>NC_063155.1:10862633-11171992 GCF_020921035.1 Rhodamnia argentea
ATGATCCATTAGATGAAAAGAGGCAAACCTTATCCTCAAACACGTCCTTGACACACTTGAGCGATAAGTGAAAGTGACAGAGAGAAAAAGCTTAATTTTGGGACGTAGGGATCATTCACGGTGATTACATGGATTGAAATGACGAAAGGCATTTACATTTCAGAATTATCCATATACACTTATATCCCTTGACAACCATTCCGAACCAAAAAGGGAGAAATTTTCTAGATAAAACTCTGTCAAGAACCACCCCACATTGAGGCATATTTGGAGGTTCGTTGGTTGATCCCTTGGAGAAAAGATCGAGGTAAGACTTTATTGTGCTAACATGCATCAATCTTTCCGTGATAGCTTCGGGTGATTTCTTGCAGAGGCTTGGAACACCTCAAAATGAAGAAAAGTACTTCATTTCTATATCCCCAAACACTTTATCCTTTGAAGAGCCAATTTGAGCCTTTGATCTTCATTTCTAAATCATTGTTGGTGATCACCTCCCCATACTGGGGCAAGATGAAGGAATTACTAGCAATAAGTTAAAAGCATAATTGGAAGAATTTTCGATCCTGGTCTCGAAAAGAGCTAGCCAATGCAAAAAATGACAAGAGACAAAAGGGCTAGAAAAAGCAAAGTACCTGGTAAAAGCAAGGCCAAAGCCCATTTAAAAGCATCTCGTGAAGGTACAAAGTTTGAAAATTACAATGAAAAGACGAAAATCCTCAAAATTGAGTGAAGAAAAACATTCATGAATCTTCTTCAAAAGCAAATGAATGCTGGTAAAAATATCAAGGTAATCACCCATGTGTACCCCTCTTTTGAAAATATGGCATTTCTCAAAAAGCCCACCTTAAGCCAAGATACAACTTGTCACCTAAAACTTTTCTAATCTAGAGATGTCTCGGGCTGATGCAAGCAATCATATAGGAAGCTACCGCTCAAAGAGGTAAGTACAATCCTGTCTTATCATATCTTTAGGGTTCTTGACTTGTAGACCCGAAGAAGTCATTCTTGATGAAGATTCATTTCTTGGCCTCAAAATGAATATCCTTTGATAAACCTTTGACCCGGACTAAATTACGGTCCCTTTTAAATGCCTTCTCCGATCAGTCAAATTGTATGCATCTTGAATGATCCCGAAACCTCAAGATTAGGTTTTCTATGAGCGAGTTCGAGTTTTGAGAAAAGCCTTTCCAAATGGTGAGAAGCCCTCTTGGATGAAGGAAAACCTTTTGAAAAACTTTTAAAATAATCCTTTTGAAAAATACTCGGGTTGTGACATTCAAAATTCATCCCTAGTGGAGATTTAAACATGGAAATTGGAGCTTGTGTTTGGACACGTTTCCTTCACAAATGCAATTTGAAAATCTGTTTGGAATGCCTAAAATTTCTCCTCGGAATTTAGGATCACCACTGATTTATTCAAGGGTCTTAACCCATTGGATTGCTCGGAAAGCAACTTTGATGATGTTTGGTTGAATTTCTACGGGTTCCCTAGTATCCCCAAATCCTCATAATTAACTACATTTTTAAAAGATTTGACTAACTTGGATTTTCTGCGGGTCTTCCGGCATCCCCAGGTCCTCGGATCCTCAACTTTGAAAATTTTGAAAAACGGGTTTGAGCTTCTATAGGTACGCTAGTAATCCTAGGTCCTCATATGGCACCCTCACTTTTAAAATCTGGAAAATGGGTTTGAGCTTCTGTAAGTACGCTAGTAATCCTAGGTCCTCAAAATGGCACCCTCACCTTTGAAATTTGAAAATTGGGTTTGAGCTTCTATAGGTACGCTAGTAATCCTAGGTCCTCGGAATGGCACCCTCACCTTTGAAATTTGAAAATCAGGTTTGAACTTACGTAGGTACGCTAGTAATCCTATGTCCTCGGAATGACACCCTCACTTTTTAAATTTGAAAATCGGGTTTGAGCTTCTACGGGTACACTAGTAATCCTAGGTCCTCGGAATGGCACCCTCACCTTTGAAATCTAAAAATAGGGTTTGAGCTTCTGTAGGTTCTCTAATGATCCTAGATCCTCGGATGGCACCCTCACCTTTGAAATTTGAAAATTGGGTTTGAGCTTCTGTAGGTACGCTAATAATTATAGGTCCTCGGAATGGCACCCTCACCTTTGAAATTTTAAAATCGGGTTTGAGCTTTTGTAGGTACACTAGTAATCCTAAGTCCTCAGAATGGCACCCTCACCTTTTAAATTTGAAAATCGGGTTTGAGCTTCTGCAGGTACCCTAGTAATCCCAGGTCCTCGGAATGGCACCCTCACCTTTGAAATCTAAAAATAGGGTTTGAGCTTCTACGGGTCCTCTAATGATCCTAGGTCCTCAGATGGCACCCTCACCTTTTAAATTTGAAAATCGGGTTTGAGCTTCTGCAGGTACATTAGTAATCCTAGGTCCTCAGAATGGCACCCTCACCTTTGAAATCTAAAAATAGGGTTAAGCTTCTGCGGGTTCTCTAGTGATCCTAGGTCCTCGGATGGCGCCCTCACCTTTTAAATTTGAAAATTAGGTTTGAGCTTCTGCAGGTACACTAGTAATCCTAGGTCCTCGTAATGGCACCCTCACCTTTGAAATCTAAAAATAGGGTTTGAGCTTCTGCAGGTTCTCTAGTGATCCTAGGTCCTTGATGGCACCCTCACTTTAAAATCTGAAAATCGGGTTTGAGCTTCTGTAGGTTCAATAGTAATCCTAGGTCCTTAGATGGCACCCGTCCCCTTCTTTAATCGGTGAATTCCTTCTTACAGGATAGCCAACCCCTTTTAATCGACGAACTCCTTCCTACGGGATAGCCAATTCCCTTTTAATTGGTGAACTCCTTCCTACGGGATAGCCAACCCCTTTTAATAGGTGAATCCCCAGTGAATAGCCAAAACCCTTTTTAATCGGCGGTCTCCTTCCTACGGGATAGACAATCTTATTTTAATTGGTGAATTCCTTCTTACAAGATAGCCAAACCCTTTTAATCGGTGAATTCCTTCCTACGGGATAGCCAGCCCCTTTTTAATCGCCGAACTCCTTCCTACGGGATAGTCAATCTCATTTTAATTGGTAAATTCCTTCCTACGGGATAGTCAACCTCATTTTAATCGGTGAATTCCTTCCTCTTGGATAGCCAACCTCATTTTAATCGGCGAACTCCTTCCTACGGGATAGCCAATCTCATTTTAAATGATGAATTCCTACTTACAGGATAGCCAATTTCTCCGGATGATGAATTTCTTCTTACGGGATAGTCAATCTCCTTTTAACAGGTAAATCCCTTATAATAGGGTAAACCTTTCTTCCAACCTTCAAACCGTCGCTCGACATTGGACGAACGCCGATCATTATGAAACCTCGTACTACTCAAAGGTAATTTTATACACTCGTCCTCACGACCTCATACCGACAATCTTCAAATCACGGACGGGTGAGCTACAGGTAAATCTCTCTTTCTTTATCTCTCTTTCACATAAAAATGAGCCAAAATAATCCCTCCTCCGAATCTTAGGCTTCATTGTCAAAGGTAAAGTGATTGAATGTCGAGACTTATTTTCTTAAACTCTTTCCCCAGTATGAGTCGATTAAAGATCCAGGTGTCACCTTGTCTTTGAAAACAACCTCTAACCGAGATTACTTTCAAAGAGGGATAGCTGTTGACTCCTGATTTTTGGTCAAGTTTTCCTTAGTTTCATTTTCTAAAATTCACAAAAATTCACAAAAAAATCAAAAAAAAAATTGAAAAATCAAGTTTCGTAGCCTTGGCCAAGCATAAGGAACCATTTTTTAACAAAAAATAATTTTTCATATTTTTCACATTTTTTAATATTTTCAAAAAATAGGAAAATTCTAGAGAATTCATAAAAAATACTTCCCGAGGTCACAAAAATATAGAAAAATGTCCAATATTTTTATTTTAATTCCCTCTTCATATTGACCTCAAGAAAACTCAAAAATTGAATTCAATTTTAGGTGTTCCTTCACAACACTAAAAATTGAATTTGCCTAAAAAATACAATTTGAGTCTTTTTATTTGCAATTTTTGCACATCTTAAGTCAAGACATTCAATTTCAGTCCTTTGTAGCTTCAATTTGATCAATTGCACCTCCAATTACACGAATTGCGCGAATTAGGCAAGAATTCCTAAAAATTTTGCAATTTAGTCCCTCAACTTTCCAATTTTTGAAATTACTTTTAATCTAGGGACTTGCAATTCAAAATTGGACTTCCCCCTAAGGTTTTCACATATTCTGAATCGATTAGTGGGGGTGGTTTGATCCAATTTGACCAATTTGGCACTTAATTGAAGTTTTCCCCAATTTGCAATTTTAGAAAAATTTGGGGTTTTTATAGAAATTGATAAAAACTTTTGGGCAAGACCACATTTCTAGATAATATTCAGGCCCCTAAGTGCAATTTGGAAGTTTAATTGTGAAAATTCCCCACAAATTTTGATTAATTTTGAAAATTGTATGTATGAACCGGTTCAGACCGGTCTGACCGCCCGTCAAACCAGTCGAACCGGTCCAAAACAGTGTCGTCTTCCCCAACTCACTTGCCCAATTCTGCAGATTTAACGATGGATTTCAACGAGCAAATTGAGGATCAATTCGGCCCTAATTGAATCATTACCTTGGGCGTTTTACTCCTTAGGTCAAGACGCATCGATTGCCACCAGTAGCACGACCAATGGTTGTCGGAGCACGGCGGAGGAGCCGATCAAAGCCCCGGTGCTCGGAAAGTCAACATTCTTGAAACCGTGAACAATTTGTGCTCGTTTGTGGTCAATGGAGGCCTAACGGACTTGGACGGAATCACAACCGATTCCATCACCGTCCAGCAACCTAATCGCACGTGTGATTGAGTCGGCGAGCCCTTCCCCGACGTGCCAAATTTTCAAAAACGAGTATAAATAGTCCGAGAAAGATTCGCGAGAAAGGAGGGTTCATTGTGTTCGCAACCAACTCGGAAAGCTAGAGAGAGAGAGAGAGAGAGAGAGAGAGAGAGAGAAAGCGAGAGGGAGCTTGTCTTCTCGCCTATGCGATCGAAGACTTGAGCTCGGACTGTGAGTTCTTCGCCAGAGCAATCAAGGGAGAATCAAAGCCTGCCGCCACTTCCCGAAGCTTGTCCGCACCTCCAGGAAGTGATCACACCAGCTCAATCGACCTGCGAGCTCCAAAATCGGTGAGTCAACCTCTCAATCTCAGCTCTGCACGTTCATGGCATCACACTGTTACGGGCACGATTCTTGCAATTGTCATGTGCGTTTTAGTCCTTGAGCATTGCTGACCATCTTTGCATCTTCGTTTTGCTTCGATTTCGTACAAAAATCGTCAATCGAGTCTGTCAACTTTGGCCTCCATTGCCGACTACTATCGAAGCCTATCTAGGCGATTCTAGACCAAACCAGGTCAATTTGACCTGTAGGTAAGGTTTCTAAACTTCATTCGAGTGTTTCCTGTGATTCAATTGGCCTATTATGCATGATATGGTGTGATCGAACTACGTGACATTGATACATTATGAAGCTTGTTATTCACAATTTAGCCGATAGAAATGCTCGAATCTGAGATATGTTGATCTAGAGGTTACGGCAAGTCGATTCGTGGTGGTCTCATGTCATTCCGGCGAGATCTCACCGTTGGATCTCGCCGGAGAAGTGTCAACCGTCCATTTGGTGTCGTCGCGAGGAAGAAGACGAAGTCGACGTGGTGGTCAACAGGTCAAAGAGTCTGAGGTGTCGTGATGTTATTGGTCCAGCTGGAGTCCGATCGGCTTGGCCGTTGGTGCGAGCGAGCTCACTTGGCTCGGATCCAACGGCTGAGATTATTAGGTAGATTTGATTCTCGGTCGTTGGATCAATTTATTTTATTTTCTAATATTACGTTTATTAGATAGAAAATAAATAAAATCAAAAGCGTCGTCGTTTAGGCGTTAATAGGGATGAACGGCCCAAATCGAGTTTGGGATTAAATCGTGGCCGTTCATTAAGTCCCAAAGCGGCGTCGTTCGGAGGGCTGAGTCAAATGCGTCGTCGTTTTAGGTCCAGGTGAAGCGAACGGTCCGGATTAGATCTAGGTTTGAATTGTGGTCATTCGTTTGTTAATTGATGCGGCGTCGTTTTGTGTGAGGGGGCCGGAAGCGTCATCGTTTTGGTCCGAAGGTGAGTCGCCGGCCCAAATTGAGTTTGTGAGATTTAATCGTAGCCGTCCGTTCGATTTAATTGATGCGGCGTCGTTTAAGGTTTAAGCCGAGCACGTTGTCATTTTGTTCCAGAGTGAATCGACGGCTGAGATCAATTTCGAGATTGATCTTGACCGTCCATTTATTTTCTTTATATTCGGATAATAGGAAATTAGTATAAAAAAAATCAAAAATAAATAGAAATAAATATGATACGGTGCCGTTTTTCGTGTCGAGTGAGTACGACTGGGTCTGGGTTGGTTTGACCGGTCGTTGACCGGTTTGTCCCGGTCCGAAATATTAATAAAAAATAAATAAAAATACATAAAATTTTCTAAAAATAAAAAAAATTAATAAAATTCATAGAAAATCCATAAAAATTCCCGGATTTTCTCAAAAAATTTTCTAAAAATATCTAGGTCGATTCGGGACTCTTGTAGTCCGGATCGAGAAATTTTGAAGTTTTGAGGGTCGATCCAAATTGATCCGAAAAATTCCTGACTTTTAGAAAATAAATCAAAATTCCAAAAAAATTAGAAAATTTCCAAAAAATTCTAAAAAATCACAAAAAATGGGAAATTGCCACATTCAACTGGGCCGACCCTATTTAGTGATTTTTGGGTCCTAAACCCCCAAAATAACCATTTTACCCTTCTAAGCCATTCGCCCCAAAATTTTCCCAAACCATCCCGACACTTAATTGGATTTTTCTATGGGCCGATATGGCTATTCTAAACATGTTTGTCTTGATTGATTGATTTGATTACAATTACTTTGATTGCGCATTTAAATTCTTGATTGTGACTGATAGGTTAGAAAATTCCCGTCCGCATGATATCCTTAAATCGTTAGAGCCTACCTCACCCTAAATTTCATCTGCATGAATTCTTAGGTTAGGAAATTACTCAACTTCGGTAACCGAAAGGGCGTTGATGTAAATCTCGGCGTAACCAAGTCTCCGGACCCAAATCTCTAGTTCTCGTAGAATCGAACGGTTTCTCCCGACCGCTCGATAGGGTTCCCGATCATACCCTCCAAGAATTGATCGGTGGCGACTTCGTATGCATGTACACTATGCACATGTCACCCGACCACACTAAGGTCGACCCCGATAAAAATTTTCTTCACATTACGATTCGAGTAATGGGTTTTGGGAGGGACCCGCGCGCCAAGATCCACTTCCCAACTAGGTCGGAAGCGCGGTTCGTTAACCTTCTCTCACCCCGCATTCACCGGGAAGCGGAAGGTCGCGACACCTATCAATTTGGTCATTGAATCTCAGCCTTCAAACCTGTAAAATGGTACACTTGCGTGAGGAAGACGACACTATTCGGGACCGGTTCGGCCGGTCCGATCGGCGGTCAGACCGGTCTGAACCGGTTCGGACTTGCAATTTTCAAAATTAATCAAAATCCGTGGGGAATGTTTGCAATTAAACCTCAAAATTGAACTTAGGGGCTTAAATATTATCTAGAAATGTGATTTTGTCCAAAAGTTCTCATCAATTTCTATAAAAATCCCAAATTGGAGAAAAGTTCAATTGAATGCCCAATTAATCAAATTGGATCAAATTACCCTTGCCAATCGATTCAGAATATATGAAAACCTTAGGAGGTAGTCCAATTTTGCTGTGAAAGTCCATAGATTAAAAGTAATTTCAAAAATTGAAAATTCTAGGGACTAAATTGCAAAGAAATTGGGAATTTTTGTCCAATTCGTACAATTCGCGCAATTGGGGGTGGGATTGATCAAATTGAAGTTGCAGAGGACTGAAATTGAATGTCTTGACTCAAGATGTGCAAAAATTGCAAATAAAAAGACTCAAATTGTATTTTTTAGGCGAATTCAACCCTTGGTGTTGTGAAGAAACACCTAAAATTGAATTCAATTTTTAATTTTTCTTGAGGTCAATATAAAAAGGGAATTAAAAGAAAAATATGGAACATTTTTTATATTTTTGTGACGTCGGGAAGTGTTTTTTTGTGAATTTTCTTGTATTTTTCTATTTTTCGAAAATATTAAAAAATGTGAAAAATATGAAAAATTATTTTTTGTTCAAAAATGGTTCCTTATGCTTGGTCAAGGCTACCAAACTTGATTTTTCAATTTTTTTACTTTTTATGAATTTTTGTGAATTTTTATGAAATAAAACTAAGGAAAACTTGATCAAAAATCAGGTATTAACAAACTACTCCGAAGTCGTTAAAGCATGTAACTATGGCTGGAAAGGTACTCCTCATGAATGGTTTCATTCCTAGCACTGGATTGGGGAAGTATGGCCAAGGAATTTGTAATCCCTTAAGTTTCAACTCAAATGATCACAAGGTTGGTGCGGGATATAAGGAAATGATATGACATGATACGAGTCGAGGCCGAGGTCGAAACAAATGTTATGAAAACCAAGGACGTCGTGGACATCGAGATAGTCGCTTCATTGGCACCAATGCCTGGAAAGCTAAAGGGAAAATGTTTGAAAATCCCTTATTTGAAGTATTCTCCAAAGGAGAAAAATGGCTTGAAGATGAAGATATTTCTGATCTTGTGGAGCCCGATTTATTCAACCCATTTTCGGACAATCGGGTGAATGTGATCATCGAATGGCTCGA
The DNA here is from genome assembly GCF_020921035.1 of Rhodamnia argentea. NCBI lineage: Eukaryota > Viridiplantae > Streptophyta > Magnoliopsida > Myrtales > Myrtaceae > Rhodamnia > Rhodamnia argentea. The sequence continues at coordinate 10,871,413 of NC_063155.1, forward strand.
GGACAACTTTCCCACCCCGGAGTAAAAGGCTCTTTCTGAACTTTATCTTTCATTGCATTTCGATTATTGCTTTTATTTCCTACAACTAAAGCTTTTTGTCTTCTTTGTTGTTTCTTCTTTTAAAGTACCCGTGGATCTCGTTTCGTGATTCAAGAAGTGCAGTATTGTATTGCCATTAGTTGCATCTATCAATAAAAAAATCATCTCCAATTTTATTAAGGACATATGGAGCAACGGATTGGTCCGATGATGACAATTGCCACGACAATGAAACTTGAGGCCCGATCCACCATATGATTCTTGATTTTCAAAATGGCTATTAAGAACTAGGATGTCCGGAAGATCAAGGACTAGTTCTCTTTTCTATTCTTTTCCTTCAAAAAGGAATTCGAAAATGTTTTCCATCAAAATAGGTCATGCATTCTGTAATTTCATTATTTTAGTGTACTAACCTTTCTTGATGCATTTTAGGCATATCATCCCTCCCATGCATAACAGGTCAATATGTGACTCGGATCAACTTGATAACTATTCATATGAGATTGATGAAGAAGAAACAGATGTGGGTGATATCAAGAGAGAATGAGATTATTTTGAAGAATCCAAGTCTCCTATTTCTGAAGAACCTATTATTGTCAATCCGGGAGACTCGGTTTATGTCAAAGAAGTGAAAATAGGGGGCCATTTATCTACAACCGACATTTTAAGAATGACTGCTTTACTTAAAGAATATCAGGATATCTTCGCCTAGTCGTATGCTAACATGCCGGAATTAGACCGAGATATAGTGGAACATGCTTTGCCCAAAAATCCCGCTTGCAAACCAATTAACCAGCCATGCGGAAGAATGAATCCTAAATTATCCGATAAGATCAAAAAGAAGTGATGAAACTTCTCAAAGTCGAGTTCATTGAAGTCGTCCCATATGCTGATTGGGTTGCCAACATTGTGCCGGTTAAGAAGAAGGATGGGAGAATCTGAATATGCGTGGACTATCGAGATTTGAAAAAGGCCAGTCCAAAAGACGACTTCCCCTTACCGCATATTAACGTGCTTATTGATAGCACCGTGGGCTTTGAATTGTTCTCCTTCATGGATGGCTTCTTAAGATATAATTAGATCATGCTAAAAGAGGAAGACAAGATCAAGACTTCGTTCGTCACCCAATAGGGAATTTTCTGTTACAAGGCCATACCCTTTGGATTAAGAAATACAGGGGCTACCTATCAAAGAGCTATGGTGACTCTATTTCATGACATGATATACAAGGAAGTGGAGGTCTATGTTGATGATATGATCACCAAGTCCAAACCCGGAGAAGATCATGTTCAAGTACTAAGAAAATTATTTGAGCGACTCCGGAAATACAAGCTCAAGCTGAATCCCGCAAAATGCGTATTTGGCGCCGGATCTAGAAAGCTACTTGGATTTGTCGTAAGCGATCGTGGTATCGAGATTGACCCTTCTAAGATCAAAGCCATATGGGAAATAGGGACCCCGTCTCTTGTCAAAGAAATAAGTGGTTTACTTGGAAGGCTGAATTATATATCCAAATTCATATCACAATTGTCGGAAACAATGAAACCCTTCTTCAAACTCCTAAAAAAAGGCGCAAAAGTGAGATGGGATTCCGAATGTCAACAAACACTTGAAAAGATCAATGAGTATTTGGTACGACCACCAATCTTGGTACCCCCTACCCCTAACGTTCCTTTGACTTTATACACGACAGTTCATAATGAGTCCTTGGGAGCTTTACTTGCCCAAACTAACCCCAAGGATCGAAAGGAACGGGCCATCTATTAACTAAGCAAAAAGTTCACCGCGTCCGAATCTAAATACTCATCGGTGGAAAGGACTTGCGTAGCATTGGTATAGGTCCTCCATAGGCTGAGGTAGTATACCTTGCATTATCATATCTAATTGATCACCGAAAATGACCCTATCAAGTACCTTCTAGAAAAACCAGCTTTGTTGGGAAAGATGGCCAAATGGCAAGTGCTCCTTTCGAAGTTTGACATCAAAACTTCTCCCCAAAAATCTGTTAAGGGAAAAAGCGATCGCCGACCTGTTGGCCGAATATCCTCCTAAGGACATTCCAGAGCGAAATGGTGAAGGCCAAATCTTGAACATATTTGAAGATAAATGGACAATGTACTTTGATGGCGCTGTAAATCTCGTTGGATCATGTACCGGAGCAGTTTTAGTATCCCCTGACGATCGATATTATCCGGTCTCGACCAAGTTGGCATTCCCGTGCACCAACAACATCTCCGAATATGAAGCTTGCATCCTTGGGTTACAACTGGCCATTTCATTGAAAGTAAAGAAACTGCTGGTATACGGAGATTCCATGCTCATCATCCTACAAACCCGGGGAGCATGGAAAACAAAGGATCCTAAGTTTATCTATTATCACAAATTTCTCGAAAGATTGATTCAATACTTTGATGAGATCATATTCGAGTATCCGCCAAGAACTCGGAACCACTTTGCTAATGCTTTAGCCATATTATCGGCTATGTTGCAAGTACAAGATGGCCTTGAGATACAGCTATTGAGGATTGACATCCTTAATCAACCAGCGTCTTGCATGGTCATCGAAGGAGAATCTGACGAAGAACCATGGTATCACGATATCAAAAATTACTCTTTGAAAGGCGAATTCCCACAAGACAGCCAACCGGAAGATAAGAAATATATCAGCAATATGTCTTCTAAATTCTTCCTCAATGGACAGATCTTATACAAGAGATCCTTTGATTTGGTCTTGCTAAGGTGCGTAAATGCTAAAGAAGCAAATCTCATTATGAAAGAGATCCATGAAAGAGAATGTGGGCCGCACATGAATAGACATCTCCTCGCCAAGAAGATCATGAGACTCGAATATTCTTGGATGACTATTGAGTCAGATTGCAATCAACATGTTAGGATTTGTTATCAATGCCGGGTGTATGGCGACGGGATAAATGCGTCGCCAAACGAACTTCATCAAATGTTAGAACCTTGGCCGTTCTCCATGTAGGGGATCGACATGATTAGTCCGATCAACCCGAAGGCTTCCAACGGTTATCATTTCATTCTAGTGGCCATTGATTACTTCACCAAATGGATCGAAGTCAGCTCGTATACTAACCTCACCGTAAACAGTGTGGCTAAGTTCATTAGGCGAGATATTATTTCAAGATGCGAAGTTCCACGAACGATCATTACAGACAATGGCTCCAACCTGAACAACAAGGTTGTGGATCACCTATTGGATCAGTTTAAGATACGACACCTCAATTCTTCACCTTACCCCCCACAAATGAATGGAGCCGTAGAAGCGGCGAATAAGAACATCAAGAAAATATTGGCCAAAACCGCTGAGAAGTATCGAGATTGGCACGAAAGATTGCCATATGATCTAATGGCATATCGAACTTCAATTCGTACTTCAACGGGGGCAACTCCCTACTCATTGGTATATGGTATGGAAGCAGTCCTGCCAATAGAAGTTGAAATTCCCTCTTTAAGAATCCTTTCTCGGATCAAACTCTTAGAGGATGAGTGGAATCAACAGAGGCACGAGCAGTTAAATCTAATTGATGAAAAACGACTAAAGGCCATTTGCCATGGTCAAAGCTATCAAAAGAAAGTGGCCAGAGTTTTTAACAAAAAGGTCTAGCCTAGGAATTTTAAAGTAGGGATACTAGTTGAGAGAAAGGTACTCCCAAATGCCCAACACCCGGGAGGCAAATTTACACCAAACTATGAAGGCCCCTCCGTAATCCAGAAATTTTTATCTAGATGAGCTCTTATCCTTGTAAACATGGATGGAGAAGAATTGGTAAATCTGGTAAATGCAGATGCCGTGAAGAAGTACTATCCCCGAAATAAAATCAAGCTTCGGGTTGTTTGATGAGCAAATTTAAGTCACATAAAACTTTGCATTTACATGACATCTATATACTTGCATTTGCATGTGTTTACATTTTGCAGGAGGACTCTAAGTTGTAAAGAATCCTGCAAAGCAATTGATCAAACGGGGAATTGGTTTTGATTTGAAATTTCAAATATCCATAACTAATTAGTTTCTTTTGTTTCTCCAGGAAACAAGAATCAGCATTTGAAGAAGACAGGTTTGAGGTTCTCTTCCTTCATGAAAGATACTCATCTACATTAAAAGATGTTATCATGCTTAACACTAAAAAGAATTTTTGGATTTGCAAAACCAAAAGGCCTTTTAAAGAAACATCCCTTTTAAATTTCATAAACACCTTTTGAATATATCTTTTGTGATCAAAGTTTCCGCCAATGGTGAATTTTGATGAAAACGCCCTGAAGTTCTACAAAAGGATATGTTTTAAAAGCCTTTTCAAAAGGATGATCCTTCATATGAAAAGAGACAAACCGTATCCTCAAACACGTCCCCGATACACTTGAGAGATGAGTGAAGGTGATAAAAAAAGAGCTTAATCTTTGGACGTAGGGGTCATTCGCGGTGATTAAATGGATTGAAATGATGAAAGGCATTTTCATTTCAAATTTTCCATACACATTTATATCCCTCGACAACCATTCTGAACCAAAAAGGGAAAAAATTTTATGGATAAAACTCTGTCAAGAACCACCCCACATTGGGGCATATTTGGAGGTTCGTTGGTTGATTCCTTGGAGAAAAAGATCAAGGTAAGACTTTATTATGCTAACCTGCATCAATCTTTTTGTGATAGCTTCAGGTGATTTCGCGCAGAAGCTTGGAACACCTCAAAGTGAAGAAAAGCACTTCATTTCTATATCCCCCAAACACTTTATCCTTTGATGAGCCAATTTGAGCCTTTAATCTTCGTTTCTAAACCATTATTGGTGATCACCTCCCTATACTGGGGCGAGACAAAAGAATTACCAGCAATAAGTCAAAAGCATAATTGGAGGAATTTCTGATCCTGATCTCGAAAAAGAGCCGATCAATGCAAAAGATGACAAGAGACAAAAAGGGCTAGAAGAAGCAAAGTGCCTGGTAAAAGCAAAGGCCAAGGCCCATTTGAATCATCTTGTGAAAAAAAAAAAGAGAAAGAAAAGAAAATGTTTGAGAATTACAAAGAAGAGAGGAAAATCCTCAAACTCATTTGAAGAAAGATATTCATGAATCTTCCTCAAAGCAAACAACTACCGGTAAGGATAATAAGGTGGTCACCCACGTTCACCCCTCTTTTTGAAAGTATGGCCTTTCTTAAAAAGCTCACCTTAAGCCAAGGTACAACCTATCCCCAAAACTTTTATGATCTAGAGATGTCCTAGGCCGATGCGAGAGATCACAGAGGAAACTATCGCTTACAATCCTGTCTTATCGTATCTTCAAGGTTCTTGACTTGTAGACCTGAAGAAATTATTCTTGATGAATATTCCTTTCTTAGCCTCGAGATGAATATCCCTTGATAAGCCTTTGACTTAGCCTGAACTACGGTCCCTTTTAAATGCCTTCTCCGATCAATCGGATTGTATGCACCTCGAATGATCCCGAAACCTTAAAGTTAGGTTTTACGTGAGCGGATTCGAGCTTTGAAAAGCCTTCCCAAATGGTGAGAAGCCCTCTTGGATGAAGGAAATCCTTTAGAAAACTTTTAAGGCAATCTTTTTGGAGAATACTTAGATCGTGATATTCGAAATTCTTCTCCAATGGAGTTTTGAACATGTGTGCTATTCAACAATGTGCTTGGACAAGCTTCCTTCACAAATACAAGTTGAAAACCTTTTAATTGGGATTCCTAAGTTTTTCCCCAAAACCTAGGATCACCTTTTCTTCATCATGGTCCAAGGGCCTCAACTCATTGGATTGCTCTGAAAGCGGCTCTAATGACGTTTAGTTGAATTTGTGCGGGTTTTCTGGTATCCTCAAATCCTCGGAATGACCACACTTATGAAGATCTAACTAATTTGAACTTCTGCGGGTCTTCCGGTGTCCCCAACTCCTCGAATAACCCTCATCTTTTTTAAATTTGAAAATCAGGTTTGAGCTTCCGTAGGTTCGTTAGTAATCCTAGGTCCTCATATGGTACCCTCATCTTTTTTAAATCTGAAAATTGGGTTTGAGCTTCTGTAAGTTCGCTAGTAATCCAATGTCCTTAGATGGCACCCTCATCTTTTTTAAATCTGAAAATCAGGTTTGAGCTTCTGTAGGTTCGCTAGTAATCCTAGGTCCTCGGATGGCACCCTCCTATTTTTAAATCTGAAAATCGGGTTCGAGCTTCTGTAGGTTCGCTAGTAATCATAGGTCTTCGGATGGCACCCTCCTCTTTTTAAATCTGAAAATCGGGTTTGAGCTTCTATAGGTTCGCTAGTAATCCTAGGTCCTCGGATGGCACCCTCTTTCTTTAAAATCTGAAGTTTAGCTTAAGTTTCCAAAGGATTCCTAGTAATTATAGGTCCTTGGAACAATACCCTTGTTACCGCTTTTATCGATTCCAAAAGGAAGACATTATGGTAGTCTTTTAATAGGTAAATTCCTTTCTACAAGATAGCCAATCTCCTTTTAAGGGTGAATTCCTTTTTACAGGATAGCCAATCTCCTTTTAACAGGTGAATTCCTTTCTATATGATAGCTAATCTCCTTTTAAGGGTGAATTCCTTTCTACGGGATAGCTAATCTCCTTTTAATAGGTGAATTCTTTTCTCCAGAATAGCCAATCTCCTTTTAAGGGTGAATTCCTTTCTACAGGATAGCCAATCTCCTTTTAATAGGTGAATTCCTTTCTACAAGATAGCCAATCTCCCTTTAATGGTGAATTCATTTTTACAGGATAGCCAATCTCCTTTTAATAGGTGAATTCCTTTCTACATGATAGTCAATCTCCCTTTAATAGTGAATTCCTTTTTACGGGATAGCCAATCTCCTTTTAATGGTAAATTCCTTTCTGCAGGATAACCAATCTCCTCTTAATGGTGAATTCCTTTCTACATGATAGCCAATCTTCTTTTAACGGTGAATTCTGTTCTACGGGATAGCCAGCTTCCTTTTGACAGGGTAAACCCTCTTTTCAACCTTCAAACCACTGCGAAAAGACACTTACCATCGGACGTACGCCGATCTTTAAAGGGACCTCACGAATTGTTCGAATGTAATCTCATAAACTCGTCCTATCAACCTCTGACCGACAATCTCTAGATCATTGACAGGTGAGCTGTAGGTGAATCTCTCTCTTCTCATTTCTCTTTCACATTAGGAATGGGCCGAGATGACTTCTCCGTAAAATTTTGAACTTCAACGGCAAAGGTGCGATGATTGAATATCGAGACTCGTTTTTCTAAAAATTTTCCGCAGTTGAGTCTATCGAAAACTCAAGTGTCACCTTTTCTTTGAAAGCAACCTCTAACCGAGATTACTTTCAAAGAGAGGCAACTGTTGACACCCGATTTTTTATCAAATGTTTCTTAGTTTTATTTTGAAAAATTCGTAAAAATTCATAATAAGTCAAAAAATTGAAAAATAAAGTTTGGAAGCTTTGGCCAAGCATAAAGAACCATTCTTGAACAAAAAATAATTTTTCATATTTTTCGCATTTTTAATATTTTCGAAAAATAGGAAAATACAAGAAAATTCACAAAAAATACTTCTCAAGGTCACAAAAAATTATAAAAATGTTCCATATTTTTCTTTTAATTCCCTTTTCATATTGACCTCAAGAAAAATTAAAAATTGAATTCAATTTTAGGTATTTCTTCACAATACCAAGGGTTGAATTTGCCTAAAAAATGTAATTCGAGTCTTTTTATTTGTAACTTTTGTATATTTTGAGTCAAGACATTCAATTTCAATCCTCCACACTTTCAATTTAACCAATTTCATCCTCAATGGCACAAATTGCACAAATTGGGTAAATACCCAATTATTCTTTGCAATTTAGTCCCTGGGATTTTTAATTTTTGAAATTACTTTTAATCCAAGGACTTTCATAACAAGATTGGACTACCTCCCAAGGTTTTCATATGTCCTGAATCAATTGGCAGGGGTAATTTTATCCAATTTGATCATTTGGGTGCTCAATTGAACTTTTCCCCGATTTGTAATTTTAGAAAAATTTGGGGTTTTTATAGAAATTGGTGGGAACTTTTGGGAAAAATCACATTTCTAGATAGTATTTGAGCCCCTAAGTTCAATTTGGAGGTTTAATTACAAAAATTCCCCATAAATTTTGATTAATTTTGAAAATTACAAGTCGGGACCGGTTCGGACCGGTCTGACGGCCGATCGGACCGGTCGAACCGGTCTAGAACAGTATCGTCTTCCCCAGAACTCTCGCGCGCACTTTTGAAAGTTTGATGATCAAGATTTAGCGATTAAATTGGGGAACCAATCGACTATAATCAGACGAGGTCGGGGAGGCGTTTTGTTCCTCGGATCGATATGCGTCAATTGAGTCCGATCTTGAGACCGATGGTTGTCGGAGGAGCGCGGGCAGAGCGATCAAAGTCTCGGCGAATGGAAAAGTTAACATTCTTAAACTCGAGTGAAATTTGTGCTTGCTCTTGCTCAACGGAAGGCCTAACGGACCCGGACGGAATCCCCATCGATTATGTCGCCGTCCGATGACTCAATTGCACGTGTGGGCACGTGTGAGAAGGTCGGCGAAGCTCCCTCCAACGTGCCAAAAATTCAAAGTTGGTATAAAAGGTTGAGAAGCTTCATAAACTAAGATGAGGCTCATTTGTGCTCGCAGAGAAACGGAATAGAGAGAGAAAGAGAGAAAAGGTATAGAGAGAGGCTCTCGCAACGACCATCGTCGCTCGTCGGAGCTTGGATCGTGAATAGTTCGGCCGGACGATTCAGACCAAATCAAGGTGCCAATCCACTTCTAGAAGTCTCGTAGCACCTCGGAGAAGCGATCGCACCGGTCCAACTAGCTCGAGATCTCCAAAAACGGTAAGTCGAACTCTCGACTTTCTCACTGTGCATCTATGGCGGAGCTTGTCTTCGGCCATTATTCTTGAACATTATTGAGGCGTTTTGCTTCTAGAACATCACCGAGCACATCTGCATTCCTTTTTGGCATTGATTTCACTTGAATACCTCGAGTCGAGGCATCAACCGATCGCGGTCAGGTCGAACTTCGACTAGGCCGTTAGTTTGATTCTATGTCGTTAGATTAGATTTTCGTATTTTTGATAATTCATTTAATAGATAGAAAATAAAAAAAAATAGAAACAGTGTCGTTTAGATTAGTAGGCGTGCGGCGTCATTTAGAGTAAGGGCCCGATGCGTCATCGTTTTAGACTTAGGCGAGCAAACGGTTCAGATCGGATCTAGGTTTAAATTGTAGCCGTTCGATCGGTTGTGATGCGGTGTCGTTTTGATGCATGGGGCTGGCGGGATCCCGGTGTGGCCGGTACATGTAGGCTCGAGTGAGTGAATGGCCGAGATCATTTCCAGGTTTAATCGTGTTCGTCTGTTTAATTTTTGGTATTTTCATATATTAGGAAATTGTTTTAAAAAATCAAAAAAATTCCGAATAAATAGAAACGGTGTCGTTTTGGTTGAGCGAGTCTGAGTCCGGGTTAGGGTCGGGTTGACCGAGTGTTAACCCGGTTGACCCCGTCAGAAAAATTCATAAAAATTTCATAAAAATTTACTAAAAATACAAAAAATCAATAAAATTCATAAAAAATTTTAAGAAATTCCTAGATTTTCCCAAAAAAATTTCCAAAAAATGTTTAGGTCGATTCGAGACTCCTATAGTTTGGATCAAAAATTTTTGAGGTTCCAAGGGTTGGTTTACACCTATCCGAAAAATTTATAAATTTTCAAAAAATCAATAAAAAATTTTCAAAAATTAGAAAATTCCAAAAATTTTCTAAAAAATCACAAAAAATGGGAAGTGGCCACATTCAACTGGCCCGACCCTATTTTGTGGTCTTTGGATCCCGAACCTTCAAAAATGACCATTTTACCGTTTAGTGCATTTGGCTCCAAAAATCTCCCAAACTATCCCGAAATTCAATTAGATCTTTCTCTAGGTCATATCATACATACCATATTTGTCTGATTGTTTGATTTGGTTTGTGATTATTTTGATTGCGCTTTTTATTTCTTGATTCTGATTGATAGAATAGTTAATTCCCATCTGCATGATATCCTGGGTCATTAGAACTTACCTCACCTCGAATTTCATCTGCATGAATTCCTAGGTTAGAAAATCACTCCACTTCGATAACCGAAAGGGTGTCGATTTAAGACTTGGTGTAACCAAGTCCCCGGACCCACTTCTCTCGTTTTTCGTAGGATCGAACTATTTCTCTCGACCGCTCAATAGGGTTTCCGATCATACCTTCCAAAAATTGATCGGTGGCGACTCCATGTATACGTACACTGTGCACATGTCACTCGACCACACTAAAGTTGATCCCGATATCTCGATTTCTACATCTTCTTCTCATCGCAATTCGAGTAATGGGTCTTGGGTGGGACCCGCACGCCAAGATCCACTACCAATTAGGTCGGAAGTGCGGCTCGCCATCCGAATCGGAAATCCCGATCGCGACAACACTTCGACCTAGTTAGCGGTGAATCTCGTGCGCGGGTCCCTCCCAAGACCCATTACTCGAATTACGACGGGAAGAAGATATAGAAATCGAGATCGGCCTTAGTGTGGTCGGGTGGCATGTGCACAGTGTACATATATATGGAGTCGCCACCGATCAATTTTTGAAGGGTATGATCGGGAACCCTATCGAGCGGTCGGGAGACCGTTCGATTCCACGAAAACCAAAGAAGTGGGTTCGAGGACTTGGTTACGTCGAGATTCATATCGACGCTCTTTCGGTTACCGAAATTGAGTGATTTTCTAACCTAGGAATTCATGCGGATGAAATTCAAGGTGAGGTAGGCTCTAATGATCTAGGGTTGTCATGCAAATGAGAATTTCTAACCTATCAATCAAAATCATGGAATTTAAAATGCGCAATCATGCATAATCACAATCGAATCAAGTAATCGATCAAACATAGCATGTCTAATACGGCCCTCTAGGCTCGGAGACAAATCTATTTGAGTTCCGGGATGGTTCGGGAAATCTTTTGGGCCAAAGGCCCTAAAGGGTAAAATGGTCATTTTTTAGGGTTCGGGACCCAAAAATCACAAAATAGTTTCAGGCTAGTTGAATATGTCCATTTCCCATTTTTTGTGATTTTTAGAATTTTTTAGAAATTTTCTAATTTTTTGAATTTTTTATTGATTTTCTAAAAAATTATTAATTTTTCGGATCGGTGTAAACCGACCCTCGAAACTTCAAAAAAAATTTATCCAGACTATAGGAGTCCCAAATCGACCTAAACATTTTTGGAAAATTTTGGGAAAATCTTGAAAGTTTTTGAATTTTTTGTGAATTTTATTGATTTTTTTGAATTTTTAGAAAATTTTTATGAATTTTTCTATTAATTTTCCGGACCGGGTCGGCCCGATCAATGCCCGATCAACCCAACCCCGACCCGGACTCGGACTAGCTTGACCAAAACGACACCGTTCCTATTTTTCAGGGTATTTTTTATTTTTTAAAACTATTTTCTGAATATCTGAAAATACAAAAAAAAAATGGACTACCGAGATAAAACCCGGAACTAATCTTGACCGTTCGCTCACCTTAGACTAAAACGACACCGCATCCGAACCGAACGATCCGCCACGATTAAACCTAAACTCGATCTAGACCGTTCATTCCTTTTAAAACTTAAACGACGCTGAATTTGACTATACCATAAATGACGTCGCTCGCTTATTAACCTAAACGACGTCGTTGCCATTTTTTTTATTTTCCATCTAATAATCGAAAATTCGAAAATACAATCGGACGGTCTACAATTAAACCTCTCTAATTTCCCTAGCTGTCCGATCCGCCTAATCGTTTAAACCGTTCTAACGGCCATACGGACCGGACGATGACTTGAACCACTCATAGCTCGCCACCTCGGACTTTGACTCGCCGACCACCACCTCGGCTTCGTCTTCTTCCTCGCGACGACGACACAACCAACGGCCAAGACTTCTCCGGCGACATCTAACGGTGAGATCCTAACCAAAACTCGTGAAACCAACACCTATCGACTCATCTTGATGCCTAGATTAACATACTCGAAGATCATACAATTTCAACAACGGAATCACAAGATACGGGCTACACGCAGGCATGCTATCGCAGAGTTCAAACATACAGATTCAAGTCAAATCCGAGCAATTCCTTCATAAATTAGCATCATAGGAAGTTCAGAATACTTACCTCGAGCTCCGATTGAGCTCGCAATGGCTAGAAACGCCCGACCGATGCTCTACCGGATCGCGACCGGTCGAAGGTTTGACTTGAGGTATTCAAGCAAAATCGATGCAAAACAAGAATGCAGATGTGCTCAGCGATGTTCCGGAATCAAAATGCACACGCTAATTCAACCGATTATGCCTGTAATAGTGCAACGTCATGAACACGCAGAGTGAAGCTCGAGAGGTCGACTCACCTATTTCCGGGAAGATCGACGGTGTGAGTTGGTGCGATCACTTCCTCTCAACTCAAGAGAGCTTCCGGTGATGATCCGTGAGCTTGATTTGGCCAGGATTAGTCGACCAAGCACCTCTCGGTCTTCGCTCAAGCTTTCGTCAATGGCGGACGACGAGAGCTTTTTTCTCTCTCTAGCTCACTCTCTCTCTATTTTGTTATTTTTAGCGAGCACGAATGAGCCTCTCTTTCTTCGCGAAGTTTCCCGAGCCCTTTTATACCAGTTTTGAAAATTGGCGCACGCAGGGGAGACTTCGCCGATTCACCTCGCACGTGCCCACGCGTGCGTGTTGAGCTGGACGGCGTCGGGAGCGGAATAGGATTCCGTCCAGCTCCGTTTGGCACTCCGGCAATCGCAAATTGTGCATGAATTTGGTCATTTCCTCAAATGTTGACTTTCCGGGTTGCCGAGGCTTTGACCGGCCGTCCCGCCGTGCTTCGGTGACTATTGGCCCCAAAGTTGGTGGCGATTAACGCGTATTAACTTGGTGAATAAAACGTCTCCCTAAGTTTGTCCGATTATGGCCAATTAGTCCTCCAATTTGGTTGTCAAATCTTGATCTTTAAATCTGCAAAATGGGCTGGAGGCCGGGGAAGACAACGACACTATTCTGGACTGATTCGACCGGTTCAATCGGGGGTCGGACCGGTCTGAACCGGTCTTGACTTGCAATTTTTTAAATTAATCAAAATCTGTGGAGAATTTTTTTCAATTAAACCTCAAAATTGAATTCGGGGGCTTGAATACTATCTAGAAATGTGATTTTGCCCAAAAGTTCCCATCAATTTCTATAAAAACCCCCAAATTTTTCTAAAATTGCAAATCGGGGAAAAGTTCAATTGATCGTCCAAATGGTCAAATTGGATCAAATTACCCCTGTCAATCGATTCAAAACATATGAAAACCTTGGGAGGTAGTCCAATTTTGTCATCAAAGTCCCTAGATTAAAAGTAATTTCAAAAATTGGAAATTTCGGGGACTAAATTGCAAAGAATAATTGGGTATTTTACCCAATCCGTGCAATTCGTGCAATTGAGGGTGAAATTGGTCAAATTGAAACTGCAGAGAACCACAATTGAATTTCTTAACTCAAAACATGCAAAATTTGCAAGTAAAAAGACTCAAATTGTATTTTTTAGGCAAATTCAACTCTTGGTGTTGTGAAGAAATACCAAAAATTGAATTCAATTTTTAATTTTTCTTGAGGTCAAAATGAAAAGGGGATTAAAATAAAAATATGGAACATTTTTCTATATTTTTGTGACCTCGGGAAGTATTTTTTGTGAATTTTCTTGTATTTTCCTATTTTTCGAAAATATTATAAAAATGCGAAAAATATGAAAAAATTATTTTTTGTTCAAGGCTGGTTCCTTATGCTTGGCCTAGGTTTCTAAACTTGATTTTTCAATTTTTTTTTTTACTTTTTATGAATTTTGTATCAATTTTTTTTAAATAAAACTAAGAAACACTTGATCAAAAATCGGGTGTCAACATGTCCATTTTGGTAAGTTGATCGAATGGCTCGGGATTTAGTCATCGCTCGATCTGGACCGTAAGATTTAGTAATCTAATCTGAGATTGTAGCTTAGCCACGTGGGCGATTCGGGACCGTAGGATTTAGTAATCTGATCCGAGATTGTAGCTTAGCCACGTGGGCGATTCGGGACCGTAGGATTCAATATTAGGATTTTAAATTCCTGGAAACTAGATAAAAATTCAGAAGAAAAAAATATGTCGTCGTTTTAGGCCGGCCCGGGACTATTAGGGTCTAGGTCGGGCACTTGATTCGCGTGGATCAAGTCAACCCGGTCTAAAAATATTTAAAAAAATTCATAAAATTAGAAAAATCATATATAATTCAAAAAAAATTTAAAAGGAAAAATTCGGAAAAATTACAAAAAAATTACAAAAAATGGAAAAAAGCCACATTCAATTGGCCCAACCCTAATTTGTGATTTTTGGATCCCCGAGCCTTCAAAAATAACCGTTTTACCTCTCTGGACACTTGGTCTAGAATTTTTCCCGAAGCATCCTCGAACTTAAATGGGTCATTCTCTAAGCCTTTAGGGCTATATTAGGTATGTCATTTGATCAATTGATTGATGATTTGATGTATTGTATCTATACATTATTGATTCCTTGATCTGCACACTTTCTTTATTGATTGTGACTGATAGAGTAAAAAATTCCTATTTGCATGATGCCCTTAGATCGTTAGAACCTACCTTACATCTCAACGCATCTGTATGAATTCTTAGTTTAGGAAATCTCTCAACTTAGGTACCGAAAGTGCGTCGATGACAATCTCGACGTAACCAAGACCCCGAACCCTTTTCTCTAGTTCTCGTAGAAACAAACGGATTCTCCCAATAGCTCGATAGGATTTCTGATCATACACTCCAAAAAATGATTGGTGACGACTCTATTGGCATGCACGCTATGCACATGTCATGAAAGGGTCCAATCCCCCACTATGAAAGGGAGCAATCCTTTTTTTCATACATACGGCCTTGCCGTCACGATTTGGGTAATGGGCATTGGGAGGGACCCGCATCTGAAATCCATGCCATCGCGAATGTGGACGACAACAACCCATTAACCTTCAATACAACCCGTAATCCTCGGGATAGGTTCACGACATGCCGGTCCCATGAAACTTCGGACTTCGGTTACTATCATTGGTCTTGGCCAGCTAATTACAACCTTAATCTTAGATGGATCCACTGATATTCCTTGGACAGACACAATATGCCCTAAAAATGCACCTTCATTCAACAAAAATCTACATTTACTAAATTTGGCATACAATTCATGCTCTCTCAAAGCTTGCAACATTATTCTCATATGTTCCTCATGTTCCATGGGTTCCTTTGATTAACAAGGATATCATCAATATAAACTATCATAAATTGATCCAAGCATGGTCTAAACACTATATTCATCAAATCCATGAATGTTGCGGATGCATTCGTCAATCCAAATGGCATAACCAAAAACTCGTAATGTCCACAATGAGTTCGAAAAGTAGTTTTAGACATATCCTCGTCCTTAATCCTCAACCGATGATATCCTAACCTCAACTCAATCTTTGAAAATACTGATGCTCCTTGTAATTAAACAAATAAATCATCAATTCTAGGGAGCAGGTACTTATTCTTAATTGTCACTCCATTTAACTGTCTATGGTCAATGCACATTCGTAAGGATACATCCTTTTTCCGTACGAAAAACACCGGTGCACCCCACGGTGATACACTTGGTCTTATAAATCCTCTATCCAACAATTCTTGTAATCGAACTTTTAATTCATTTAGCTCTGCTAATGCCATTCTATATAGCGCTTTTGAGATTGGTTCTGTTCTAGGGCTAGTTCAATCGCAAACCCAATCTCATGCTTGGGACATAATCCCAGTAATTCATCTAGAAATATATCGGGAAATTCTCTTACTATGGGTATCTCATCGAATTTGGCACTTTCTTTTTCTTCATCCTTTACAACCGCCAAATAACTCATACATCCATCCTGAAGTAGCTGATAGGCTTCTAAAGCCAATATCAATATTTTCATGTAACTAGCACAATTTCCAATAAATTCAAAACTAGATTGGCCTGGTGGATTAAACTGTATTATCTTTCAATAGCAATCCACCTTAGCTCTTTGTCTATGAAGCCAATCCATACCTAAGATGATGTCAAAGTCATACATAGCTAATATCACTAGATCTCCAGTCAATTCTTGTCTAGTTATCTTTATTCTAACGTCCTCACACATCATTGTGGATAAGATAACATCTTTCAGGGGTGTAACAATGTTAAGAGGTACTTCCATAGATCTAGTACTTAAGTTATTCATATGTGTCGCGACCTAAAAATCGGGTTTTCCAATTTTACGTTAATGAATTACCAGATTAATTAATTAAATTAACTAACCTAGCTCGAACTCTCCCAAGTTCTACCAAATCATGACTTGAGATTTAAGTGATTATTTTGTAAAAGATTTTTATTTTGTGGAGCCGCCACTAATCATTTCTTGCTAAGTTGATTAGAAACCTAAATACAATAGCAGGAGAAAACTATTTTATTTCTGCAAACCAGAGATCTTAAGTTTGGGACTTGGTTACATTAATTTTGCAATTAATACCCTTTTGGTACCAATTTCTTAAATAAATAAAAAAGTTCGATTTAGCAATTTTGATGAATTCTGACTGGTGCAAATTTTTGGGTTTTCTTTTTATGATTTTTTTGGCATATTTTGAAAATTAAAATTAATGAAAAATGTGAGTGAATTGGTTCAAGATTATCTTAAATTTTTTGGATTCAATTTGCATTAATTTCCAAAAATTTTAAGAAAATCTTTTTTACCCTATGTCTACATCTTTTAAAATCTATCCTAATGGACACAAAAAGATTTTGTTTATTGAAGGTGATCCATAAGATTGGATTTATAGAAAATCCTATCTTTCTAAAAACTGATAAGACGTGGTTTTTAAGAAACCATATCTTCCTAATCTTTTTTTTTTTTGAGATTTTGTGACATGAAAATTAAACATGAGACATGAATGATTTTTATTTGTTTCTTTTTGCAAATTTTCTAATTTTTTTTTTTTGTGATTTTATGTTTTTATGAATGAATTTAAATTCAAGTTGCAAATCTTTTAATGAAAAAATGATTACCGTTGAATCTTTCGAATTAAGTTTCGATATAAAGCCTAACAGATCGACCCTAAAATTCGAAATATCCGCTATAGAAATAATTCTATCTAAAGCCCGATAGATAGACTTATTTCCATATGTGTTGTTGCGGATTAGGAGATTTTTCTAATCGATCACATTTTGAAATATTTAAATATCTTGAGTACCTTCAGGAGATTATCAAATTTTCATAAGATTACACAAAAAATTCTAGAATATTCAAATTACCATGCCATCTTTCGATTCAAGCACGAAATATACTTGCAAGATTCAAAGAATATTCTTTATCCAAATTTAACGTGCAATCTTCAGATTAAAGCTACTGAATATCTCAATCTTGCAACAAAATTTTTAGATATGCGAATTCAATCAACCAGATTATGCAATCAAATATCTCAAGTTTCAAAGTAGGAAAATTACCTAGATTGACAAGATTTCTTTTCCTCTTTGGAACTTGAGCAAAAACTTGATGATCGAGTTTGCTAATCCGGACAGTGCAGGAACCTCCATGGATCGGCTTGGTGGTTCTCGAAGGACTCGCACACGGATGGCTCCAAGTGATGGGTCTCACGGTGATGCACGGAGCTTGTGTGACTTAGTCGACAATGCGGTGACCCGACCAATGGGTGAACAGACTCATAGTATGTTGATGCACGGTGAGCTGTTCTGCGCCAACAAACTTGCAACGTCAAAAGGAAAGGTCACTCGTCTCAATGTGAAAAGATCGGCTATTGGTTGTCTGGGACGTTGATCCGTGGTGTGATCGCTTAGTGGATGCCAAACGGCAACACGAAAATGACTTTGAGGATCGGCCACAAGGTCGTTTGGGAGGCATTTGGCTTGTTGAGGCTGCTTGTAAGAATTACGAGATGATACCAAAAGAATTGCAACAAGTCTGCAGCTGGGCGCACAAGAATGAGACACCAAGGACAGAGAAGACGTTTCTCTATTTTTTGTCCTTTTCTCCTCTTCCATTGTGACAATTCTCCTCTCTTTTTTCCGTCTCCCAATTGTGTCTGGCCCCCCTCCTTTTATAAGTGTCAAAGGTAAATCTTTTGAAGAAAATTGAGATATGATCTTTTCCTTTTGAAAACGGACAAGCACATTTTCTTGATTAACATTCCTTTTTCTTTCATGCCCGGGCGATAATTCTTTCTCTCTCTACTGATTTTCCAATCTGATCAAATATCTCTTGTAATATTATCCATGTAGATAACATCAATTCTCCATGAGATTTATTAGCCTTATTGCCCATAATCTTTCCGCGTCTACGACAATCCACACGCGTAGCACAATTTTCAGCCAACATGAAGTTTTATAGGCTTGGCCGAAGTTTCCTCGCCGTGGGCTTAGTCCAAACTAGCTAAGTTAGGTTTAGAACCATTAACTTAAATCCATCCACCGCTGGTCCGGTTTGAATGCAAAAATGTAATATGATGAATGCTAAAATTAATATGAAAAATAATTTCATTATTTTTTACAAGAACTAAAATTAGTTCTAATTTGTTATGCAAAAATGACTGAAAAAGATTTGTCAAAATTTAGGTGTCAACAATTTATACCAATCTTAACGAAATAAATGAATGCGTTGCACCCATATCAAAGAATGCATAAGCTTTGCAGTTATTTACAGATGAACCTGTAATTATTTTCTCAAAGATCTTTGCTTCTTCTTGGGTAATTGCATAAACCCTTGCTTGAGTTGGTGATCGTTGATTGACACTCTCTTGAAAGATGCATAAGTGATTTGTTGTGATTGACTATTCTTTTGCGGCTGGACATTTAGGGGAAAGTTCAAAAACCTCTGACTTGTTTGTCCACATTTAAAACATCTTTGTCACCTTGAACATGGTGCATTCCCACGTCCCTTACCACAATTACGACAAAATTGGTTCAAGTACGGTCTCCTTTCCCCGAATTGTCCAGTGTTCCTCGGCCTTGGCCCCACATTAGTACTTCTTTTGTTTGGAATAAATGAACAATTCGAAAACGGGTTGGGTCTCTTGTCATTCAAAAAATTATTCAGAGGACTATAACGATTCATTACGCCCTGTGACTCTATTTCTTTCCCTTCTTTTGATAATGCCTGCTCAACCAATTGAGCTCATCCATATAAGGTAGTATAATCTCTTATATTAAGAGGTACCAATTGCCTCCCGATATCATTCCTCAATCCATCAATGAATCGTTTTACCTTATCTTCCCCATTCTCAACCAATCTAGGTGCATACCTAGATAGTTCCCAAAACTTAGCTTCATACTTATCCATAGACATACTTCCTTGAACTAACTTAATGAACTCTTCCATTTTCTGTTTTCGAGTAGTATCTGAGAAATATTTCCCATTAAACACTTCCACAAATCTATCCCAAGTAATTTCTACATTAGGGGAAATATTGTTGGCGTCATGGCTCCCCACTAATGTTTAGCATTTCCTTCCAATTGATATTCAGCCAAAGTAAATTTTTCAACCTCACAGAAATTCAATACTTTAAAGATTCTTTCCATACTTTTAACCCATTTTTCAGTCTCGTCTGGTCTTCTTGACCCAGCAAACTTAATTGATTTCAACTTTAGGAATCTTTCTTGTAGTTCCTAAATATAACATCCATGGTTCTTAGCATTTGCGGCAGCTTGTTGCTTAACTTTCTCTTGCATCAAGTCTCCTACAATAGCGAGGGCTTACGGAATTCCCTCCACTCAATGATCATTACCCGCAACCTCATCGGTTGTCCTTTGGATTCTAATTGATCTCACCATAATTTTGACTCTTACGTATAAAAATCAGTAGAACTCAATGGGCCACTTTTCTGAGAAACAATCTTAATTTCTAGTCATCGGAATAAGTAGCATTCGCTACTACCAATCAAATAACCATAACCACATGCACTTGTAATTTTAAACGCACGTGCCTACCAAACATTTCACCCACTAGCGCATTTTATCACTCCAAAGGTAACCTGCTCCAATACCAAACTCGGTTGTAACGTCCCAAACGTGCTACAACCTTGAGATTTACGTTCTCTATTTTAATTTTTTGTTATCAATTTGGTGCATGCTTAAGCTCTATTCAAATCAATCAGTTGGCCATATATAACAAGTGCTTAATAAAATTTCAAATCAATAGTAGGCATGCCTAATCCAACAATATGGCCTTTTCTTGGTTCACTAACCAAATTACATACAACAGAAGTCAACCATTTATTTCATCAAACTTACATGCAACGAGTTTAATTCAGTTTACAACCATAGTGAAACATCTGGGAAGTGGGATTAAAAGACAACCATCAAAGCTAGTCTACAGCTATATACAACCAAAAATGGTTAACTTCTCATAACCACAACTCCGCTATACACATGAGCAAGCTATCCCATTTCCTACAACTACTCCTTCTCATCACTTAACCATCACTAGCATCATCATCATCCTCAACGAACGGGAGAGGACCCGAAAGTACGTTGTCCTCACCAACCATGTACAGTGCTATAAAACAATACAAGACTATAGCAGATGTCAATCCTACTTCGATTGCCGGGGTACTACTCAATTTCTTAAACTTCATATCGGGGTTGTCCGTATCCACATATTCTATCCATGATAAGATACATTCACGGGGGACTCCATAACACAAAACTGGTGGTAATGCATGACCAACCTGTGGCATTTTTATTATTTGAAAAATCACAATTCAACAATAGTGAGCTCAAGCCCCATTCGGGCATTTCCAGTCAAGTTTCTTTTCAAATTCTCATGAATTTATATGCAATGTCTCCAGCTCTTTCATAGATAAACCTCATACGATGTGTCATCCTCGGGGATAAACCTCACCCGTTATCTCACTCCAAAGTCATCTCAAGCTCACAAGGTCGGAGGCATCTACGACCATTAGAAAGCACCGAAGGACATCCCGAATTCTGTCCGGCTCCCACAAGGCATCGCGGGATAAACCTCATGGCAGTATAACGTCGGATAAACCTCACGACAAGTGTTTCACGTCACCAAATAAACCTCATGGCGGTATAATGTCAAATATACCTCATGATGAGTGTTTCATGATATGTCATGCCATTAACACACATTGTAATCTTGCCATCATCGGCGTTCATAAGTTTTATAAAATGAATGAATCATTCATATCCATGATCATATTATTTCCAGAAAAACCCAATAATGCGGGAATTAAGCATATCAAGTGAAATTTCAAAGAACACAATCTAGTTTTCAAACTATTAACTAATGATTCTAGTGCCAATCCAACAAACCATAAAGGTTAGAAATCCACTTGCCTGGATTTAGAAAACCCAATTTCCAAAACAATGAACGGACGATGGATGACCGGTAAAGAGTGACAGGTGGCATGTGGCTTCCACAGCAACGACGACTAGGGCGACGTGTGGTGGTTTGGCTCGGGTCTACACGTATGGCGGTGGTCGAGCGGGGTTTCGATAGGATTTTCAACAAGAGATTATGAATGAACCGACATCGATTTCTATTTATAATAGCTCAATCAACTTAGTCCAGTTAACTTGCAATCGGCAGCTTACGGCCAACAGCTTCCAATGAGTCGGCAAGTTAACCCGCTTGCGATTGTGCCTATGCCGTGACACGTGTCAAGCACATGCCACTTTTGCTTGGCGGATAGCCACCTCGTGTCGGGCCGTGACACGTGGCCGATCGCCTTGATCGCCTCACCACAAACGGCTACGTGGGCCTCCACGTAGCCACATCGTCTCCATGTACTTGTCCGGTCCTAATTTCACATGTATTTAGCCCTATCGTGTCCAAATACCGTATCGTACTATCGCCTTATTTTCAGCCCATAACTATCCAAAAATATTTCTTGTCTCATTTTCACCTCATAATTATCCAATAATATTTATAGACAAGCAAATCAAATTTTCGGATCATCATAGTTTTAGCGCGAATCCTCGACTCTTGGAAATGGTTAAGGCGATGAGTAGTCGAGCTTGCATGGTGGGGAAGACAGCGATGAATGTTCGGTCTGTTGCTTGAGTTGATATCTCTAGGTTGTAGATAAGTAGAATATATGAGTTGATCATCCCGATTGTCATCGGTTTGCGATGAATTGGAGTTGGACCATATAAGGTGGGTTCGGATATAAGGTTTGGGGGAAAGACTCATGACGTTCCGTGCTTTTAAGGTGTATCCGCTAGTTATATGATGGTTTTTGGCTTTGAGTAGGGTGAGACTAAAGTTGGATTGCTGAATAAATCACCAGTTTGATACTGATTGAAATTGGGACTATATAAGCGTTCGGCTTAAGGATGTGAGGGGTGGTTCAACGTAGCATTGTAGCTCTTTCATGTTCCTTTAGTTGATAGACACTTGATTGACTTATGATCTTTCCGTGCTCATATTTTGTGGTGGCTTCCATTGAATGAATAGTCTAGTCGTTTGGCTAGATATTAACTTGCTGAGTTTCAGTTCACTTCTTAGTTGTTGAACCTCTTCGGATACCAGATATTAGAATGACAACAATGAGGTTGGAGCATGCCCATAGAGATATGGATAGTATTCGGGAATAGATGTTACCCTTTTGAATCCTCTCAATTATCGGTTGAGAACATCTTATAAACAACTGAAATGTATAACGTATATTTGTAAATAAAATTAGTTGTTTGCAATATTAGATTATCTTACTACATGACTTCTACGGGTTAGTGAAAACCCCTATTAAGGCCATAACCTTAAGCGCCGTACCTGCTGTTTGTCTACATGCACTTGTATGTTGTATGGCTGACTTGCTAGGCTTAGTTTTCCACCAGCGCTATTATATTATGTATTATCGGATTAAAACAGAGTGTGATTAGTAAGCAAGTAGCAAAACCGAGATCCACAAGTAGCTGCGTCGCGACCCTCCGGAAATTTTTGTCGTATGTTCCGGGGTGAGTAGGGTTAACGAGCCGATCCCCCTTTTATACATATTTATGTGGGATCGCGGGTCTCTCCCAAGACCCATTACTCGAATCGCGATGTCGGGTAGAATTTATCAAATATCGAAATTGACCTTGTGTGGTCGAGTGGCATGTGCGAGGTGTACATGCAATTTGGAGTCGCCACCGATCGATTTATTGGAAGGTACGATCAGAAAACCTTACCGAGCGGTCGGGAGAAATCGTTCGGTTTCGCGAAAACCAGAGATTATTGGGTCCGGGGACTTGGTTACGCCAAGATTTCAAATTGACACCCTTTCGGTTACCGATGTCGAGTGTTTTTCTAACCTAAGAATTCATGCAGATGCGATATCGGGTAAGGTAGGTCCTAACAATTCTAAGTATTCATGCGGATGGGGATTTTCTATCCTAACAGTCACAATCGGAAGAATTTAATGTGCAATCAAAATCATCACAAGCAATCAAATCAATCAATCAAGGTTTGACATGTCTAAAATGGCCCTATCGGCCCACACAAATATCAAATTCGGGTTTTGGGGTAATTTGGCGAAAATTTGGGGCGGAAGGCTCAAAAGGGTAGAATGGTCATTTTTGGCGTTCGGGACCCGAAAATCACAAAATTTCGATTTGGCCAGTTGAATGTGGCCATTTCCCATTTTTTGTGATTTTCTTGAATTTTTCTAAATTTTCTAATTTTTTTTGAATTTTTATTTATTTTTCAAAAATATTGGGAATTTTCCGGATCGACATAGATCGACCCTCGAAGTCTCAAAATTTTTGATCCAGACTTTATGAGTCCCGAATCGATCTAGAAATTTTTAGAAATTTTTTTGTGAAAATATGGGAATTTTTTATGAATTTTCTAAGTATTTTTACAATTTTTTTGATTTTTTTTTGGAAATTTCTTTTTATTTTTTATTATTTTTTTATTAATAAACCAGACTGGGTCAACCCGGTCAACGACCGGTCAACCCAGTCCGACCCGACTCAGACTCAATCTAGCCCTATACGACGCCGTATACGTATTTATACTATTTATTTTTTATTTTCTAATACTAATTTCTAATATTCAGAATAAAAGAAAAAAAAAAGGACAGCTGAGATCAATCTATGAATTAATCTCGGTCGTCTGCACGTCCAGGACCAAAACGGCGACGTATCAGCCTATATTCCCTAAACGACGTTGCATTAGTTAAATGCATCAACGGCCGCGATTAAATCCTATGAATCGATCTCAACCGTCGACTCATCACTAAACAAAACGACATCGTATTGCACCTTTGACAGACGGCCACGATTGATCCTCAAACTAATCCTAGCCGTCGCTTCGCCAACCTATAAAACGACGCCGCACCGCTAAACTAATGGATGGTCACGATCTAACCTAAGTTCAATCCGAGCCGTTCACTCTCTATATGCCCTAAACGACGTCGCCTAACACTAACTAAAACGGCGCCGTTTCACCATTTTTCTATTTTCTAACTAATTAATGAAATTCTGAAAATACAAAAAAAAAAAAAACTGATCCGACGGTCGAGAATCAAACCGGGCGAATTATCTAAACCGTCGGATCGAGTCCGAGTCGGCTCGCTCGCGCCAACGGCCGAGCCGGCTCGGACGCGAGTTGGACCAACCAACGAACGCCACATCGGACACGCCGACCCGGTTGACCGCCACCTCAACTCGTCTTCTTCCTCGCGCCAGCAAGCGAATGGACGGCTGAGGTTGCTCCGGCGAGATCCGACGGTGAGATCTCACCGGAATGACCCCAAACCAACGCCAATCTATCCGTCTAAGCATCCGGACTAACATACTTAAAAATCAAAACATTTCATCCACAAAATCACCGTAAATCAGCCTCACATAGTCTCGATTTCTCCGAACCGGATTTCACGATTCAGAGCATATCTATCAAATTCAAGCTTCAACTACACTCAAATAAGGTTAAGGACACTTACCTCGGGCTCCGATTGAGCCCGCGGTGGCTGGATTTGTCTGGCCGAAGTCCGACCGGACCGAGGCATGATGAAGGCTCAACTCAGGTTTTTCAAGTGAAATCGATGCAAAAATCAAACGCGATCATGATTAGTGAAGTTCAAGAAGTAAGACGCACACACTAATTGAAGGAATCATGCTAGGGAATGTGTGATGCCATACTCGCAAAGTGTCAAGTTCGAGAAGTGAACTCACCGATTTTGGAAGTCTTGAGCCGATCCGGTCGATGCGATCGCTTTCGGGAGGCTCCGGCGAGCTTTTAGACGTGGTTTCGAAGCTTGAGGTGGTCCGGACTGGCCGGACGAGCGATTCACGGTCCGAGCTTCGACGAGCGGCAATGGCGGCCGCGAGACCTCTTCTCTCTAGCTTTCTCTCTTTCTCTCTCTATTCGGTTACTGGACGAAGCACGAATGAGCCTCCCCTTCTTCTCGAAGCTTCTTGGCTATTTATATCCACATTTGAAATTGGGCTCGCACGAATGAAGACTCGCCGGGCCTGTTCACGTGCCGTCACGTGGCTTTTGGTTCGTCGGACGGCGACGGAATCGGTTACGATTCCGTCCAAGTCCGTCAAGTGTTCCTTTGATCACGAACGAGTATGGATTTCACGCGATTTGCAAAATATTGACTATTATGGGCGCCGGGACTTTGACTTGCTCGCCGGAACTCTTCCGGCGAGCGTTGGCCTCGCCGTTGGTCTCAATCGGTGCGGCCTGACCTAATGCACAAAAGCCCTAGGTCAATTGGATCAATTAGGCACGAATTGACCTTCAATTTGTCCATTGAATC
Source organism: Rhodamnia argentea (assembly GCF_020921035.1). Classification (NCBI taxonomy): domain Eukaryota; kingdom Viridiplantae; phylum Streptophyta; class Magnoliopsida; order Myrtales; family Myrtaceae; genus Rhodamnia; species Rhodamnia argentea. Next base: position 10,897,323 of record NC_063155.1, read on the forward strand.
TCGGCTTTAAAACCTGCAAAATGCACGAGCTCGGTGAAGAAGACGATGCACTGTTGCGGACCGGTTCGACCGGTCCGATCGGCGGTCAGACCGGTTTGAACCGGTTCAGATAGTGGATTTTGCGCAATTTTCAAAATTAATCAAAATTTACTGGGAATTTTTGCAATTAAAACTCAAAATTGAACTTAGGGGCCTAGATATTATCTAGAAATGCAATTTTACCCAAAATTTCTTATCAATTTGCACAAAAGCCCCAAATTTTTCTATTTGCCCAAATTGGGGAAAACTTCAATTGGATGTCAATTTGGTAAAATTGGACTACGAGACCTATGCCAAATCGATTCAGAATGTGTCAAAACCCTAGGGGTAGTCCAATTGTGTATGGAAAGTTCCTTAATTGAAAGTAATTTCAAAAATTGCAAAGTTGAGGGACTTAATTGCAAATATTTTGGGGATTTTGCCTAATTCGTGCAATTCGCGCAATTGAGGGTGTAATTGATCAAATTGAAGTTCAAAGGGACTGCAATTGAATGTCAAGACACAAAATGTGCAGAAATTGCAAATAAAAAGACTCAATTGGTATTTTTTATGCAAATTCAACCTTAGGCATCGTGAAGGAACTCCTAAAATTGAACTCAATTTTTGATTTTTTATGAGGTCAATATGAAAAGGGAATTAAAAGAAAAATATTGGACTTTTTGTGTATTTTTGTGACCTCAAAAAGTATTTTTTATGAATTTTCAAGTATTTTCCTATTTTCCGAAAATATTAAAAAAATGCGAAAAATATGAAAAATTATTTTTTGATCCAAATTGGTTCCTTGTGCTTGGCCAAGGCTTCCAATGTTGATTTTTTAATTTTTTGATTTTTTGTGAATTTTTAGTGAATTTTGGAAAATAAAACTAAAGGAAAACCGACTAAAAATTCGGGTGTCAACATTTGCCCCTCTTTGAAAGTAATCTCGGTTAGAGGTTGCTTTCAAAGACAAGGTGACACCTGGATCCTTAATCGACTCTGCTGGGGAAAAATCTAAAGAAAATAAGTCTTGACATTCGATTGTCTTACCTTTGCCGTTTAAGCTCTAACTCCGTGGGGAATTATTTCGGTTCATGCTCATTTCATGTGAAAGAGGGATGAGAAGAGAGAGAGACACTTACCTGTAGCTCACCTATCCGTAGTCCGAGATTTGTTGATCCGAGGTTGAAAGATTCAGTGTATGGAATTACCTTTGAACGATTCGCGTGATTTTGCAATGGTCGGCATCCATCCGGTGTCGAGTGGTGATTTGAAGACTTATAAGGAAGGTTCACCCTTGTAACAAAGGGATTTCACCTATTTAAAATGGGTTTGACTATCCACTGGGGATTCATCATTAAAAAAAGGGGCAGATCGGCTTTCATCTAGGAAGCTACTCACCGTCTGGAAGGGAGGTTCACCCTTGTAACAAAGGGGTTTCACCTATTTAAAAGAGATTGGCTATCCTCCATGCGGGGACTCACCATCTAAAACGCAGATCGGCTTTCATCTAGGAAGCTACTCACCGTCTGGAAGGAAGGTTCACCCTTGTAACAAAGGGGTTTCACCTATTTAAAAGAGATTGGCTATCCTCCATGCGGGGACTCACCATCTAAAACGCAGATCGGCTTTCATCTAGGAAGCTACTCACCGTCTGGAAGGGCGGTTCACCCTTGTAACAAAGGGGTTTCACCTATTTAAAAGAGATTGGTTATCCTCCATGCGGGGACTCACCATCTAAAACGCAGATCGGCTTTTATCTAGGAAGCTACTCACCGTCCGAGAGGGTGCCATCCGAGGACCTAGGTTGACTAGTATACCTATAGAAGCTCAAACCCTATTTCAAATTTTCTAAAAAGCATATTGGCTTTCGTCTATGCAGCTACTCACCGTACGAAAGGGTGCCATCCGAGGACCTAGGTTAACTAGTGTACCTACTGAAGCTCAAACCCTATTTCAAATTTTCTAAAAAGCAGATCGGCTTTCGTCTATGCAGCTACTCACCGTCCGAGAGGGTGCCATCCGAGGACCTAGGTTAACTAGTGTACCTACAGAAGCTCAAACCCTATTTCAAATTTTCTAAAAAGCAGATCGGCTTTCGTCTATGCAGCTACTCACCGTCTGAGAGGGTGCCATCTGAGGACCTAGGTTGACTAGTATACCTACAGAAGCTCAAACCCTATTTCAAATTTTCTAAAAAGCAGATCGGCTTTCGTCTATGCAGCTACTCACCGTGCGAGAGGGTGCCATCGAGGACCTAGGTTAACTAGTGTACCTACGAAGCTCAAACCCTATTTCAAATTTTCTAAAAAGCAGATCGGCTTTCGTCTATGCAGCTACTCACCGTCTGAGAGGGTGCCATCTGAGGACCTAGGTTGACTAGTATACCTACAGAAGCTCAAACCCTATTTCAAATTTTCTAAAAAGCAGATCGGCTTTCGTCTATGCAGCTACTCACCGTCCGAGAGGGTGCCATCTGAGGACCTAGGTTAACTAGTGTACCTACGGAAGCTCAAACCCTATTTCAAATTTTCTAAAAAGCAGATCGGCTTTCGTCTATGCAGCTACTCACCGTCTGAAAGGGTGCCATCTGAGGACCTAGGTTAACTAGTGTACCTACTGAAGCTCAAACCCTATTTCAAATTTTCTAAAAAGCAGATCGGCTTTCGTCTATGCAGCTACTCACCGTCTGAGAGGGTGCCATCTGAGGACCTAGGTTGACTAGTGTACCTGCAGAAGCTCAAACCCTATTTCAAATTTTCTAAAAAGCGGATCGGCTTTCGTCTATGCAGCTACTCATCGTCCGAGAGGGTGCCATCCGAGGACCTAGGTTAACTAGTGTACCTACTGAAGCTCAAACCCTATTTCAAATTTTCAAATTTGGGAATCTGAGGACACGGGGATGCCGGAAGACCTGCAGAGAATCAAAGTTAGTCAAATCTCTAAAATGTAACTTTTCCGAGGATTTGGGGTCACCGGGGAACCTGCAGAAAGTTCAATCAAACATCATTAGAATGACAATTCTAAGTCCTGGAGAGAAACTTAAGAATTCTTAGACAAATTTTCAAAGTGTAATAGTGAAGGAAATGTATCCAATCACAAGCTCAAATTTCCACTGGGGATGGATTTTGAATGACACATCCCGAGTGTTTTACCAAAAGGTTGTTTTAAAAGTTTTTCAAAAGGGTTTTCCTTCATCCAAGAGGGTTTCTCACCATTTGGGAAGGCTTTTCTTAATATTCAAATCCGCTCACAGGAAACCTAACCTTGAGGTTTCGGGATCATTCGAGATGCATACATTCTGACTAATCGGAGAAGGCATTTTTAAAAGGGACCGTAGTTCGGGCCAGGTCAAAGGTTTATCAAAGGATATTCATTTTGAGGCTTAGAAATGAATCTTGATCAAAAAATAGCTTCTTCGGGTCTACAAGTCAAGAACCCTGAAGACATGATAAGACAGGATTGTACTTACCTCTTTAAGCGGTAGCTTCCTGTATGATCTCTTGCATCAACCTGAAACACCTCTCGGATCGGAAAAGTTTTGGTGACGGGTTGCATCTTGGGTTAAGGTGGGCTCTTTAAGAACGGCCATATTTTCAAAGAGGGGTGAACTTTGGTGATCACCTTGACATTTTTCCAGTATTCATTTGCTTTTTGCAATAGATTCATGATCATTCTTTTTTCAATTAACTTTGAGGATTTTCCTCTTTTCATCTTGATAATTTTTTCTTGAGGATTTGCCCCTTTTCGGGGTGCTCCTTTCATGGGCTTTTGGCCTTGCTTTTACCAGGCACTTTGCTTTTTCTAACCCTTTCATTTTTCATCATTCTTTGCATTGAGTGGCTCTTTTGGAGACCAGTATCAAAAATTCTTCCAATCATGCTTTTTGACTCATTGTTGGTTATCCCTTTCTTTTGCCCCAGGTGTGGGAGGTGATCACCAATCAAGGGTTTAGAAATGAATATTTAATGGCTCAAATTAGCTTTTCAAAGGGTAAGTGTTTGGGGATATAGAAATGAAATGCCTTTCTTCACTTTGAGGTGTTTCGAGTCTCTGGCGGAAATCACCTGAAGCTATCACAAAAAGATTGATGCAGGTTAGCACAATAAAGTCTTACCCGATCTTTTCTCCAAGGAATCATCCAATGAACCTCCAAATATGCCCCAGTGTGGGGTGGTTCTCAACAGGGTTATATTCAGAAAATTCTCCCTTTTGGCTAAGATTGGTTGTCAAGGGATATAAATGTGTATGGATAATTTTGAAATGGAAATGCCTTTCATCATTTCAATCCATGTAATCACCGCGAATGATCCCTACGTCCCAAAATTAAGCTCTTTCGTTCTATCACTCTCACTCATCACTCAAGTGTATCGGGGACGTGTTGAGGATAATGCCTGCCTCTTTTCGTCCGAAGGATCATTCTTTTGAAAAACTTTCAAAACATGCCCTTTTTATGGAAACTCGGGGCATTTTCATCAAAATTCATCGTTTGCAAAATGTTCTCATCAAAAGATATATTCAAAAGATGTTTCTGTAATTTGCAAGGAATGTTTCTTGGAAAGGGCCTTGTGGCTTTATAAATCCAAGTTTTTCAATTTCAAGCACGACGGTGTATGAAAATACTTTGTAAAGGAGGAGAACCTCAAACCTGTCTTCTTCAAATATTGACCTTTATCCCCCGTAAAAACAAAAGGAAACAATCAGTTCAAGATATTCAAAATTTTAAGTTCCGAAGCAATTTCTTCTCATCTCCTCCGGATGTTAACTCCCGTTTCCTGTAAAAAAAACAAAAGAAATCAATCAGTTAAAGATATTCAAAATTTCAAATCCAGAAGCGACTTCCTCCTGTCTTCTCCGGATATGTTGACTCCCGTTTCCTGTAAAAACAAAAGGAATCAATCGGTTCAAAGATATTCAAAATTTCAAATCCAGAAGCGACTTCCTCCTGTCTTCTCCGGATGTGTTGACTCTCGTTTCCTGTAAAAACAAAAGGAATCAATCGGTTCAAAGATATTCAAAATTTCAAATCCAGAAGCGACTTCCTCCTGTCTTCTCCGGATGTGTTGACTCCCGTTTCCTGTAAAAACAAAAGGAATCAATCGGTTCAAAGATATTCAAAGTTTTAAATTCCAAAGCAATTTCTTCTTGTCTCCTTCGGATGTTGACTCCTGTCTCCTGTAAAAAACAAAAGGAATCAATTAGTTCAAAGATATTCAAAGTTTTAAATTCCAAAGGTGACTTCCCTGTTTGATCCATGGCTCTGTAAGATTCCTCATGACTCCCGGTCCACCTACAAAATACAAATGTATGCAAATGTCATGCGAATGCAGAATCTTATGTGACTCGGATCTGCTCATCAATCGCTTTGAAGCTCAATTTTATTTCAAGGATAATATCTCTTCACGGCGTCTGCATTTCTTGGACTCGCCAATTCTTCTCCATCCATGTTTACAAGTATAAGAGCTCCCCCGGATAAGACCTTCTGAATCACGTAGGGGCCTTCATAATTTGGCATGAATTTGCCTCCGGGATGTTGGGCATTTGGGAGCATTTTCTTCACAACTAGCGTCCCCGCTTCAAAATTTCTAGGTTTGACCTTCTTGTTAAAAGCCCTGGCTACTTTCTTCTGGTAGCTTTGACTATGGCAGATGGCCTTCAATCGTTTTTCATCAATCAAATTTAATTGTTCATGTCTCTGCCGGTTCCACTCATCTTCTGAGAGTTCTACCTGAGACGGGATCCTTAAAGAGGGGATTTCCACCTCTACCGGTAGGACTGCTTCCATACCGTATACCAAAGAGTAGGGAGTTGCCCCGGTTGAAGTACGAATCGAAGTTCGGTAGGCCATGAGAGCATATGGCAATCTCTCATGCCGGTCTCTATATTTCTCAGCAGTTTTAGCCAATATCTTCTTGATGTTCTTGTTCGCCGCTTCCACGGCTCCATTCATTTGCGGGCGGTAAGGTGAAGAATTAAGGTGTCGTACCTTAAATTGTTCCAATAGGTGATCGACCACCTTGTTGTTCAAATTTGAGCCATTGTACGTAATGATGGCTCTCGGCACTCCATATCTTGAGATGATATCTCGCTTGATGAACTTAGCCACACTATTCGCAGTGACATTGGCATATGAGCTAGCTTCAATCCATTTGGTGAAATAATCAATAGCCACCGGAATAAAACGATGTCCGTTGGAGGCCTTTGGGTTTATAGGGCCGATCATATCAATTCCCCACATGCGGAATGGCCATGGTTCTGACATTTGATGTAGCTCGGTTGGCGGCGCATTTATCTTGTCGCCGTACACTTGGCATTGATGACGGGATCTAACTGGTTGCAATCCGACTCGAAGTCATCCAGTAATACCCGAGTCTCATGATCTTCTTAGCGAGGAGGTGACCATTCATATGCGGCCCACATTCTCCTTCATGAATCTCTTTCATAATGAGATTTGCTTCATTCGAGTTTACGCACCTCAATAGGACTGAGTCAAAAGACCTCTTGTATAAGATCTGGCCGTTGAGGAAGAATTTAGATGCCATTTTGCTTATGTACTTCTTATTTTCTGGTTGGCTGTCCTGTGGGAATTCGTCGTTCAGCAAATAATTCTTAATGTCATGATACCATGGTTCTTCATCGGGTTCTTCTTCAACGACCATGCAATATGCAAGTTGCTCAAGGATATCAATCCTTAACGGCTCTATCTCAAGACCATCTTGCATTTGTAACATGGCTGATAATGTGGCCAGAGCATCAGCAAAATGATTCTGGGTTCTTGGAAGATACTCGAAAGTGATCTCCTCAAAATGTTGGATCAACTCCTCAAGGTACTTATGATAGGGAATAAGCTTGGGATCCTTTGTCTTTCACTCCCCTTGGGTTTGTAAGATAATCAACATGGGATCTCCATATACCAATAACTTTTTCACTTTTAATGATACGGCCAACTATAACCCAAGTATGCAGGCTTCATATTCAGAAATGTTATTGGTGCGGGGGAATACCAACTTAGTTGAAACTGGATAATGTTGATCTTCGGGGGATATCAGAACTGCCATGATGCACGATCCAAGTGAGGTTCACTGCACCGTCAAAGTACATTGTCCCTTTGTCTTCGGATATGTTCGGGATTTGACCTCCCTTGTTTTGCTCTGAAACGTCTTTAGGAGGATTCTCGGCTAGCATGTCTGCAATTGCTCTTCCCTTGACAGACTTTTGGGGAGAGGTTTTGATATCAAACTCTGAAAGCAGTATTTGCCATTTAGCCATCTTTCCCAACAATGTTGGTTTCTCCAAAAGGTATTTGATGGGGTCATTCTCGGTGACCGGTTCTATATGATGGTGCGGCGTATACTGCCTCAATCTGTGGAGGACCCGGACCAATGCTACGCAAGTCCTTTCCACTGTTGGATACTTGACTTCGGATGTTGTGAACTTTTTGCTCAAATAATATATGGCCCGCTCTTTACGATCCTTGGGGTTAGTTTGAGCTAATAAAGCTCCCAAGGACTCATCATTAACCGTCGGATATAGAGTTAAAGGAACGTTAGGGATAGGAGGTACCAACACTGGAGGCTGTACCAAATATTCCTTGATCTTCTCAAACGCTTGTTGACATTACGCATCCCATTTGACCCTCGTACCTTTCTTCGGGAGCTTGAAAAAGGGTTTCGCCGTTTCTGATAGTTGAGATATGAATCCGGATATATAATTCAATCATCCCAGTAGACCCCTTACTTCTTTGACAGTGGCGGGAGTCCCTATTTCCCATATGGCTTTAATCTTGGAAGGGTCAATTTCAATACCACGATTGCTCACCACAAATCCTAGCGGCTTTCCGGATCTTGCGCCAAATACGCATTTCGTAGGATTCAACTTGAGCTTGTATTTTCTCAATCGATCAAATAACTTCTTCAGCACTTTAACATGGTCTTCTCCAGGCTTGGACTTGGCAATCATATCGTCCACATAGACCTCAATCTCCTTATGTATCATATCGTGAAAAAGGGTTACCATAGCCCTTTGATATGTTGCCCCTGCATTTTTCAATCCGAAGGGCATTACCTTGTAGCGGAAAGTTCCCCATTGTGTAGTGAATGAGGTCTTGATCTTATCCTCTTCCTTTAACATGATCTGATTATATCCCGAGAATCCATCCATAAAGGAGAATAATTCAAAGCCCGCATTACTGTCGACGAGCACATCAATGTGCGGTAGAGGAAAATCATCCTTGGGACTAGCTTTGTTCAAGTCCCGATAATCCACGCATATTCTAATTCTCCCATCCTTTTTCTTAATCGGTACGATGTTGGCGACCCAATCGGCATATGGGACAGGCCTCGATAAATCCAACCTTAAGGAGCTTCATCACCTCTTCCTTGATCTTATCCGCCCATTTCGGGATTCATTCTTACGGGCGATTGATTTCTTGGTGTGCAAGAAGGATTTGTGGGCAAAACATGCTATACAATTTCACGATCTAGATCCGGCATATCAGCATATGACCAGGGCGAAGATATCTTGATATTCTTTGAGCAATCTTTGTCATTCTTAAAACATCTCTTTGCCGACGGGTGTCCTCCTATTTTCACTTCCTTGACGCTGATCGAGAATCTCCCAAATTAATAGTAATGGGTTCTTTAGAGATAGGGGGTTCAGATTCTTCAAAACAATCCCACTCTTTCTTGATATCGCTCACATCAACCTCGTCTATATCAACTTCGCATGCATAATCATCGAGCTGATCCGAGTCACATATTAACTTGTTATGTATGGGTGGGATGACATGCCCGAAATGCACCATGAAAGGTTAGTATTCAAAGATGATAAAATTCAAGGATGCATGATTTTTATCATGAAAACATTTTTCAAATTCCAATTTTTTAGACAAAGAAAGGAGAACTAGTCCACGATCTTCCGGACATCCTGGTTCTCAAAAGATATTTAAAACCCAAGATCATATGGCGGATCGGGCCTCAAGTCTCATGGTAGAATCAATTGTCATCATTGGACCAATCCGTTGCTCCACATGTACGTAATCAAATTTGTGATGATTTTCATTAATAAATGCAACTAAGAGTAATACAATATTGCACCTCTTGGATCGCAACATGCGACCCAAAGGGTGCTAAAAAAGCGAAAAGCTTCAAAAACAAATGCAGTAATCAAAAACGCATTAAAAGATAGAGTTCAGAAAGGGCCTTTTACTCGGGGGTGGGGAAATCATCGTCTAGCCACTCAATTATCACGTTCACCCGATTATCCAGGAACGGGTTGAATAAGTCCGGCTCTGCATCCTCGGTGATGTCCTCATCTTCCAGCCATTTGCCTCCTTTAGAGAATACCTCGAATAAGGGGTTTAAGAACATTTTTCCTCTAGCTTTCCATGCATCGGTGCCTATGAAACGGCCACCTTGGTGTCCACGGCGTCCACGGTCTCCATAACACTTGTTTCGACCTCGGCCTCGACCTGTGTTATTCTTTACTATTCCATTATAACCCGGACCAACCTTGTGGTCATTTGAGCCCAAATTCAAAGGGTTACGGATTCCCCGACCATATTTCCCTAATCCGGCACCTGGAATAAAACCATTTGAGAGTAGCACTCTTCCCGCCATAGTCGCGGGTCTCGAAAGCTCCGGTGCAGCTAATTTTGCATGCGGTGATACATGCATGACGGATACAATGTCAAATGCATGATAACTCAGCTCCTCCTCCTTTGAGGGCTCGACGTATGGAACCATCCCTTTTAAAGTGGCTCGATGTTCCGTCTCGCCATGGACGGTGATCAACTGACCCTTAACCACAAATTTTAACTTTTGATGCGGGGAGGAAGGTACCGCTCCGGACACATGAATCCATGGTCTTCCCGGGAGCAAGGTGAAGGCGCTTGGAATGTCCGGTACTTGGAACGGTATAGAGAAAGTTACCGGTCCAATGTCAATGTCCAGCTCAATCTCTCCTACAACATTTTTGGAGACTCCGTCAAATGACCGGATGGTGGCCTTAGATGTCTTGACGAGGTCTTCATTTATCCCTAAGCTTCTCAAAGTGCTCAGAGGACATAGGTTGAAAGCAGAGCCATTATCAATAAGGACGTGAGGGACCTCCTTCCCGTGGCACCTCACAGCAATATAGAGGGCTTTGTTGTGGACACGCCCCTCTCTTGGGAAATCCTCATCCGAGAAGGATATCCGGTCTTTCAAAAGGATAGCACCTACAAAGTCCCCTAATTGAACTTCGTTAATTGTTTTCGGAACATGGACCTCCTCCCAGCACTTTCAAGAGGGCATTCTTGTGCTTTTCGGAATTCTTGAAGAGATCTAATAAGGAAATGCGTGTAGGCATTTTCCCTGAGTTGGTCAACGACCTCATATTCACCGGTCCTTACGACCGATTACAACTTCTCTACCTCTTCCTGAGTCGGGACTTTCTTTTCGAGGTCCGCCTCTCTTGGTGGATAACATCTTCCCGATCTCATTATGGCGTCAATCTCGCCCGTTCCATAATCCCAGTGAAGCGCCCTTGAATTATACTCCTCCACGGGCGGCAACTTAATCTTCACCGGTATGATCTTTTACGGTTGCGATTCGGATGTTGATGTTTTTTCCGAACTAGAAGCTTCCAACTCCCGGCTATCAACTTTGTTCAAATCAATCACGAAACGAATCGGGGTATCTACCATCCCGATCATTTCATCCTCATGAACATCTTCGGGGTTATGTTTTGGACCTGGCCTTATCGGCGTGGCATTTTCTTCATCCGGATCCCTCTACCTTTCCCTTCTGACTCTTAGAATAATCCCCTCAATTCTCATACCAATCTCCACCGGATGTTGGAATGACGAGTAAGTGTACGCATACATGCGATCAAAGTATTCCGCCGGAAGTAACTTTAGTACGAACTCCAGCATTTCTCTCTCCGATAGCGGCGGTTGCACCATCACAGTGTGTTTCTTCCACCTCCTAGCGAAGAGTTCAAAACTCTCGTCTTCACCTTTCCCGATATTCAACAGATTAGCTTTAGTGAAGTAACCTATGATTCCAGCTTCAAAGTGTCGTATGAAGTGTTCTGATAAATCCTCCTAGCTCGGGACCCGGTCTAAGTCAATTAATCGAAACCATGCTAGCGCGGGGCCCATTAAACTTTGTCCGAAGTTCCGGATCGGTGTTTCGTCATCTTCATGGTGGCCAACCATTTGGCGAAGATAGTATGAGATATGCGCCGGAGGACATCCAGCGCCATTATACTTCGTGTGGAAGGTCACTCTCGGGTTCGCACTTTGAGGCGGAACATTTCTTGCTTGGGTGAGTAGCGTAATCAGCTCCTTCAACTCATCCATTTTCCTCAACACATTGTCTCCTTGCTCTTCCAGTAGAGCGATCTTTCGATTTTGTGTGTCTATAGCCCGCCGTATCTCCGGAATCTGCATGCTCTCTTCTACCGCCATGGTATTCCTTTTGGTCATCAATTGTGATAAATCCGCCACCATGTTTGTCAAATGACGCATGTGCGTCTCCAGATTAGAAAATCGCATATCGACCTCTCGATTCTGCTGTTCATTACGAGGGACCGCCCGGTCTTTAACTTCATCGACCGTTCCAACAAATTCCTCACTTTCGGGATCATCCATGCCAACCCACCCATCGGGAACTATATTTCCAGAGTCAACGAAAAAGCTTGGGGGCACCGAATACAACACTTTAAAGTTGTAACCGCCACTATCTTCCCCCAGGTTGTCAACTATTTCGCCCCTCTCTAGGGCCCTTTGCAAAAACCTTCTATCGCCTCGGCGGGCCTTATCCAGACGGACTTCATATTCGTCTGTCTCTTCAATTTCTTGGCCATCTTTAATGCTCATCAAGTATCCCGAGGGTATTTTCAGAACAGCTCCCCTCGTAGGTTTCATTGCAAATTCTTCGGACAGCATGTCCACTGCCACGTAGGTCCCCTTGAAAGTGACATCTTCCATTTTTCCTATGACGCCCAAATTAATCAGCTTTTCTAAGCAAGCTTCCTTTTGCTCCCGGGAAATATTTTCTCCTTCCGGGTATTGCGAGGCCAATGTCGGGACATCCCGCATTTTACTCATGTCCACTATGAACTCCGGAACCTCTTCCTCTTCGCCTCCGAAAATCGCGTTCACCTCGCGATGCTCGGGTAATGTGTTCTGCTGCACATTTGGTTCAGCCTTGTCAAACTCTAGAACTTTTCCATCAATCAATGCTTGCACCTTAAATTTAAGAGCGAAACAGTTGTCCACGTTATGTCCCCTTTCTCCCATATGGTATATGCATGTCCGGGTCTCATCATACCCAGGAAATCTTGGTGGGTGAGTTCTAGGTGGCTCTTTTGCAACTAAGCGGTTCTCTAGGAGCATTGGTAGTAGTTTGGATAAGGGTCGGGGTAGTGGGGTGAAAACAATTTGGTTCTTTTTTCTGAATTCTGGTGGTTTGGAAGCGGTCCAGGAGGACGTTCCTTGGGTAGGGATTGAAGGTGAGAAATTTATGGGCTTTGGCGGGTTAGGGACAAAGGCTACTTCTCCGGTTTGCTCCCTATTATCCCTTCTCAAAGGGTATTGGCGTCTGAAAAGCGCCTCGGGTATCTTCTTCTCCCTCGGTGCCCACTCATGGTGTTACGCCACCTTGATCGGGTGTGCAAACGTCCGACACCCGGAGGTGTTCGGCTTGTCGAAAAACTCAAAGGGAAGGGCCTTGAGAAACAAGTCTATTAGTTCTTCTTCCGGGACGGGCGGCTTTACCTGTACGGCCAATGCTCTCCATCTTTGGGCGTAGGCGCGAACGGCCTCGCTCTTTCCCTTCATTGTTCTCGGAAGGTCCTCTCTAGTGAGGGCGGTTAAAGTGTTAAACTTGCATTGCCGAAGGAACTCGTCCGCCGGTTTGTCCCAATCGGCGAGCCTCTCTGGCTCCAATTCGATAAACCACGCCAGGGCTGCCTCGGATAGGCTTTCATGGAAAGTGTTGACCGGTAGTGGGATGTTGTCGGAGAATTGCGACATTCGGCGCAAATAGTACTTCAAGTGCGCCTTGGGACACCCGGTCCCATTATATTTCCTTACAAAATCTGGTTCCTTACAATCGGCGGGAACCTCTATCTTTTCGAACGGTGCTACCTTATCGAACCTTGAAAGTTCATATCCCCGACTTGCCAAACACTCTTCGATCTTAGCAAGCCTTCTTATCTCCTCTTCCATTTTGAGGACCTGTTTCTCCTTCTTTTCCAAATCTATCACAATAAGAGGATCCTTAGGCGGTCTCTCCGGATTCAAAGTGGGATTAGCGGCGGGCGCCGGACTAGCGTTTGTTCCATCGGATGACCCTGCGGGGACTTGAGAATTAGGATCAACGGGGTATCTCCCCTGGCTTGCAATCATCATTGCCTTCATCTCCGCCACCATTGTGGTGATCACATTCATTTGGTTTTCCAGATTACCCACACGAGGTGCGAGCTCCTCTTGTTCCATCCTTAATTTGCGCGTCTTGCTACGAGTCCTCGTATTTGTTACTCACCTGTTTTCAAAACATCAAATTAGTATGGAAAATATTAAAGGATTGGAGACAGTGATCCGTGGTAATTAACTTTTCTATATGTATGCATGAAATGCTCATAAAAGAAATAATATGTATCTATTACAAACCAAATTGTTCAAAAGTATCTAACAAATATGTAAAATCTAAATGGGGGAACGAATCTATCCAAGTTTGGGACGCTTCCACTCTTCTTGTTCTTCTGATCCATTGGAATCCCACTGGTATGGGTCTTCTCCCTCTTCTGACATCCACTGCTCCGGATCTTCGAGAATGTATGGCTCTACTCCCGGTATGTACGGTACTATATATTCTGGCTCATAGGACTCCACTTCTTCAATCCGAGGATATACGCACTCAGGTACATATGGCTCGACCGTTGATTGGCGATACTCCTTAAACTTCTGGATATACTCCCTGGAGGCTCTGTGAATGTTCATCTCGTCGTCCAAATAGTCCGGCCACTCAACTTGTTGCAGTGGGGAGTTCTTCAAAGCATGTAGAATGAGCTTAATCCGAGATTGATATAACTTCTTTGCTTCTTTTGTAAGCTTTCCTCGTGTCATATCAAACGAGAAAATTCCGGGGCAAACATCCGGTGGTATCTCTTGTAGAACTCCAAATTGCCTCACCACTCGGATGGGGTAATATGCCACTGCGCCGATACATCCCAATAAGGGAATATGGCTATTTTCAATACCCATAATGCGAGCCTCCACAATCTTAGGCCAAGTCGGGCACCATCTAATATGCTCGGGTTTCAAATTGTCTAATAGCTCAACCCACTTCTTGAATGAGTATTTGGGTACAAGGGATTGACACTTGAGGAAGGATCTAAGAGGGTGGATGTGCTCATTGATCTCATAGCAACCCACTCGGAGTTGGAAAGTCTTTATATGAGAGGTAAACCATAAGTGGAGTAATCCGTTGGACGCTTGGAAAACAGCCTTTTTTGAAGTTTTGGAACGGTTTAGGGAAAGAAAGGTCTCGACTAAGATCATGTACGAATAATCCCAGCGACAACATGCTTGTACGGCTATGTGGGCTATAGAAGGGTCAAAAGTGGTCCTTGAGGTTGGGAATAGGACGAATGCAAAGAAAGCCAAAATGAACACCTTTCCCGATTTATGACCGATTTCGGTGGGTAAAGAGGAATAATTGTCGAAAAGAAATGAGAAGGTGAACTTGTTGGAATTAGACTTGTAAACTTTTTCAATCTCGGAAGTTTTAAGACGGAGAAAACTCGATAACGAACGAGTGGAGTCCATGTCCAAAGGGGGTTGAGCTATACGTTCTTCAAACTTGGCCCCGATAATAGCGGTGTATTCCTCAAGCGTAGGGGTCAACTCTAATCCTCGGAAGTTAAATGTCATTGTACGCGCGTCCCATGCCTTGGCTAGTGCTTGAATAAGCGCCGGTTGGTATTCCACTTTGATTAAATCTATAAGTCGTCCCAAACGTCCTTCCACGTAGGCTTTGTTGACGATGTCGAGGCGATCCCACCATATAGCGAGTTCTTTGCGAGGTATCGGGATGACTTTGATGTCTCATTCCCCATGATCTAAAAATGCAAAAATGATGATCCTAAAGTCAATTACCACAGTTTAATATGCATATGCATGAAATGTGATGCAAATGTGCTAACCAAATTCCATGTCATCTTTTGGTAACATGAGGGTCAACTACTCCCACTTGACCCAAACAAGCCACATAGGGTAGTTATGGACCTAATCTCACCCAAAGATGGCATGTAATTTGATTAGGATCGTTTAAGCGTAATCGGGGTAGAAAGTCGCTCACAAATTGATGACTCATGGAATTTACAAGTCTAATACAATAAAGTCGAAATAGATAGAACATGATAGTATCTAAAGATGTTCGAACAATAAATGTCAATGAAAGTACATAATAGACTCAAAATATAATGAAACCTAGAAAATACCCCAAAGTCGTACTAAACTAGACAAACGGAACGGTATCCTCATCGAATGAAATCTCCACCATCTCGGGAAGCTTGACATCTTCTTCATCATCGGAGGATATGGTGATGACCTCCTCCTTCTTAATTGGCGAGTGCTTTGGAGCCGTCTTGGTCGCACGAGGCTTCTTCGCCAATTTCATGTACAACTCCCAAATTCTTTCTTTCTCGCGCTCGAGTTCCAAATATCATCCACATCGGGTATAATCGCAACTCTCGCTACGGATGTGGTTCCGTCCATTGAGCTCTCGCCCATGAACAAATCCGAAAACCCGAAACGTAGCGGGCACTCGGTCTTCGCGTCGAATGGTCCTCCGCTCCCATGTAAATATGTCGGGTACATCAACGCGTCCTCGGGGCGCCATCTATCTAAAAAGGAAAAAATGACCTTCAACCCCGATCACTTAAACGATCTTACAAATTATGATGATATGTCGTGAAAATGCATGATATGCAAAATTTAAATTTACAAGTTCAAAATAAAGAGGGTAGTAAGCCTTACCAACCGGTGTTACTCTCTTTTTTAGTTTTTGGTTTTAGGTATACCAACCGTCCATTTCACATGCGCATGAGACAAGTGAGGTTCAACTCTAAAGAAATCAAAAAGGCTTGGGTATGGACCTAAAAAGGCTCCCGCTATACAAATCGATGGGCCGCCCACAAGCGCAATCAAACAACAAGTGGGTAGGACCATCAATCTTGCATAGCGAGCGGGATCAAATATGGTCAACCCAAGTGCAATCAAACACAAGAGCTTCACATACCGATCCCTATCTATGGCGACCTATTAGGGTGATTCGCGGCTCGGGTTTAAGCGCTTGTGTGTGCAATGTCGTGATCCTCGGAATATGCAAGACACGCACAACAATTTATATTCAAAACACCGCTTCAATATTTGCATAAATAAACACACAACCCGAAACTTCATATCTCGCATCAAAAGGTTAACATAGACATCACCCCTTATAACTCCCATCTGCATCAACATTTAACACTTTTTGTTAGTGGACGTACCTCATCTTCGGGAGCATCTGCAGAAAACGGGATTAGAAAGCACTCAACACTTTTATCGGCTTAAGTCCTCTTATGAAGCTTTTCCCCAGTGGAGTCGCCGGTCTGTCGCGACCCTCCGGAAATTTTTGTCGTATGTTCCGGGGTGAGTAGGGTTAATGAACCGATCCTCCTTTTATATACATATGGGATGGGATCGCGGGTCTCTCCCAAGATCCATTACTCGAATCGCGATGTCGGGTAGAATTTATCAAATATCGAAATTGATCTTGTGTGGTCGAGTGGCATGTGCGAAGTGTACATGCAATTTGGAGTCGCCACCGATCGATTTATTGGAAGGTACGATCGGAAAACCTTACCGAGCGGTCGGGAGAAACCGTTCGGTTCCGCGAAAACCGGAGATTATTGGGTCGGGGGACTTGGTTACGCCAAGATTTCAAATTGACGCCCTTTCGGTTACCGATGTCGAATGTTTTTCTAACCTAAGAATTCATGCGGATACGATATCGGGTGAGGTAGGTCCTAACAATTCTAAGTATTCATGCAGATGGGGATTTTCTATCCTAACAGTTACAATCGGAAGAATTTAATGTGCAATCAAAATCATCACAAGCAATCAAATCAATCAATCAAGGTTTGACATGTCTAAAATGGCCCTATCAGCCCACACAAAAATCAAATTCGGGTTTCGGGGTAATTTGGCGAAAATTTGGGGCGGAAGGCCCGGAAGGGTAGAATGGTCATTTTTGGGGTTCGGGACCCGAAAATCACAAAATTTCGATTTGACCAGTTGAATGTGGCCATTTCCCATTTTTTGTGATTTTCTTGCATTTTTCTAAATTTTCTAATTTTTTTGAATTTTTATTTATTTTTCAAAAATATTGGGAATTTTCCGGATCGACATAGATCGACCCTCGAAGTCTCAAAATTTTCGATCCAGACTTTATGAGTCCCGCATCGATCTAGAAATTTTTAGAAATTTTTTTGTGAAAAACTGGGAATTTTTTATGAATTTTCTAAGTATTTTTACAATTTTTTTGATTTTTTTTTTGGAAATTTCTTTTTATTTTTTATTATTTTTTTATTAATAAACCGGACCGGGTCAACCCGATCAACGACCGGTCAACCAAGTCCGACCTGACTCAGACTCAATCTAGCCCTATACGACGCCGTATACGTATTTATACTATTTATTTTTTATTTTCTAATACTAATTTCTAATATTCAGAATAAAAGAAAAAAAAAGGACGGCTGAGATCAATCTGTGAATTAATCTCAGCCGTCCGAACGTCCCGGACCAAAACGGCGACGTATCGGCCTTTATTCCCTAAACGACGTTGCATTAGTTAAATGCATCAACGGCCGCGATTAAATCCTATGAATCGATCTCAACCGTCGACTCATCACTAAACAAAACGACATCGTATTGCACCTTTGACAGACGGCCACGATTGATTCTCGAACTAATCCTAGCCGTCGCTTCGCCTAGCTATAAAATGGCGCCGCACCGCTAAACTAATGGATGGTCACGATCTAACCTAAGTTCAATCCGAGCCGTTCACTCTCTATATGCCCTAAACGACGTCGCCTAACACTAACTAAAACGGCACCGTTTCACCATTTTTCTATTTTCTAACTAATTAATGAAATTCTGAAAATACAAAAAAAAAACTGATCCGACGGTCCGGAATCAAACCAAGCGAATTATCTAAGCCGTCGGATTGAGTCCGAGTCGGCTCGCTCGCGCCAACGGCCGAGCCGACTCGAACGCGAGTTAGACCAACCAACGAACGCCACATCAGACACGCCGACCCGGTTGACCGCCACCTCGGCTCGTCTTCTTCCTCGCGCCCGCGAGCGAATGGACGGCTGAGGTTGCTCCGGCGAGATCCGACAGTGAGATCTCGCCGGAATGACCCCAAACCAACGCCAATCTATCCGTCTAAGCATCCAAACTAACATACTTAAAAATCAAAACATTTCATCCACAAAATCACCGTAAATCAGCCTCACACGGTCTCGATTTCTCGGAACCGGATTTCACGATTCAGAGCATATCTATCAAATTCAAGCTTCAACTACACTCAAATAAGGTTAAGGACACTTACCTCGGGCTCCGATTGAGCCCGCGGTGGCTGGATTTGTCCGGCCGAAGTCCGACCCGACCGAGGCATGATGAAGGTTCGACTCAGGTTTTTCAAGTGAAATCGATGCAAAAATCAAACGCGATCATGATTAGTGAAGTTCAAGAAGTAAGACGCACACACTAATTGAAGGAATCGTGCTAGGGAACGTGTGATGCCATACTCGCACGGTGTCAAGTTCGAGAAGTGAACTCACCGATTTTGGAAGTCTTGAGCCGATCTGGTCGATGTGATTGCTTTTCGGAGGCTCCGACGAGCTTTTGGACGTGGTTTCGAAGCTTGAGGTGGTCCGGATCGGCCGGACGAGCGATTCACGGTCCGAGCTTCGACGAGCGGCAATGGCGGCCGCGAGACCTCTTCTCTCTAGCTTTCTCTCTTTCTCTCTCTATTCGGTTCTTGGACGAAGCACGAATGAGCCTCCCCTTCTTCTCAAAGCTTCTTGGCTATTTATATCCACATTTGAAATTGGGTGCGCACGGATGAAGACTCGCCGGGCCTGGTCATGTGGCTTTTGGTTCGTCGGACGGCGACGGAATCGGTTACGATTCCGTCCAAGTCTGTCAAGTGTTCCTTTGATCACGAACGAGTATGGATTTCACGCGGTTTGCAAAATATTGACTATTATGGGCGCCGGGACTTTGACTTGCTCGCCGGAACTCTTCCGGCGAGCGTTGGCCTCGCCGTTGGTCTCAATCGATGCGGCCCGACCTAATGCACAAAAGCCCTAGGTCAATTGGATCAATTAGGCACGAATTGACCTTCAATTTGTCCATTGAATCTCGACTTTAAAACCTGCAAAATGCACGAGCTCGGTGAAGAAGACGATGCACTGTTCTGGACCGGTTCGACCGGTCCGATCGGCGGTCAGACCGGTTTGAACCGGTTCAGACGGTGGATTTTGCGCAATTTTCAAAATTAATCAAAATTTACTGGGAATTTTTGCAATTAAACCTCAAAATTGAACTTAGGGGCCTGGATATTATCTAGAAATGCAATTTTACCCAAAATTTCTTATCAATTTGCACAAAAGCCCCAAATTTTTCTATTTGCCCAAATTGGGGAAAACTTCAATTGGACGTCAATTTGGTAAAATTGGACTACGAGACCTATGCCAATCAATTCAGAATGTGTCAAAACCCTAGGGGTAGTCCAATTGTGTATGGAAAGTTCCTTAATTGAAAGTAATTTCAAAAATTGCAAAGTTGAGGGACTTAATTGCAAATATTTTGGGGATTTTGCCTAATTTGTGCAATTCGCGCAATTGAGGGTGCAATTGATCAAATTGAAGTTCAAAGGGATTGCAATTGAATGTCAAGACACAAAATGTGCAGAAATTGCAAATAAAAAGACTCAATTGGTATTTTTTATGCAAATTCAACCTTAGGCATCGTGAAGGAACTCCTAAAATTGAACTCAATTTTTGATTTTTTATGAGGTCAATATGAAAAGGGAATTAAAATAAAAATATTGGACTTTTTGTGTATTTTTGTGACCTCGAAAAGTATTTTTTATGAATTTTCAAGTATTTTCCTATTTTCCGAAAATATTAAAAAAAATGTGAAAAATATGAAAAATTATTTTTTGATCCAAATTGGTTCCTTGTGCTTGGCCAAGGCTTCTAATGTTGATTTTTTAATTTTTTTTTTATTTTTTGTGAATTTTTAGTGAATTTTGAAAAATAAAACTAAAGGAAAACCGACTTAAAATTCGGATGTCAACAAGCTCCAAAGACAAGAATCCAGGAAAAACTTTCACCTGAGGATTGCGTAGCAACCGAGGTAACAACAAAGGAAGATACACCGGAAGAACCAAGATGAAGCCGAGCTAAACAAGAAAGGTAAGCCTCAATATTAGCAAGACAATCATCTAAAGACGAGGATGAGTGGCACGGTTTGTGGATGGAGAAGATATAGGTACAACTAAGCGCAAGGTTGCATTAGAAAGATCACACATCTTCTAAAAATATTGATCCTTGGAATGTCCATTTTTCTTAAAGTAGTTCCAATAAAAACGTAAACCTCGCCGAGAAGAGACACGCTGGAAACCACACACAAAACTACACAGAGAACCACATTAGAACCACGTTGAGAATAACCAGACTGGAAACCACTCTGAGAGGAGCTAGATTGGAAGCCGGGCTATATGGCGGCCCGTATTGTAGAGGGATCTTGAGATGAAGGAGTACCAAGAATTCTTCATCTAGTTTTCTGAGCCTGAAGTTCCTTAGTAGCATTAGAGAGAGAAGATGCGGGATAACGATAGAGAGTCCGATTTCAAACTCCCTCAAAATTTGGTGAAAATTGCATCAAGAATTCATAAAGACGATTCTTGTTCTGATCTTCAAGTTTAAAAGCAGCACAAGCAGTGCAACCAGTATACATGGAACATACTAGACGAGCCAACACATCAAGTTGGGACCAATGAGACGTCGTATAATAATAAAAATCATGTATCGTTTATCTTGAGTGGCACGGCAAAGTCCTTGCATAAGCTGATAAACCCGAGCAGAACCTGTCTGTATAAACATCTCTACAATTCGATCGTATAATTGTTTCGTACCAACATTTTGAGAAAATTGGAGGCGAAGGTCGGGGCTAACATAACCAAATAAGATTGCCTATGCTTTCCGATCAGCAACATGCCAAGTCCTAATTTTAGATACACGTTTGGTCATCCGATCAGCCCTAGGTTTGGACTCGGTAGTATCTAACAAAGATGTAGGATAAGAACGAGCACTATTAATATGCTCATATAAATCACAATAAACAAGAGCAGCTATCGCTAAGGGTTTCCAAATAACATAATTAGAGCCATCCAACTTAACATCAATGCAATCAATCCGATCACTATCAAATATGATTATGAGATCAATAAATTCAAGTGAAGGCAAATATATAAATGAGTGACGAAGACAGAACCCGAAGGTTGATCGTGAGAACAAGGCGAAAGACGAAGAAGATCGGGCGAGACAAAGTCGGAGAAATTGCGAAATCATAGTGATGAAAACAATGTTGGGCGGTTGACGCGAGATGAAGGCACAACGACTTAGACAAATAGAACCACCGTAGTTGGGAATTGGTGTACAGTACTCACAAGATACAAACCCTAGCACTTGTACCATGATAGATTCAAAGAAGTAAATAATGGAATGATAATAATTATAATTAGGCACAAAGCCAATATAAATATACATACAAGGAAGGGTATAAACGTAAATATATACACTAAAAGGAAAATCCTAATCCTAATATATACAATATATCTAACATTGTATACTCGATCACAAAGTAGGCATCTCATTTTGACCTTCTTCGAATATCCTTCTTATCATGGCTGATGTTGTTGAATTTATCTCCATTTGTACCCTATGCTCACCAGTAAGTTGTCTCAAAATATTAGCTACACCAATCTACATTTGATCTACCATTGGAGATATATTTGATGACTTCCATACGCCTATTTGATCATCAAGGGTGGTGGAGAGTTGTCACGGCATAATTTATCTAGATTGCGTTGATTTCTAGTTCTCATTGTCATACTCCTCGGATCAACCATAAGAGTTCCACCAAGCATGCCAAAACGATGTATGGCAGCCTGAATTTGTGCCCGATTAACTTACAAGCGAATTAGGCGATGTCGGATTTGGATTATTAAGTGACAACGAGTTGGGGATGAAATAAAGTGGCAATGGACTTTTTAACTTTGGTGGTTGACGAGTGCAACCATAGTTAAGTGTTAGAAAATTTTGGAGCAATGATTGTTTTGGATCGCAAAGGAATTAATAGTGTCAAAGTCAATTTAGGATTGAACTGCGTAACCCGCTTAAACCGACCTTATACCCCCTATTATAAAAGTTCGCTCTTTCTCTGTCTTCTCTCCCTCTTTTCCCCATTTTATTCGTGGAACTCCCCCTCCAACCTGAGACTCTCTTGGATTTCTATGCGTGCCCAAGAAAAAAGTGCTCATTTGAGCTTGTTCGGAAGGGGAATCGAGCTCGGTTTTTTTCTACGCAATCATAAGATCGTGGGAAACTCATATCTAAGGGCTGATTGTCCAAGAAGTTAATATAATTTCATGGATTTGAGTTGGACCAAAGCTGGAGAAGTAGACCTAAGGTTTGTTCGGTGCAATTTCAGCATTGTTCTTCTTCGTCTGCGATCCTAAGGCAAGTACCTCTTCTACCCTAACCACTAACCTTTTTTATTTTTGTTCGTTTTGGTGATATATGGTGTTTTGAAAATTGGTTATGAATCAAGGGCATTTTGCATGCGTGGAAGGGTGTATGCCCTTATACGAACGATCTGTTACTTGAATTAGCACCTGTGGACTATGGGTAGTTGAGGTACGAGAACCGATCGTCTTGATTATCGCTGAATTGAAAGGAATTGTGCATGGGCATTTGGTCGATCCTCATAGGTTGACATACTAGAGTTCTTTACTTAGTATATTGATTTCGATGTTTACATTAGTACTTACTAGCTATGAGTTTTAGGATTTCTAAGGCGAATTGTTCTGAATCTTAGCAATTGGACATGAATTAAAGTTGAGTTCGATAGGGAAGAGAGCTTAGCCGTGAGCATTGAGGATGAACAAAATGGCTCGGTGCTCTCATACAATAATTATGGTGGTCCGTACGACATCCGTGATATTAGAAAAGTAATATGTTAAGACGGATCATCTAGTATGTTCTTAGTTTAGCTCGATTTGAAGATGAGACGGAAATGCGCTTCCGAACGAGAACTCCATTACATGTCGAGTTGGTTGTTAAAAAGAGGCCTTGTGGTTGTGAGCAAATAGGAATTGGGATCCGATCATTTGGATGATTGATAGATTGGCCTAAATTAGATTTGGAGTTGGAAGTGGGGTTCGGCCGAGAACATTAAAGGATGACTATGCAATTCTTTTACCTTGTACGATGGACCCGATGGATTATTCCTATTTATGTGATGTGGAAAGCAAAAGGTAAGGCCTAATCGTTCGGTGTATCGCTGAATAAAGGGAATGGCGGTGGTTGTGGATGAATTGGCGAAAACTTCGATGGGTGTTCAAGAGATTCGGTGGTATGCGCGTAACATGTGATCAATAAATTGAGGTTCTAAAACTATGGGTGAATGGACTACAATGTTAGTTTGCTTGGATTGGGTTGGATATAATTTAATATGGGTGTTGGAAGGTGTTCGTGGATGGCCGAGGATGGCTTGTACTGTAGGTTTAATTGGGCATTGCGAGATATTATAGATTGGTTGTTGAGTGGCTTGTGTCTTTGAGTGAGTAGTTGTTGGTACTTAGTCACTTTAAATATGAAGTTCGTGGCTTGATAAAGTAATATGAGTGAGCTACTAAATAGTTGTGGACGTGGAACGAGGAATTCATTTTCGTAGTGCTGTGACGTGAGTAACAATGATTTGTGGTCTCGAGTGTCCCATGGTGTGAGGGAACGGACTATGGTGTTTGACTATGCTGATTGTAAGATTAGTTGTTTTAAATGGAGCCCCAGAGTAGAGAAAATCGAGGCCTATGTCCCTCATGATTTCCATGGTCGGAGTCTCATGGAACAAAAGGAAGGGTAAAACCCGGAATCGAGACCTATGTCTCTTAGATCAATATGAAGCATGTGTCCCTCATCGGTTGTGGTAATAAAAGATGGGAATGAGTGAACAAGTGAGCATGAAGGAGAAAGTGGATGTAAACCCGATACTTTAGTGTGTCTGGTATCGAAAGCGATATTTCAGTGTGTTTGGTACCAAGTCGATACTTCGGTGTGTGCGGTATCAGAACCCGATACTTTAGTTGGTCTAGTATCGGAAGCAACACTTCAGTGTATCTAGTGTCGATGCTTTACTTCAATGTGTCTAGTAACGTCACGGTACTTCGGTTGGTTTGGCATTGGATACGATACTTTAGTTGTTCCGGTATCGTTGTTCCGTCGGATGCGTTCTGATGATACCCCGTGTGAGACGAAAGGAAATCATGAAGCCATGTGTTGGAGCCCGACGATGCATTCGTCAGAGGTTGTGAGATGTAAAGCCTGAATTGGCTCAGAAGGATTTAGATTGATTATGGAATTGATTGTCGAGTTTATCCTAAGATATGGGTTAGCTTCGTGGTGAGAAGGGTTTTGTCCCACTTGACAATATCAATGAGACTAATGAGTGAGCTGAACATGGGAGTGAATCATTTGGAATTTCACCGAAGCGACCCGTCTTGGAATTAGGGTCCCTTTTATAATTCAACCATGGAGTTGATGGAGAGGAGGAAACCTTTGACTTTTTTGCCATGGGCCTTGAGGGATTGGTGAAGTTTCGTTGTTCGAATGTTGACTCCAAAGGAAGCTTAACTAGCCATAGACTTATGTGTATATTTGTGATTCATAATTGTGGTACGTGCTACTTTGTTTAGCTCTTATCTAAATGAATGGCATTGCGATAATTTAGTTGTCTAGGTAGACATTTAACTTGTTGAGCTTTGACTCACCCTTATTGTTCTAACCTTTTCAAAGTAGCTAGTCGGCGAGGTGAAGCATTCGTGGAAAGTGGAAGCCATGGACGGATTATGGTGCACATTGTAGCTTGAGGGGAATCACTTTTGTGTGATCTTAGTTGTTTGTCTTGTTCACTTGAAATGGATTTATTTTCACAAATTGTTGAGTAATCTTACTACATGTATGCTACGGGTTAGAATAACCTATAGTTAAAGCCGTACCTTTAGGCGTCATGCTTACCTTTTGTTTTGCATGCACTTGTACTTCTTTCGAGTCTTCGTATGCGCCTCATTATATGTACTATAATATTAAAATAGAGCCCGTTTAATGAGCTAGTAAGGATGGCCCCAACTAAATTGGTATTAAAGTATGAGGATCGAGGGTTGGGGTCTTACGCAATGTTTCATCGGAATTTTTCCGCAGCAAAATATCTTTCACCAAAATTCGTTCTTTGATTTTTAAATATGATAAACGGTCCTGTAGCAATCTTAGACAGAAGAGATCCAGATAGTCAAAAAATTAACACGTAAAGTTTTGCAAAGATTCCAATAGAATTACACAAATACAACCTCAACTAGTGTTCAACTCGATGGAGAGGTTTAATAAGCACAATTCAAAAGAAATTGATACGGATGAACTTGAAAGCAACTACAGAAACGTAGACCAAACCAGAGTTTAACTCAAAGGGGCGGCTTAGTAAGCACAATTTCTTTTAAAGATAACAAACCAAACACACCCAAATCTATGTCCGAGTTTGACTCAACGACAGAGCTTGAACACGCTTCGATAGTATACCAGAGTTTGACTCGATGGTGTAAAATCTAGGATAAAAATAAGAGTCGAAGTTTAACTCAACGACGAGAATCTAAAAGCTACATTTAAGGAAAGTAAAATACAGTGCGATAGGTAAAGATAATATAAATTTATTGACTTGTTCGGGAGGCTCTTTTGTGGATGCTTAGTTGTATTTATAATGGTAGAAAAGGGAAGCGCCCTTCAACAATTATAACTTTTGGAGCGTCGATAGTTGCCACGTCTAATATTCGTCATGAACTCTTTTGACCAAGTCCTCAAACCATTATTGGTTTTGGGCATAGCTTGTCGATAACTTTAAACCTTTGCATCGGTTTAACCTCTTTCTCGATCGGTCGTGCCCATGTTCTCCACCGTCATATCTTTCGAGCCGACCTTTCAATAACTATCGATAGCCTCTAGATTTCTCATATTGACTCAGCTTCTTCCTTTTTTCGGCCATGTACTCATGTCTTGCATGTTTTCTCGACTCTTGGTTTGCATTTTCAAGAAATTATTTGTTTGTCGATAACCGTTCTACTGTCAAGTACTTCAAGAGCAAATATTCGTCTTTTTTGGTGCTCTTTGCAAAGTATTTGGACCTTTTGGTGAGACTACTTTTCATTGACACCCATGATTATAGCTTGATTTATCCATCCTTCATTTGCTCCTTTACGGTGTTACCCTCACTATTCGGACACGTGGCATTATCCCTTGCAAGTATCGATAGCTTGCTTGATGCCTTGCAGCTTTTCGATACCTATAAGGTTCTCGACATGTGTTCCTTGTATTTTAATATTGTATAGATGTTTACTCCTCACATGTTTCGCACGTGTATCAATTCCTCATATATTTAGTATGTGTATTAACTTTTCATGTGCATAGTACGAGTATTGACAAGCGGATTATTTTAAATGCCAATAGATCCATAAACTTTAACTATCATGTGAAAACGATGACTGATCTTACTTTTTTTTTTTTGAAATAATGACTGATCTTACTTAGTTTCAGGTAAATTATGATAAATTTAAGAAAATTACGGCTGAAAAGGGGACCGGTGCTTTTTACTTCTTATATAAAGCACATATGCGGCACCTATTTCCACTGAACACTGTATTTTCATTAGTCTAATTTCCTTTTTCGTGTGCGGATGACGTGGCGGGAACAAAATGGCGGTCTTTTCTTTTTTCTTTTTGGTTTGGCGCCGATTGCAGAATAAAATAAAAAAGAAATAAGAAAATATAAAACGAATAAATAAAAAACAAAAAGATAGAGCGAGATTTCATCCTCGCTCCTTCTTCCCAAATCACGAACTCCTGAGGGAGATCCAATGGAGGAGAAGAGGAAGAAGAGAGCAGAGGATGGAGAAGAGCCCGTCGCCGTCGTCTCTCCATACTTCCAGAAGAAGAGAGCAAGCGGTCAAGCGACGGAAGCTGATCTCAAACAGGGAGGCCTTCCCGTCAGCGAGAAGATCCTGGAGATGATTTCGCGGTTCACTTACACGGCTGGCCCGATGATGAAGAAGAAGAAGGAGGAGGTGGTGCCAATTTCACGCTCCGATGGTGAGCCCAAGCTCTCTCCTTACTTCAAGCAGAAGAGCGACAACGACGGCGTGGTTGGCAGTGCGGCTGGTGGTAGCGTTGGAGAGAGAAAGCCTGATGACGAGAAACCACAGTCGTGGGCCAAGGCGAGACCAAGTGGGGGAGCGAAGTCGGGAAATGGTGTAAAGGTTTCTCCCTACTTCCCAAAGGCCAATGACGAGTCGCCGCTGCCGCAGAGCGAGGGAACAGTGAGAGCGAGAGCGAAAGGGAAGGAGGGGGTTAAGATTAAGGTTTCGCCGTACTTCCAGAAGGCCGAAGATGAGGCGCCGCCTCCGCAGCGCAAGGCAAGAGCAAAGAAGATTAGGGTTCCGAAGAAGAAGGCCGATGAGGAAGGGGAAGGCACGGAAGCGAAGACGGGAAATGTTATAAAGGTCTCTCCCTACTTCCAAAAGGCCAATGACGCGTCGCCACTGTCGCAGAGCGACGGGAGAGCGAGAGCGAGAGGGAAGAAGGCTGTTAAGATTAAGTTTTCGCCGTACTTCCAGGAGGCCGAAGATGAGGTGCCCCAGCCTCAGCGCAATTCAAGAGCAAAGAAGATTAAGGTTTCGAAGAAGAAGGCCGATGAGGAAGGGGAAGGCACGGAAGCGAAGACGGGAAATGTTGTAAAGGTCTCTCCCTACTTCCAAAAGGCCAATGACGCGTCGCCACTGTCGCAGAGCGACGGGAGAGCGAGAGCGAGAGGGAATAAGGCTGTTCAGATTAAGGTTTCGCCGTACTTCCAGGAGACCGAAGATGAGGTGCCCCAGCCTCAGCGCAAGGCAAGAGCAAAGAAGATTAAGGTCTCAAAGAAGAAGGCCGATGAGGAAGGGCATGGCAAGGAAGTGAAGCCGAAGAGGAAGAGGCAGCCGATTGACAGGAGGAGGGTGTTGACTGCGGCCGAGAAGAGAGCGGAGGCATACAGGAGGAAGAGCCCTGATAACACGTGGAAGCCGCCGCCCTCCGTCCACCGTCTCCTGCAAGAGAGCCATTGGCATGATCCTTGGCGTGTTCTCGTCATCTGTATGCTTCTCAATGTCACTACTGGCAAACAGGTATCACTGGTTCCTTCCTTCCCTTGGTCGATCCTATTTGATTGCACGCACGCAATGGATGTTGGTTTAAGTACATTATGCGCTGCTAATCAGTTCTTTTTTTCCTCTGCTTATTTTATAAACATGGTGCCGTTTCAGAAATTTTTGAGATTGTAGTTAGTCCTGTGAGCTACTCTTGGTTTGAGAATCTTTGAGTTCGGAAAGATTGTGTAGTCTTAGCTCAACCTGCTCAGTTCAGAAAGATTGTGTAGTCTTAGCTCAGCCTGCTGAGCAGAGGAGCAGGGGATGGGTTCAATGTCCTTGATAACTTGAAATGGATCGTCTCCTTAATGCCTTTGAGATAGGCAGCACTAGGACATTTTGTCCAGTGGGGGCCAGAAAAAAGAATGTGAAGTTACTTTTAATGCAAGGGAGATTTTCCCCATGATCCGAAAGTCTTGATGTTTTTTTTACCGAGATGTTAGCAATTATGCGGTTTGGGTCCAAAACTCTTTGACAAACATCGGTGACCAATTCTAACATTCATGTGTTCACCTTGTAATAACATTCCAAAATTTTGGATGCGGCACAACAATAATGGCCAAAATACAATGCAAATGCTTGTTTGAGAATGTAGCTAGTTACATTAAGAGGAATTTTGGTTACTGATATGCAATTAGTTTTGTTTCTATTTTTTTTTTTTTTTTGGGTCAAATGTTTTGTTTCTATTTAAGCATGTACTGAGTGGGCTTGCAATTTGGACCCTTGTTTAATTAAATCTATTAGGCTTGCATTCAGTGTTGAAGATATTTAGTGGGGTCAACACCTGTAAAACATTGGTGTCATATTGGCATGTAGTGAAAACTTTTGTGGTTATTAATGAAAATGAATAGAAGGTTTGGTGGGGCTATGCTAGCACTGCCCCAGATGATCAGCAAACTACAACTAGTAAGTGTTCTTCCAAGTGGAAAAGTTGGGAACCAACTCTCCCATAGAGAATGTTAGAATGAAGTTTAAAAGGCTGAAATGTGTGAAGAATTTTGACAGTTTCACAGATCTTGATTTGTCCTAATAACAAACTTCGGTTTAGGGAGGCTTCACACTTCCATATACTGGTAAACTTTAATCTAAGAAAGAGTGACAGTTTTTCTTCGAAACTTTCCAGAGGCAAGAAGGCACATAATTTTGATATTATATTCTGTCATATAAGGACCTACTTCAAAGTGGATCGCTGCAAATCACAAGATTGAGTTTTGTAAATTATTAGGCGATCTCGCACTAACACAATTTATTCTAATTTCATCTATTCAAATTAATTTAGAAATTCCTGTGCATAGGATTAGTGAATAATGACATGGGCATATGTAGAAGAAATCTGCAAGAGGAAAATCCTGATAATGAGGCTTGAGAAAGTAGCCTGTATTGCATGACAATTCTTCTGCTGATTTTCCTTTGTACCTTAACAGGCACATACTTGTTCACTTGTTTAAGTATGATTATGCAATGACTTGCTTACTCGTAAAAAACCAAAAGAAGTTAATTCCTCTTTCTGTCTAATGTGGAGTTTTGTGAATGGAGCTAGTGGCAGATTATTATTACTAGTATTATTGCTACTATTGTTTTGGGGGGTAGGATGGGTTTCTTTTGCATCTTGGAAAGGTTAACTTTTGCTTTGTTCTTTTCCAGCTTTTCATTGTTACTGGATCCCTCTTCCAGCTTAGGTGTTATTATATTTTTTTTGTTGATTTTTGTTTTTCAATCCTAATTATGATTTAAAGGTAAGTACGTTGAATCCTTCATGAAGTTCCTCTATTGTACTAATGTAAATTGTAAATACTATAAGCAACAATTTATCGGTTAAAGTGGTTTACTTTTTCCAAAGAACTGAAAGACGAGATGGTTATTGGACATTTTTCCCATCTAGAATAACTACTATCTTACAGCTATGAAACAGAAAACTGGAAAAGTTTTTTGCCACTAAATTTCACTTGCCTTGTGCACTGGTTTCATTAGCGATCTTCTGTATAAGTTCCTCAGATATGGCATGCTAGCTTTTTACCCCTCTCTTCCCTAAGGTTTGAACACTGTTTGAGTTCCTGATTTCTGTGGCATGACATAATTTTAAAGGAGATTCAACCAAATGTACTGCCTTCTCATTGGTTCTCTAACAACCTTGCATGTGAGATTATAATTACATTGATTCTGATTATTGATCCCATTTTTCTCACAAAAGCAATGTTGTACTGTGTTTTGAGTTATGGTTACTCTATGGTTTGGAAGAATGAAGCTAATTCCGATATGTTATGATTAATACTTTATCTGCAACATTCAGTTCCATGTGTATATCTGAAAATTTTAAATTCCGAAGGAAATTTAGAAACTTGTGGGAATTGGTGTAAAGTCAGCTATATGAAAGGAGAAATTTTGACATTTGTCATTTTATCTTGTCGACTATCTAATTGTGAAAGATGAATTTGGCATGAGTGTAAACAGCAAATACAAATTCTCAAACTTACTTCGCTTTGACCTCATAATGTCCATAAGCTTGCTGTGCCTGAGCATTCCTAAGGAACACTTTTTTATTTGTCGGTCACTTCCTAGTAGTAACACTAATTTGTTTGAGTGAATGATGGATTATAAATTGATTACAGCTTTAGTACTAAGGGGCATAACTGCAGAGCAAGGTGTGTATCCAATTTTATGTGCTTTTCTTTCTTTATTCTCTAGTTCTTTCTTTTTCTATTTCAAAAATTGAAGTTCATTGGTTTCCTCTCTTCCTTAACTACTCGATCATTACCTTAAGATAGAGCTTGCCAATGTTGCTGGAATGTTTTTAAAGAAGCTGATGGTTTCAGAATGTGAATGTCAATAGGCAGTAGAAGTTGTAGAGACCCTGTTAGGCATGTTTCCCCTAAAGTTTAACGTGAGGAAAATGTTTTGTTTCTCCATTCTGAATGGTAATATTGATTCTTCTAATTACAGAATCGGTTGTTATCAATGGCAAACTAATATTTAACTTCCACCATGAGTTGATTTCCAATGAACAAGAAGTTTTAGATTGCATGCTCGGATAGCCTCATGACACAATCAGCAGGGTTGGCAAAGTTTTGAGTTCAGGTTGAATTTTCAATTTATGTAACTTTGTCTTTTTATATCATTTGTTGATTGGGTTCACTATTCAAGCTCAAATTTGCATATCAGGCTAGTTTCCGTTTTCTTACTGTGAAGTTTTTTCCAAAAGCAAGTCTTTTCGCAGGTTTGCAATTTATTCTTAAATTGAGTCTCTTGGAAAGAAATGAAGGTCTTTTATGTTTGTAGAGTATCTGGTACTCTCCTTTAGTTTGCAAATGTTTGATCAGTCTCCAGGAGGCTGCATTGCAGCCTTATCAGTGTATCTAAGTGGCGATTTGTTGTTCTCCCCCCATGTCTCAGTATGCTGTGCTCCTTTGAGGTCCTGTGATTTTGCTGTAAAGCTATTGTTTGTCAACTCTTATCATCACGTGGCGTGTGCTGATTCTTGCACGTGCCCCCGGTAGCTACATATTGCAGCCTTGACTAAGAAGGAAGTGTATTTTTGCTGTAAAATTACTGTTCGTCGACTCTTGTTATTATTTTGGTGTGTGTTGATTCTTGCACATGCCTCATGATTTTTCCTACTACTTATTGTATCCTTGGCTAAGAGGAATCGTAGTTACTACACTTGTGATGTGAATGTGCCCCAGGTCTTGTGCCTTTCTTGTTCTTGGTCAGTGGTACCTTTGGAACAATTGTGATGAACTGGTTTCTGAACAAAAAAGAACACAATTACTACTCTTCCGAAAAATATGAAGAACTTGGCCTTGTAGATTACTTAATCCTTCAAGGTATCACTTCATAGGACCAGTCAACATATTCAAGTATGTTGCCATGTTCCTCCTTAGCATTGCCTCAAATTAAACACAGATTGAGGGCATTCCTTAATGCTCTTTCCTCCAGGAAGGGTGGTCTTCTATTTAATCATGGGGAAAAGTGAATTACTGATTTTGCTTTCCCATTGGCCAACTGTTCAAATGTAGCCCCTGAATTAATGATCCCAGATAAGTGCTGAGTTTGGCATGGGAAAAAGGTTTTCAAAAGTCATCTTGGACCAAAAGCCAAATTAGCAAAGTAGTCTCATTGCTAATTAGTTCTCCTTCGAATGCATCCTTTCCATATCTATTGGATTGCAGGGAGCTTATTCATTGTGACTGGGAATGTCATGCGACAGTTATATGAGGAAAGCGAACATTTGCATGGATTTTCTAGCAAAGCTCATCTTTCTAACCATTTACATTTTGTTTTCCTCCTAAATGATGGGTGAGCACTGGGTCTGGTTGAGGGTGAGCACTAGTGGAGGAACTGGTCGGAAGTGGCCTGGTTGGTCCAGTCCAAGGTTGGTTCAGGTGAGAACCAGTCCTCTCGATTTAGGAAACCAGGAACTGGCCATGACCGGGTCAGTTCTAAGTGCTTGCCTCGAAATTATTGTTTCAACCCAGCAACTGGACCAACCAGGAGAGTTCCAAGGTAGCTGGTTTGGAATTGGTCCTTTATCTTAGTCGCCCCCACAGAAAGGGGAAAAGAGAGGAGGAGGAGGGAGGGGGGGCGCGGGGGGGGCGGTTTTGGTTTGGTGGTGGTTGGGGTGGAACATCACACTAGGTAGAATCCCACCTGTATTCAATTTTGAAAGCACACAAGCAGGACCGCAGTGCCAGCAAGAGCTCTTGGGTTGAAGTATCACCAAAGATTTTTTAAATTTACATAACCTGAATTTGTGGGGAAAATCTTAAAACCCTAACGGCTGCCTCACATCTTTTTCCTCTGAAACAAGGGAGGTCAAATCTGGAAACGTCAAAGGAAAGCAATCCCCCTGGCGAATGAATAAGAACACTGGTCATTTTCTGAGTATAACTTTCTTGGGTCTTGAGAAGGACTTGCCCTTTTTTTCGGTTCTTTCTGCAATACTGGCTTGTAGCATTTTTTCGTTTAGTGTATGATATAAAAGACAAATGTGGACCGTTCTTGATCTTTTGGATTTAAGGGATACATGTCAACCTTTCTTGAGCTTTTATGTCTTGTACAATGGTATGGTTTACTCCGCAGGATTGACCAACTTTTTTGGTGCTTCATTAAAGTAGTGTGATAGGTGGGGAGAAGCTTGGAGAGCTGGTGGTTAATTTTTATTTGTTTGTACATGTATCTTACTCTTGGAAATGTGATTTACTAATGACCGACCTTTTGCAGACGAGTCAGTACTTAGATACTCTGTTCAAGGAATATCCTGATGCCACAAAGGCAGCGGAGGCTTCTGTAGAAACTCTAGAGGCTATTATTCAGTACCTGGGTTTAAAAAGCAAGAGGGCTAGAATGATAATGCGAATGTCACGTGAATACCTTGATGAGACCTGGACTCATGTGACTCAGCTACATGGTGTTGGCAAGTAAGTTGGGCGATGGTTGTGGTCTCTGTTTCTATGTTTTCACATAACATCCATTGGATTTAAGAATATTCTGAGTTGGCCGTGAATTATTTGGTAACGCATTATGCTTTTCAATTCTTTGGGCAGGTATGCCGCCGATGCATATGCGATTTTCTGTACAGGAAAGTGGAAAGAAGTGAATCCTCTGGATCATAAACTTAAGGATTACTGGGAATATTTATGGTGGCTCGAGGATAGAAGACTACTGAAATAGGCGCTTGAAGTGTTCAATGGGCACTTATTTTGGATTTCGTAAATTACCAATTTTGGAACAGTACATAAACCTGAAAATCGGTTATTAATTTGTCTTTTGAACATGCTCTCCAAGCAACTAATTATTGGTGGGCAGTGTATATGGTGATAGGTTCCTAGCTGACTCTCTGGTCGATGTCCTTCTGGGGGGCTCTTGTTTAAGTGGTACAGTTGCCAGGAAAAAGTTTTAATTTGGTTAAATAGTCTGGTCAATCAATGAGTTATCTTCTGCAGTTTGTTTATGAAGTATTATGCAGACTAGTAGCTCAACGTCTTCAGGTCTATTATTTGATCTAGTGTAGAATTTTTAAACATATCACAGCCTTGCAAGCTGTTGAATGCCTTTATTGTGCTATTTACTGGAAGATTCACAGAAGCTCACCCCAATGTCCTGACCGAATTATGGTCAGTCTTTACTTCGCCATGTCATATGTATTTACTGATACGAAAGACCGTTACTGAGCAAAAATTTACCGAAGTCTGGTGAAGTCCAATGTACAAGCACCAGCCGCTATTCAACGGGTAAGAACTAGTGCTTGCATTAGGTGTGCTATTCCATCTCTTAAGTGACTTCTGGACGCTACCTAGTAATTAGTTTAAGACAAGGCTAAATGAGGCCATTTATGTAGTAAACATGACAAATTCTTCCTCTTGGTCTCTGCCATGCTTGTGTCACGGGTTGGTAGATTTGGCCGCGGAATTAGTGCCGCACATGTTAGGCTAGTCTTCCTTTTATAGTTGTTCCTAAGAACAATGCGGCAAATAGCATCCTTGTATAAGATTGTACCACGCGTAACTTAGCTCAAGCATCTAGTGTATCGAGTGAGAAGCATAGTGCATCTCGATACAATTGGTTTTATCTTGTCATGGCCTTATCAAGAAAGTGGCATCGGTTCCCGATCGGTTTGTGCTCGGGAGGTTAATCCCGCCTTCAAAGTTTTTAAGGATATATTTATTCTAACTTGAAACTCCTAGCATAAATCACATTGATGCCACTACCACGAACCGGTTTAATCTTCTCTCTATGCATCCCTCACTCTTTATGATAGTACCACTTAGCTCCACTCACAAGGGTACGTGAGTGTGATTGGGGGACACGAAACTTTGGGTCATGTTATCCTCTCCCACTCAAATCCGCAACGCCCTTGTTGTGGGCTATTTTATCTCTTCATTGCGTCGCTTCAGACCATCAACGCCTCACTTGCTCAGTTCTTACAACTCCACCGGTAGCTTCCCTCAATCAAAGCCGTTCGGCACATCTGGTAGCTTATGCTCTCAAGTGTGGCATTCTAAGCCAATGTGCCTTTTGGTATCATCCTCTTTTGCCTACTAGGCTCATCCTGATCTCATTCGACCAATGGAGGTTTCTTCCCTTGTTGAAAATATGGCAGCATACCCCATTTGACATGTGTCCATTGATCTCGGAACATTATCCCTATACATCGAGGAATCAGTTCTTTCTTGTCCCTCTATTGGCATCCTAGAAGCTGGTTTCAAGAGCCACATTTTGTCCAAGCACGTTTAGCTCCGATGATTCATTCTCCGCCTTCATTGTACCGGGTAGACCATAGGTTTCCTCCGACTCACCCATCTGCTAGAGAGATCTATGCTCTGATACTAAATTGTCGAGGACCAGCATATTTGACCGCGGGATTAGGCCGCACGATGCTTGACAAGCAAGAACGCATTGAGCCAACCTTCCTTCTATAGTTGTTTCTAAGAATAGTACTGGGAATAGAATCCTTGTCAAGAATCCAGGCTATCGCGCGAGACGCACATAAGAGGCCACTTCGGTACAATAGTTGGTTTTGGCTTGTTCATGACCTTATCAGGAGAGCAGCATTTGCTTTCAATCAATTTGTACATAGGAGGCCAACTTAGCCTTTAGAACTCCCAAGGAAATATTCATTCTAATCGAGAACTTTTAGGACAAATCATCCTAACACTATTTCCACAAACCAGTTATATCTTCCCTCTATACATCCCTCACTCTTCATGATGATACCACTTAGCTTCACTCACAAGGATTCGCGAGTATGATTGGGGGACATGAAAATTCTGCTCCGTGTCACTTGGCTAACAGGTTTGCAGAAGAATTGGCTTCACCGTGGCCGTGGTGAAACGTCTTCGTCACTACACTGCATGCTAGTACATGCAATCAACAGGAATTACTAATGAAGTTGATGCAGGAAATTAATTCTCCCTTTTCCATTTTGTTTTCTTTTCATCCTTTTCACTTGCTACAAGTTTTTCTATTTAACTAGAGGAACTCTTTTGACACTCGGGCACTTTGTACGGAGGGTTTGGTAATCGTTTTCTTTTTATCTTATTTTCTATTTCAACTTTTCTCTTTGAAGTAAAAATATTATATAGCTCTTTAAAATTCTTCAGGGGGGAAGGTTCATTTGTGCGGCCATCAATAAAAGCACTTTAGTATTTTAATTAGTGAATTCAAACATGGAGTCAATTTTTTTTTCTTGTTTTTTCCCTTTTTTTCAACATGGAGTCAATTTACTAAGCTTAGTTTTTACTTGAAATTACACGTGTGAATATTGGTTAGTAATCTTGCATTATCTCAAAAGAGTATGTCCGGCCCAAAAAAAAGGGAAATTATAAAAAAAATCGTAAACCTATTACAATCGTATCATTTCAATTATAAACTTTTTTTTTGTTATTTCGGTTTTAAACTTTTTATATTTGTATCGGTGAGGGTCGCCAAACCCGGCCAGAGGCAAGACCAACCCCCGTGGCTGCGCCTCACGAACCCTAGGGGTGAGCATGATTCTAGGGTAGAACCAAACTTGTAGTTCCGGTCCAGTTTTAGGTTCTCGTGAAATATGATCCGGTTCTCGGTTCCACATTTTGAGGAGCCGCCGGTTCCGATTCCCCGTTATCTATGGAACCGAACCGGAATCGGAATCGGCATTTTTAAACTCTAACTTTCTATTTCTACTTTCTAAGTTTCTTCTATTCTTCTCACTTCTTTGTCTAAACCTCAACGCAACAGCCACACACCGGACGGCTTTGGGAAGGCACAAGTGAGAGCGACGATTTCCCACGCCCTCGTGTGGCCATCCCTCACCGTCCTTTGGGCTCCACTCCCTCCCCTGCCCTTTGACAATGACCCTTCCCTCGCCGTCCATAGCCTCGTCCTCGGCACCTACATCTCCAACGGCGTCCCCAACTTCCTCTTGCTCGACGGGACCAAGTTGTCCACATTTGAGTTGCTAAGCTCGGGTACTTGTACAACTAGCTCAATTCCCCTTGATTTCGCTCGCTTTCCGACACCTTTTGCTTTGTCTATTGAAAACTTGATAAGATTTGTTGAGAGGTTCTGCATTTTGTTGCTCGAGATGTGCAGGCTTCTTGATCGAGAGCGATTGACTTGGGGTTCATTTTGGTCTCCATTTGATAGATTGCT
Organism: Rhodamnia argentea; assembly: GCF_020921035.1. Classification (NCBI taxonomy): domain Eukaryota; kingdom Viridiplantae; phylum Streptophyta; class Magnoliopsida; order Myrtales; family Myrtaceae; genus Rhodamnia; species Rhodamnia argentea. Next base: position 10,935,070 of record NC_063155.1, read on the forward strand.
TGAGCATATTGGTTCCTGTTTAATGACTCTTAGGCAACGCAAACCTTGATGGAATGATTTTATTGCTCTTAGCAATGAGGTTCATATGTGGAAATTTTGAACAAATCTTGTTGATAAGATGATTAGGCCGTAATCCCATCACTACTTAAACCGAAGATGACAATATCCCAAAGAAGTGCCTTGAGGTCCGATTTGGCTCCAATAGACCACACAACACAATCTCATCCTAATATTCATGAAAATTTGGAGGGCATTGGATTAAGCAAAAGCTAATAGCGAACCAATAAATGATAAAAGAGAATCGGGCCTTTTGTTACTTCCCTTGCTTGTATATATAAGCTGATGTTTTGTTGAGTGTGAGTTTCTGTTTAAATAAGAGGAAACAACTTGGAATGTATTTAGTTTATAGCTGATGATTATAGAGCAATGAACCTTACGTGCTCCACGTAAAACTGGAGTGGATCACTCTGAATTATACTATGGTGAAGGATGAATATTACGAGGCTGCGTATCCCATTTTCTCTGTTTTCATGTTGATGTGGAATCATGTGATGGTGAAATGACACAAAGTTATGTGTTTTCTATATTGTGTAGGGATACTTAGCTTTGAAAGTTGATGGTCTTAATTCACATTCTTGCACTTTGGTAATGCAATGGCTTTTTTTTATCAAGCGCTAATCACTCTCTCTAATTAAAGATGATCATGTAGATGTTGAAGCTGCTTTTCTTAAGTGTTCTTAGTGAAATTAGCAGATTCTCGAGTACCCTGGAACCTATGACAGAGTAGGTTTCAAGTTTCAGGGTACATATGGTAAGTTTTAGGTTCTGAAAAATAAGGAAATTGTACTAGCGAGTAGGTTCCGGGTTCTGGGTGGAAGCTACCCGGAACTTGGAACCTCTCATCCCTAGAGAACCCGGACCATCACGAGGCCCGGCCGCGAGCAAGGCCATAGCGAGGCTGCCCTCAGCCAATTATAAAACCAGATTGGATAAGAATTTTTTTGTTGGAAAAAAAAAAACTTGACAAAAGGGGAAGACATAGCAGGCATCTACAGCAAACGGATCCAACCGGTCGGAAGTTTTGCATCACTGGGTCTTTAAGATGCCCTCTGATGATTCCAAAGAAGAAAGTTCTCTTGCTCATCTTCTTTTGTTGAACTAATGGAAGTTGTGTCGCGGATCAAATAAAGGTGCCACGTCATCAATCTGAAGAACTCAATGAAGCCTTTAGATCGTAAAGGGGTTAATCTCTACCATCAGATTTGATTGACAAGGATTGATTATCTCAATCGTCAAATGAATCTAATCTCCACCGTTGGATTAGTATGAGGGGGATCATCATTCTCCACCGTTAGATCAAGTAAATCTCCACCCTCGGATTGACTAGACGAGGATTGACTTTCTCTACCATTAGATCATATAGTAGATCAATGGTTATAATAAGAGGCCCTTTAATATAAATAGAGGAGTCATCTCCCTCATTTGCATCATCCACTTCAATTAAGCAATACAAGTATTCTAAAACTTCTCTCTCTAAACTTTCTCTCTATGATCCGAGTGATTCGAGCAAGCGATCCTCGAAAAAAGGTTTAGCTTAGGTGCTCCAACGATCCAAGAGAGCCTAAATCATTGCACGGATCAACCCTCAAAAGTCGGCCCGTGACAAGTGGTATCAAATTGAGTAGAGAAGATAGTTCGTGAGATTGATGAGCGCAACAACCGATCGAGAGAATGTTGAACTCGGAAGGCGATCATGTTGCCACGGATAATGAAATTCCCCACGATAAGGTCCCGCAAAGGGTGACTCGCGGGAGATCCAAGTGCCAAAAGAGGGACATTTCATCGGACGCCATGTCCGCCACCGACCAAAAACTCACTCGAATGAGAGCCGCCATGATAGAGTTTGTTGACGGACTCAATAATGTGAAGGAACGAATCAATGAGGTTGAAAAGACGCTCCACCAAGACTTCATTGTCGTCATCAACGAAACCATGACTCCATTACATATAAAGAACGAAGCCCTCGAAGCCTCGATAGATGCCTTGAAATTGGAAGTCCAAGAAAAGGACAGCTCACACCAAGCTGAGAACGACGCTTTGAAGGTGGAGGTCCAACAACTCAAGACCGAGCTAGTCTTGTGCAAGTCTAGCATTGCGAATGGCATCATGCCCATTCAAATGGCGCCGAAGATAGAGGTGTTGAAACGCTCGAGGGTGACTGATCCGTCAAAGAAGTGGATAACTTCCTTTGGAGCATGGGGCAATACTTCAACGCCATTGGAATCCAAGACGAGTTGGTCAAGGTACGAAACGCTTGTATGCTCCTAACCGATAATGCCATACTTCGGTGACGTAATGTTTGTGATGAGGCCAAGCAAGGTGTCGATCCCATCAACACATGGGATGATTTCGTCAAGAAGTTTCGGGAAAATTTCTTCTCTGAATTCACTCAACAAGAGGCTAGTAGCAAGCTCCATCGCCACGAGCAAAGAGGTATAGGCCGAGAGTACGTGAAGGAATTCACCGAACTCAAGGTCCAAGTTCCCAACCTTGGGGAGGAGGCTCTTGTAGTGTTCATGGATGGATTGATGCAATGAGTACACCTCGAGCTCAAGCGAAGGGACGTTCAAAGTAGCTCGAAAGCGTCTCTCGTAACAGAGTCTCTCACCGACTTCACCAAAGCCAATTCCTCCAAGTCAAAAGGGAATAGATAGAGATTGGATCGCCACCACGATAAGAAAGAAGAAGGCGAACCCAACATTGGCCGAAAAGACCATGGTGTGGGAGAAAAAAAAATGGGGAGAAGGGTCTTCCAAGCCACCCTACCAACAAAGGGGAAACCAGCCCTAAGGCAACTTCAACAACAACGACGACAATTTCAAGTCACCGTCGCCATCACCATGCTTCATTTGCAACGGATGGCATTGGACCTAATTATGTCCAAAGAAGAACAAAATCAATGCTTTACTCATTGTAGAAGATGAGGAGTCAAAGAAAAAAGAAAAGAGAGAAGTATGACTTGGAACCATGAAGGTTCTCAACTCCCTCAGCTCCGTGAAGACTCAACCACTGCCCAAGAAGTCTTCAAGTGCAATCGGTTTGCCATTCGTGGAATTCAAGGTATGCGAAAAATCGCTCTATGCCTTGGTTGATACGAGGGCATCAAACTTGTTCATGTCATGCGAAATGGCCAAGAGTTTAGGACTTCACATGGAGCCAATTGGACATCAATTCAAGGTAGTAAACTCGGATGACACTCCAGCCATGGGTGTCGCTCGAGACTTAGAGCTGAAAATCGGTGAATGGAAGGGCTAACTCCCGTTCTAGGTAATCCCGCTCGATGAATACGGTTTACTCTTGGGTTTAGAATTCTTTAATAGTGGGGGGCCGATGATTGTCATGAGAACTACGTTGATCATCATCACCGATCCGAAATGCCAATCGGTGGTGCCAATGATTCAAGGGTTGACGGAGACCAAATCCATCTTCACGATCCTACTCGTGGAGGGAAGATCAAGAGTTGGCACGCCTATGATTGAGTCAAGCGTTAAACCACGACCTTTGAAAAAGCTAAAGGTAGAATTACCAACGCAACATGGAATGCCAATCCATGTTCTCTTTCCGGAGGTGGAAAGCTTGCTGATCAAAATAGAGCAGCCAAACCAAAGAAAGTGCCCGAAGAATTGGGTATCCATCAACTCCTAAAGCCAAAGAAGAAGTAGTCTCGAGGATGAAAGAACCGACAACGCCTGAAGAAGTCGATAGTCAAGCATCTCGAACCGAGAGCACCAAGAATGGCGCTCAAATGGGTGGGAGAAAATGTCATGGATCAAATAAAAGTGCCACATCATCAATCCGAAGGGACCTCATCAAAGCCCTTAGATCGTAAAGGGGCCCAATCTCTACAATTGAATTTGATTGCCAAGGATTGATGGTCTCAATCGTCGGATGAATCTAATTTCTATCGTGCGATTAAAATGACGAGGATCACCATCCTCCACCGTTAGATCAAGTAAACTCCACCCTTGGATTCACTATACGAGGATTGACTTTCTCTACCATTAGATCGTATAGTAGATCAATAGTTATAATAAGAGGCCCTCTAGTATAAATAGAGGAGTCATCTCCCTCATTTGCATCATCCACTTAAATTAAGTGATACAAGTGTTCTAAAGCTTCTCTCTCTAAACTTTCTCGCTACGTTTCGAGTGATTCAAGCAAGCAATCCTCGAGAAAAGGCTTAGCTTAGGTGCTCCAATGATCCAAGGGAGCCTAAGTTGCCGCACGGATTGGCCCACAAAACTCGACCATGACACTTGCACCACCTCAAACATTGGTGGCTGGAACCGTGATGTCCTATACCGCCACACCCGAAGGTATTGCTATACTCATATTCTTCTTTAGTTAATTGATCTTTTAGAGTAACCGACAAATGCGGAAGCTCTAAAATAGAAAATCAAGCAAGGCGGCCATATAGGCACAAATGCATGGAATACAAAACACTTAATGGCAAGCACGCCTAATAAAGGGTGTAGCCTTACATGGTTTCGCTAGCTAGATAACACATATCTCAAACAATGACATCATACAACAATCCAACTCATACATTTTTATTCATATCTCATTTATCCAGCTAATCCTCTACTACATATTCATACAGCCACTTCACTTATTTACAACATTTACATGGGATGAATACAACAAAAGGATAATCTACTTCAAAATACTACAACTACTCATCGATCCCTTAGAGTCCGAACTGTTGCTTGTATCCTCATCCGATTTCTCAGCCAAATCTTCCATTACAAAGAGACGAGAGGCGAACGGGTAGAGCATATCAAGAGCTATAGGGCCTATCCACCTTGCTAAACCACGATAGTATATCGCCTTGTATTCCCGCTTCACAATTCCATTAGGGGGTCCTTCGTCTATGTAAACTCCGGAACAAACCAACTTGTAGAGGGGATAATATGGTATTTCAAGATGAGGATAAGTAACTCTTCATATGCATGGCTAATCTTTAAAGGATAACAATATTAACGTTCTCATAGAGTCATCGGATCCATAGATATCTTAGTAAACTGAAAAGTGTTTGAATCAACAGAGTGAGTGGTTATACCTAGCAATAGAACTCTAAACCAAATGACTATGCCAATTATAACATCATAGAATTGAGGATTGTCTCACACAAACCAACATATCTCACATCAACGGCAAATATTAGAATCATACTAAAGCAAACACAATCCTCATAGACGGTGGATCTTAGTTTCATACCCAAAGCATCTATCACCAAAACATAATCCTCTAGAATCCAACACTCGCATCCGTAACATAGAAAGCATAGTAATAAGGATAGAGATCTACTTACCTCGACTAATTGAGAAAATAAGGATTCATAAACAACAATCAATAGACGAATAGGCGGATAGACCGACGGCTATGGCTAAGGCGACGAACGGTCGGCTACGGCGTCGACTATGACGGTGCAGGTCGTGGGCGGCAAATGGCAACAACGACAGCGATAATGGGTGAAGACGGAAGGCCAAAGGCGGTTGACGGTCTCGGAGGATTACGGAAGCAAAGTGACGATGTTCTGATGATCACATGACAAATAAACCGACTCCAAAGGTTTATATAGGGGAAGCAAGCGAAGGCTAGTCGCCTTAAGCGAGTCAACTTTTGACGGATAAGCCACACGACAACACGTGTCACGTGCTTGTGACACGTGTCGTGTGGCAGCGACACATGGCTACCACGTGTCCTCCAATGGCCGTGTGTGTGACACGCGGCTCCCGCATGTCCACATGCGACCCTATACTAATGCCCACTTCCGGTTGTCTCAATTTCACACATATTTAATCCGATGGGACCTAAATTCAACACATAGTATCCCTAAAAATAATATCAGGCCAATAATAATTACTTAAAAATACCCTTGAGTCCGAATAAAAATCACTTAAAGCTTATCCAATGTCGCGACCCTCCGGCGAGAGAGGTTAACGAGCCGATCCTTTGTAGGATCCCGGTTGTCGACGGGATTTCAAGATCGCGGGTCCCTCTCAAGACCCATTACTCGAATCGCGATGTGAAATTTTTTTTATCGAAATCGACCTTAGTGTGGTCGGGTGGCATGTGCATAGTGTACATGCATTTGGAGTCGCCACCGATCAATTTATTGGAGGGTATGATCGGGAACCCTACCGAGCGGTTGGAAGAAACCGTTCGGTTCTGCGAGAACCGGAGATTTGGGTCGGGGGACTTGGTTACGCCAAGATTTACATTGACGCCCTTTCGGTTACCGATGTTGAATGATTTTCTAACCTAAGAATTCATGCAGATAAAATTTCGGGTGAGGTAGGTTCTAACGATCCTAAGGTATCATGCGGATGGGAATTTTACTATTCCTATCAATCACAATTAGAAAATCAAAAGCGCAATCAATATAATCGCAACCAATTAAATTAATCAATCAAGGCTCGATATGTCTAATATGGCCCTATCGGCCCATAGAAATGCAAAATCTTGGTTTCGGGGTGGTTCGGGAAAATTTGGGGCGAAAGGCCCGGAAGGGTAGAATGGTCATTTTTGGGGTTCGGGACCCGAAAATCACAAAATTGGGGTCAAGCCAGTTGAATGTGGCCATTTCCCATTTTTGGTGATTCTCTAGAATTTTTCTAATTTTTCTAATTTTTTGAATTTTTTATTTATTTTCTAAAAAATTGGGAATTTTTCGAATCCTCGAAACCTCAAAAATTATCGATCCAGACTATAAGATTCCAAAATCGACTTAGAAATTTTTAGAAATTTTTTGGGAAAATCTGGAAAATTTTATGAATTTTCTAAGTATTTTTGCAATTTTTTTGGGAATTTTATCTATTTTTTATTATTTTTTATTTATATTTTTGGACAGGGTCAACCCGATCCGGACCGCAACAGACCCTCTCTACATCTAAAACGACGCCGTATACTAATTATTTCTAAATTTTTTATTATCTAAAACTATTTCCTAATATCCGAATATATACAAAAAGAATGAACGGCTAAGATCAACCCCGGAATTAATCTCGGCCGTCCACACTCATTAAACCAAAACGACGCCGCATCCGTTTCGCCTATTCAAAACGACGCCGCATTTAGCCTTTGGACGAACGGTCACGATTCAACCTAGATCTAATCCCAACCGTCGGCTCGCTTATGACCAAAACGACGCCGCATCAACCAAAGCTTTGAACGGCCACGATCCGACCTGGACTCAATCTGAGCCGTTCATTCCTTATTTACCCTAAACGACGACGCACAGCTATTGAGTAAAACGGCGTCGCTTTTGCATTATTATATTTTCTATTTATTAACCTAATATCCGAAAATATGAAAATTCAGATCCGACGGCCCTAAATCAAACTAGGCTAATTATCCGGGCCGTCGGATGAGATCTGACTCGGCTCGTCCGCGCCAACAGCCAAGCTGAGTTAGCAACGAGCTGGACTAACCAGATCTCGACACCTAAGCATGCTGACCACGTTGACCGCCACCTCGGCTCATCTTCTTCCTCGCGCCGGCGAGCGAATGGACGGCCGAGGTTGCTCCGGCGAGATCCAACGGCGAGATCTCGCGGGAATGACCTCAAACCAACGCCGATCTACTCGCCTAAGCATCCAGACCAACATATTAAAAAATCAAAGCATTTCATCCACGGAATCGCGAGCTATGGACTAAGAACGGAACAACATCGCAGAGTTTGTTCATGTAAATTCAAGGCAAATCAAAGCAATTCCTTCATACAAAAGCACCACGGGAAGGTCAGGGAACTTACCTTGAGCTCGGATCGAGCTCGCAGCGGGCGGAATGGCCTGGCCGTTGTTCGGCCGGACCGGCGTGAGTGGAAGGTTCGACTCGAGGTTTTTGAAAGGAATCAATGCAAAATGAAGATGCGATGGTGGTTAGTGAAGTTCAAGAAGTAAAAGGCACACAGTAATTTCAATGATTATGCTCGAGAACGTACGGTGCCATTATCGCGCAATATTGAGCTCGAGAAGTAAACTCACCGTTTCTGGAGGTCCAAGGCCGATTGAACGTGTGTGATCGCTCCTCCGAGATGATAGGAAGCTTCCGGAAGTGGAATGATGACTCGAGACGGCCGGGATTGCTCGGACGAACGGCTCACGATCCGAGCTCCGGCGAGGCGGTAATGGTGCTCGCGGGAGCCTCTCTCTCCTATTCTCTCTCTTTCTCTCTCTATTCTGTTGGTGGACGAGCACGAATGAACCTCCCCTTCGCAAATATTCCCTCGACCCTTTTATACTAACTTTCAAAATTTTGGCGCGTCGAGCGAGCTTGAGTCGGTGATGATTACACGAGTTTGTCACGTGATTTTTGGTCGCCCGAGGTCGGACGGCGACGAGTATCCCAGTGAACTCCGTTTGGTTCTTCGTTAGTAGCGAATTGAGCTTGAATTCATGCGTTTTGTGAAATGTTGACTTTTCGAGCTGCAGAAACTTTCACCGGTGATTCCGGATACCTTCGATGATGATTGGTTGTCTTGTCGGTGGCAATCGACAGGGCCTGACCCGCAAATCAAAACCCCCGCATCAATTAGCTTAATTAGGTTCGAATTGGCCTTTAATTTGACCATTGAATCTCGGCCTTCAAATCTACAATTCGCGCGAGTTCCGTGAAGAAGATGATATCTTGTTGGACCTGTTTGCCCGGCGGTTAAACCAGTTTAGACTTAGAATTTTCAAAATTAATCAAAATTCATGGAGAATTTTTGAAATTAAACCTCAAAATTGGACTTAGGGGCTCAAATTCTATCTAGAAATGTGGTTTTGCCCAAAAGTTCTTATCAATTTCAACAAAAACCCCAAAATTTTCTAATTGCCCAAATTGGGGAAATGTCCAATTGGACGCTTAATTGACTAAATTGGACCGTGCGACCTATGCCAATCGATTTAGAATATATGAAAACCTAAGGGGACGGTCCAATTTTGCCACGAAAGTCCCTCAATTAAAAGTAATTTCAAAAATTGACAAGTTGAGGGACTAAATTGCAAAGAATTTAGGGATTTTTGTGCAATTCGTGCAATTTGCACAATTGAGGGTACAATTGACCAAATTGAAGTTTGAAAGGCTTGCAATTGAATGTCTAGACTCTAAATGTGCAAAAATTGCAAATAAAAAAGACTCAATTGGTATTTTTTTGTGCAAATTCAACTCTTGGCATTGTAAAGGAACACCTAAGATTGAATTCAATTTTCGATTTTTCTTGAGGTCAATATGAAGAGAGAATTAAAATAAAAATATTGGACATTCTTCTCTATTTTTGTGACCACGAAAAGTATTTTTTTGTGAATTTTCCAGTATTTTTCTATTTTCCGAAAATATTAAAAATGAAAAATATGAAAAATTATTTTTTGTTCAAAATTGGTTCCTTATGCTTGGCTAAGGCTCCCAAACTTGATTTTTTCAATTTTTTGATTTTTATGAATTTTTGGTAAATTTTAGAAAATAAAACTAAAGGAAAATTGATTAAAAATCATGTGTCAACATCCAATAAGTCGAACTTATTAAATACTAATCCACTCATAAACATGTGAGGATTTTCGGGTTATCACGAGGAACCGTGGCTCCCCCGCACCACCCCATTGACATAATTATCAATATCATTGTGGATAAAACCGGGGCGCTACCACGACTCTCTAATCCTCATGGAGGCACTGAACATCTCAAAAAGAAGAGGGGGAAGATGGTGATGAAGAGCCCGTAAATCTTTCATATCACCAACAATCCAGATCTTGATTAATCTGAGACGAAGCAAGGACAATTCTATTGGTCGCCTGAAATTCCTTGCCCACCCTCGTCACGGCCTCATATTTACCGATTTGCATCACTGCTGCACCGCAGTATTGGTGGTTGCCATTTTAGATCATGACCGTTATGGAGGCGGTGAACACAATTCCTAGATCTAGGGTTTTTCATTAGCTTTCAATTAATTGATTTTTTTTTAAATTTAATTGGATATTATTTTATTTATAATCTTATCTTGAAGTGTACCAAACACTTGATGGGGTTAAATATATCCATCTTTATTATCTAGAGGATTTGGTATTCCACTTTATCCTGTCCAATCCCAATCAAAGTTCCGACGACCAAATGCAGCCAAAAAGGTTAGGCCTCAATTAGCAAAAAAAAAAAAAATGTATGACTGAATTGGTATAATTGCAATAGGCTTAGGATCTTGTGGTAGTTTCTCCCAAAAATTAGCTCTACCCAACCGGATCCATGTAATTTGCATTCAAATTGCAACTACGTAGGTCGAAACTCCTCATTCCTATATCCCTTGTTACAAAATTCGTCAAAAATTAAGGGACATCGATGTAACAAATTGAATAGGTTAAATCCCTATGGTACTACATGGAAAATATTTCATTGCAATTAAACTTTGGTCTTCCATTTTGCACATAAAAAATTTATGGATCATGAAATCACATGCTTTTAAGTGTGAGTGAAAAATTATTTCATGATTGTTTATGTTTTGAAAATGAAAAAGTTGTAAGATATTGAGGTTATCCCGCACTTGGAAGAAGAAGTAGAAAAAGGAAGAAATATAGTGATAATTTGATTCTTCATCGCCGTAGTAAACATGGGAGAAAATCGAATTTCTTTCTTCATCTTTACACAAAAAGGGGAGCAATTAATCGTGACACATTCACTAACGGGATGGTATTGACTTTCATACGGGCGTTACATGGCTATCGTCAACTCGTGTCGTGAGATGTTTGGTCAAGTCCCATAATGAGCGAAACCCTCATTTTGTGTTGCTGAAACATTCACCTAAGGAGAAAGTCTTTGCAACCGAAGTGAGCCGAGGAGCCAAGTGACGTGCTAGCACTATTTGTCTTCTTCTCGCTGCTTTTCTCATCCATCCTACCCCGCGCCACGTACTGATTTAGTTAGGGGAGCGTTCCACTTTAGAGGGAAGTGCTCGCAAGAGCAAGGGTGGGCGAAGCGGAAGCGAAAATGTCGATGAGATCGCCTATTGAAGGTCCGATGGCACCTTGCTCCGACTTGAGCTATGCAACAACGAGATGTCCCTTGATCCTTATTTCTTTTCTTATTGGAGAAAAAGAAAGGACTGTACTCCTCATCAAAAGTACCGTATTAATGTGCAAATTAATGGAGATGAATTTCCCTTTGAGATCTCTATTTTACCTAATTAACAGACTATTGATGGGAACAGTGACCGACTCAACATTGCATTGTTTCCGAAGAAGCCTTCGCTTTAACACTAAAAGCCTTCAATCATGCCACAAGCAATAAAAACACTACAATTTTTCATTATTAACAACTTATAAATTGGAGTCAATTACTTTGTTAAAAACTCAGCTTTTACTTGAAATCATCCATATGGATGTTCATCTGTTATTGAGCACCTCTTGTAATGATTTTATTCCTTGCACATTAATAAATACATTCAAATGTATGAAATATCCTTGAAATTTGCAATTTGCCATACGGTGATTCCGTAGTATCAGCTTTATTTTAAAAATCAAAACCTTCATATTCGAGGGCGTCGCCGAGAGCCACCAAAGCTAGGTGAGGGCCGGCGACCCTCCCCACAATCCGGGTGGGTGAGGGTCACCAAGCCCTCACTTGTGGTAAGCAAGGCCGCCGGCCTTTTTTGGCAACAGGGAGGAGGAGGCCCTTGCCTTTGGCTTTCTTTTTTTTCATTTTTTTAATGAATTTTTTAATTCTATTTAATCAATATTCTATTTTAAAAAATAGAACTTAGGCTAAAACAACGTTGTTTAGCCTTATGTTTCATGTTTTAGCCATGTACGAGAAATAAAATACTCCAAAAAAAAATCACATCAACATTTTCTATTAATCTAAATGGACGAAGTTAACGAAATGACTCATTTTTAGGACTTGATTATGCTTGTTATAAGTTTTATGACTCAATTACACTTTCGCAACAAGTTTTAGGACTTATGGTATATATATATCCCTTTTTCAAGCTGTTGAACAGTGGCTACCTTCTTGAGCCGCCGTACGAAGATAGAAAAAGAACTTGCAGGAGTTGTTTATTTTTTACATCCAGCATAGGAAATGACACCCGATAATTTATGCTGTGAGTTTTTCATTCAAGAGTGGTTTATATATATTCCCATTGAATGAATGAATAACCATTTCTTACTTACCACAATAAGTGAATTTTTTTTTTTTTTTTTTGTTCAAACCAATAAATTAAGAAATTATCAATCGCAGCCTCAAAGAAATTAATTTTCACCACTTCATGCGCTGATGTAACATAGTCTAGGATAAGGATTTTGGAGCGAAATGTAGCTATTCACGATTGATGTTTGTTGAAGCATTTCTTTTTTTACTGTTACTTGGGCAAAAGTTATTTTATGTTGATACGCATTGTCATAGCTTAAGTCACCATGCTCTGCCATACATAGAGGACATAATTTATGAGGACCCCGACCTGTCACTTGATGGGGCAAGAAGCAACCTCAAAACTTGCTAAAGAAATCATGAATGTGTTGGTTGATGTCATGAGGCCTTTCTTGGTTGAGGAAATGCGCCACACCTTCCATAACCACCACTTCCTCCAAGAGAGGGACTGTCTTCTTGAACCCGCCTTTGTGTATGAAGTCTTTAATGCCTGGCACGTGGTAAACCAGGTCAAGCTCACCCACAATGAACTTCACAGGCACTTTCACCTCAGCCCCATCCCATGGTGCCATCAGCTCCCAGTTGCTGCAACAGTCAACACAAGAGAGTCTATCAGTTCATAAGAAGCTCCTTGATTCCTACTTCCATTATTGGCCCGTTAAGCTAATCGATCCGGTGAAAATCAAGCTGAAACTGTAGCTAAATTGTTGAAACAATATGGACACCCTTCCTTTCAGATCATGGATTGCACAGTGCAGAGAGGAGCAGATCTAAGTCTTGTACCAAACTACGTGGAATTTCAGAGCAATGTGAATTTCAAGTAGACAGTTGCAATCTCACAGCACAATGCAATCTCATCCCTTCTCTTGCGCACATACATACAAGAGATCAGATTGATTGGCCCGGGGAAAGAGTAGCTTACCGGTTGAGGTTCCTATAGTAGTTGATCCCTCCGATGAAGCCCTTTTTCTCAAACTTGTCAACGTAATAGTCAACGTCCTCCCGCGTCAGCCACGAAGGCAACATGATTGGGTCTTCCACTGGGTGCCCGAACCCTTTCCCTTTGGGAAAGAAAAGAGGGCCGGGAATGCGGTATGTCAAGATCCCCTCGAGGACTCTCCTGGTCCCCATCTGTGCAAACTCGGCCTCGATATCTCCATGTTCCTGCATTTAATACAATTATGACAACAATCATGCACTTTAAAATGGACTCGATTTGATATTACCACTGTCACGATGGATCTCTACACAAAAATCAAATGAGTTTAAGATTGTTATGTTCACTCGGTTCTAACTCAGCACAAGAAGATCAATACCTATAGGAAAAAAGCGTTGCATGTTTCCCGAAATCAAATGCAGCGCAAAACTCTAGATGACAACCTGGTTAGGTGTTTAAAGAAGGCGTGCGACTAACAGGCATACCGGTGGATGTCCGAACTTGCTAACACCAGATTAATCCTCCAATAAAGCAACAAGACATACTTGGCAAATCCAGCATTTGGAGAAATGAAATTGAACTTAGCTTTGGTGAGTCACTACGGCTCAAGGACCTATACATATAGGAAAATCATGTGTATAGAAAGCAGAATCTGTTTAAAGAGAGACACTTGTTAAATTACTCAATTAGATTTACATTACAATTTTCAATGTGCAAACTCTTCTTCTACAGATGGTAATCAGCATTTTGAGATCTGCAATTTGAGATTTATCGCTAAGTACGTTCCACGAGTGCATCCAATCGGCCACAGAAAACACAAGCAAGCAACAACAACAAAAGGAAAAAGAGAACACGAGAAAGACCCGAACCTGAAACCTGCATATGTAGTAGTCATCGCCATAGGCGGCCCTGTAGCCGTCGAGGGGCTTCCTCTCGGGGTTTCGGGGCAACCACGGCACGCTGAGATTGACCAAAGCCTTGACCCGGTCGGGTCTGAGCAGGCATAAGTACCACGCCATCAGGGCCCCCCAATCGTGGCCCACCACGAACGCCTTCTCCTCCCCCTCCGCTGCCACCGCGTCCAGGAGCCCCACCAGGTCGCCCACCACGTGGAGGGCCGTGTAGGCATCCGTCGGGGCCGGGGCGTCGGAGTCCCCGTAGCCGCGGAGGTCGGGGGCGACGGCGCGGAAGCCGAGCGCGGAGAGGCCGAGGATCTGGTGGCGCCACGTGTACCAGAGCTCCGGGAACCCGTGGATGAAGAGGATGAGCGGGCCCTCGCCGCTCTCTGCCACGTGGAGGTTCACGCCGTTGACCTTCACCGTGCGATGCTTGATGGTCTCCATCTTTGCTTGGGACTGTCTGAGTGAAGCTCGCTGCAGGGAGCGTTTTCTTGATTTGTGTTGTGTGATTGAACTTTTGAAGAAGATGATGTGGAGAAAGAGAGCAACGACGAAACTCCCAGAAGAGGAGAAGAGAAGAGGCAGAGAGAGAAAAAGTGGGGAGGCGGCTGGGCATTAACGGGGAGTTATGGAGACGCCAAGATTTGAAAATTCTTTTGGGAGTGGGGCTCAGGCTGCCACGTGACACTCTGGTCGCATCCCATATTTTCTCACAAAGTAGAGAGATTGATGGGGAAGGTTAGATCCCAACTTGCATAATAGCAGACAATCTTGAAAAGAGACACCTGTCAATTGATAGATAAGAACAAAATCATTTCCTCTCTTTTATTTTATTTTTTCCCTCTTTTTTTTTTTTTTGGCAATTCCATCGAATGCTTTGATTTCGTTCTAAAGTAGTGAGATTGTGGAAATTATTTTCCTTTTAATTTGGTTAGAAATGAAATGCTTCGTTCCGCTAGCGATGCGATATAAGGCCGATTATTAACAACTGCTATTCAAGACGCCAAAGTAATTTTCTAATTTGGATAGCGAAGGAGGTACTAGCTGGCGATTCCGATTTGCAAAATTCGATGTGCTACGTCGACGACTTTCAAGTTTTGTCTTTTAGGGAACTTCGGAGGTGCATCTTTTTTGTCGATCCAATGATTCTTTAGTTTGAATGCCAAAGGAGTTGCAATTTATCATTCTTGAGCCAACTCTTGGTAAATTTGAATTTTGACCGTGCCCAAAATTTAGCTTGCCTTTCTTTGTTGCTAGTTTCAGAAATTACTCCCGATCCGTCAATCAAGGAAAATTCTTTCGGCCAAATTTGCTTTTGGGAGTTCATGAGTATTTTAAGGTTCTTGGCTTATCTCATGATAGAAATATTGACACGATATTTGACGTCGAGAGATTGATGCCTAAAGAAAGAATTTTTTTTCCGAAGATGACGTATTTTGGGATTGTTTTCTTAAGGGGGCCAAACAAGTTTCCTGAGCTACATAAATTCTCTGATGGGTTTGAAGAGTACAAGTGTGCATAGTCGGATTGTCATTATTGAGATTGCCGTTATTATTGGTAGAAAGATCGTTCACACACTCACCTGGGAGTCGAGTTGTTTGCCGTGGGACGTGACTCTCCCAATCAACGTGCCAATATCTCTTCTTTATTTGAATTTGCTACTTGGGGAGCAATTATTCAATCAGTGGTAAGTTTGTTGTACGGAAGTTGATTCAATCATAAAACCTTTCAATTTTATCATTTTAGTCATAAACCTTTGCACGTAATTTGAATCTTCCCAATCAATTTTTTGCTAGAAAATTGATGAAGTAGTGGCATGTCGTGTTAGGTGGCCAAGTTTAGAATTGTATTGACATCCGCACAATGGGTTTAGGAGTAACTGAGTAATAGTTCCGTCTACTTGACATTTTCCTATTTACATGCATTTCCTGATATGTATTTGATTCTTTTGCCGTAGTCTTTTTCTAATTAGGCAAATCATGGATAATAGAAAAACTTGCTCTGGCCTAGGGTTGCTTATATTGAGATTGCTTCTAACTAAGAATTATCTCTACAAGTGAAATCAAGTCTCTCTAATTGAGCTTTTATGAAGGAATCTCTGGCATATATGTCAAACACATAACAATGCCTCCCTTCTCTTGCCCCAAAAAAAAAAAATTTGAAAAGCTGAAATGCAGGAGTCAGCTTCCCCTCCAAAAAACATTCATAAACAGCTACGACTACATCTGATAAGAGCAATCAAATCTACTTCTTGGTTTGCCTCCATTTTAAACCGTCATCATGCTTGGACTGTAAGGCACTCCGGTGGCGGTGATCCAAGCGTCGCCCTTGTAGAAGACCTTCGGCGTGAAGTCTTTGATGTGCTGCGCGGTCATGCTCTTGATTCCGCGCCACTTCACTCTGTCCGTCGTAGCCGAGCCGGCCCCTCTGTTCCCATACTCCGCGTAGAAGCACGTGCTGAGCGCGAAGTCGCCCATCCATGCCAACCACCCTTGCGGCTGGATCAGGTCGTCAATCTGGGACTGCATGATGATCGTCCTTGAGTAGCTCTTCCACGGGCGGCCGAGGTACGCCTTGTTGATGTTCCGCAGGGGGTAGTAGGCAGGGTCGGCCGAGATGGTGCAGTTCTGGAGGATGATGGCAGAGGCAGAGCGGCGCTCGCCGCGTCCCGATGCAGTGACGATGCACTGCTGGTTCTCAAGGGGCTTCTTCACGAACATCTGGCAGTTCTGGAAGACGGTGGGCGCATCCCCGAAGATGAAGTCAATGGTGCCGGAGATGGTGCAGTCACGGTAGAACTGGCGATGGGCGTGCGTGTAGAGCGTGTCCTGGAAGGCGTCCATGTGGCAGTTGTAGAACACGGACATGTCGGACTGGACGCGTAGCGCCACGGCCTGGTGCTTCGCTGCGCCCGCTGAGTTCTCGAACTTGATGTCCTTGGCTATGAAGTTGCTTCCTACGGCAGCTGAAACATAAGTTTGACTTGGATTATTTTCCCTTGTCTTGTAGATGAGATCAACGAAGAATTCAAGTGAAAATGTTAAATGCTATGTTTCTTTCTCTTACTGAATGTTGCGGTGTTGCAGGTTTGGACTCCATCGACGTAGTTCAAGCTCCCAGTGATCACCGTCTTAGTGGGGCCATCACCGATCATCATGACATTGGTCGTCTTCTTGTCTACCAGTACTTTCTCTTTGTACACTCCCTCCTTGATGTATATAACGAAGGTCTTGTTGTTGTTCTTAGGAACGTCGACCAGAGCCTCCCTGATGGTCTTATACTTGCCGCTCCCGTCCTGGGCCACAACCACATCGGGCTTGAGGTCCACAGATGCTGCCGCAAGGAGCTTGCGTCGCCCCTCGTTGACCCACGGTGGGAACTCAGTGGACCCGTCCTGCTCCTCGGACAGGAGGCGACGGGTCACTCCCGGGATGTCGAAGGAGCTGAGCAGCGAGGAGATCTCGGTGACCATGGCGAGGCCGTTGCTGGTGAGCTCCCTGGAGCTCTGGAGGATTTGCTTCATCTTGTTTGCCGCAGCGCCAGTCGTGTTCTCAAAGCCGTCCAGGCAGCTCTCCTGGAATGTGATGGCTCCGCTGAGCCAGACCTGCAGGTCAGCCATGTACATGTCGAGCTTGCTCACATCGAATGCACCCAGCCTCTCGAAGGAGCTCTGGAGGTCGTCGATCGAGTACTCCAGGAGGTGCTGGCATGTCTCCAAGGCCTCCTGGGATCTCGGGTCCTTCGCGAGATCCTTCACCACAGTGGAGTTGTGGATTGCGGCCTTGACTTGGTTGATCGCGACTTGGAAGCCCGTCTGGATGAGGTCTTTGGGGTCGGTGTTGTTCCCGCCCGCTGATGAAAGGCTGCTCACACAGGCTTCCCGGTAATCAGTGGGTTGGCATATGGCTTGGATAGCCTTCATCGAGGTAGATACATCGCTGCTGGTACCAGCATTGGATTGGCTGGAGCTGCTGCTTCTGCTGCTGGTACTGACGGCCACGCCGATCACCACGGCCACGACAAATACTATGCCAACCCCGCCGATGGCATATGCCGTGCGCTTTCCTCGCCCCGAAGGGCCGGTGACGCGATCGTATCCGCTCATGTTTTTTTTTCCCTCCCGACACTTGCATTCATTTGAGAATTAAATAAAATAATCGTGGAATTGAGGACTATCGGAAGTTAGATATGAAACAGATGGAAAGTCTATAGAGATACTTGGGGTTATCTTCTTCATCCGTCGAGATCTCTGATCCTCCTATGGCTCTCTGGTTTTAATAGGCTGTGGGCAGAGGAGAGTTTTTTGAATGTGAGGAAGGGAAAAAAGGAAAGACAGAAATGGAAAGAAGGATAGGAATTGGCAGTTATTTCTGTTGGGAAACCTCAGGAGACATTTGATTTCCGACATAGAAGAGACGGTTGTTCTTGTTTTCCTGTTTGGTACTTTGCTAAAATGGATGGTGCTTATCTAAAATGGACAGTGCTCTCAAGGGTTCTCTTTGTTTGAGGCTAACTTTATATGGCGTTCAAGTCCTATCGTTGAACTGATGGTGTCAAATTGATGCTGCAAACGAAGGCCACTTGCCATTTATTTCTCCATCGGATGGGATTCATCCGTTACCATTATCACTTGGCGCAGAAAAAATTTGCATTGTATGGACGTTTCATGTATCATTATAGCATAAACAAAACTAAGTACGGTGCGTACAATGTATGGAATGATGTGCTTTGTTTTTTTTTTTTTTTTTTCAGTGACATAAGTGTCGATTTCGCGGATTCTCATATGAAGTAGAACGGAAGATTCTCATGATTCAGATATCAATCGTCGCAAGCTAGATTCCAATGTTCACATCTGTTTTTCTTGGTTGGAACACAAACAAGCATATGCCATGCAGTCAAAATCAGATACTTCCTTAGTAGTCTAATTATCGAAATACACAGGCCCGTGCTTTTTGGGAATGACCTCAGAGCATGGGCAAGTGCAATAAACCGAACTTAAAGCCAGGAGCTGAAAAATAATCTGAGCACACCATCATTCAAGCAATCCCTTGATGATAAATGATACATATTGTAAGAGTGAAATAACTTATCTTAATTTTGGAGTTTCTATTGAAAATCTTTATATTTAGATTGCTCATTATTCTCTATTAAGCTTATTCTCTTTTTGTTTCCATCCCACCGCATCACCTGCATGTTCTCTAGTATCTCATGGCTTCTACGACAAGCATTAATGTCATTTCAAGGGGGGATTAGTCATCGGTACAAAGGTTATAGTAAACTACTCAGCACAAAAATCACCTCTATCACCATTTTGGTACAAGAAACGGTTCTTGTCTACTTAATGATTGTGCAAATCAACGACAATGAAGGTGGCCTGTGTAAAAAGATGATCATAATCATATTGCTTCGCTTGCGTTACATCAAAAAAAATTTCCGAAGGAAAAGATAGCCAGGTCATGGTACAAGACTTGATATTGTTATTGAAAGGAAAACAGGAGAAGAAATTATGCTAGCAGCGTAGTTTTTTGCAATATATTCTGCCATTGAATACACCCTTATAAAAGGATATTATACCATTTCTTCCCTAATTCTTCTCAAGCTTTTATTAACAACAGAAGATAATTTCAAGCAGCCAAAACTATTCCAGCTAAAAAATTACCAACACATGATCATTTGCTTTCATTATACAAGGAATGATTGGCATGCTTTGTTTCAGAGTACTCTGACCTCGATCTCTTCCTTGTGGAGGAAAACATGCTCTGCTTCAGCTTTTCTCCAGGATTTCCTAGAGTTTGGCCCTCTGAAGTTCTAACTTGGCGATCGTGCCCAAATGGACTTCGTCCGGACCATCTGCAATTCGTAGAGTTCTTGCCGTGGCCCAGAGATGTGATAGGACAGTGTCTGAAGATACTCCAGCTCCGCCATGCACTTGGATAGCCATGTCGAGCACCTTCAGTGCCATGTTGGGAGCTGCTACCTGCTCCATATGGCAAATAAACAATTCAGAGCCAAGTCAAACGGATGGATGAATGATTATCAACGAATCGGTTCCTCATTCAAAAGCTTCCGATTACCTTAGCCATCGCAATGGTTCCACGAGCCTTCTTGTTCCCAAGCCGATCAAGCTGGTCAGCTGCTTCCAGCACTAGCAGTCTAGTTCTTTCCAGCTCTATCCGACACTTCAGAATGCAAATGACATCATCAGATCGATCTCTAAATGCCACAAAGTTAAGGAAATGATCCTTTTAATCAGGAAAAAAATTGATTCATATTTTACTTCTAATGAAACTCTAAATTCTGTTTCAACTCTAATTCTGTTTCAAATACAATATCCTCATGCATATAACATTCTTATCCATTGAGATTCATACTTTCACAAGACATTCAACTGACATGGCTTCCAAGTTCATGACCTCATCAACTTCAATCATCTAACAATCAGAGATATATCAAGTAAAAGGACTCTGCTCTAAGTATGGGCTAAGGTTCATGATTTATCTACTAATCAAATGGTTTACATTCTAAATTTTTAGGTGAACTTTTCATCTAGTGTTCTTTCGCTTACAAAGGAATGGGCTAGAGCTTTTTTTATCCTGATTATATCCCCATAAATTACCTTAGCCATATCTGACAAGAACGATCCTTGTTCTGCGATCAACTTCCCAAAGACTTTCCTTTTAAGAGCCCTTTGAGCCATCATCTGCATGCCACGTTCAGCTGCACCAATCAATCTCATGCAATGGTGCAATCTTCCGGGACCAAGCCTACCCTGCATGAGTTAGAGAACTATTTAAATCAGCAATTTACCATATCTGGAGCTGACAACTGTCAATCTTAAGAATAACGGCACCTACATAAGTAAAATCAAGAAAAAAAAAAAGGTTCGGAAATACAATCAACATATGTGTACAGCGTCCTCCAAAAATATTTTGTCTCTGTCATCCAACCCCACTCCCCCAACCTGCCTCTTCTCTTCCCAAGGAAGAAGACACCAACCCAAAAAAAAAAAAAAAAAAAACCACCAATCCCAAATTCATATTCATTACAAAATGAGCAACCAGATATCTCCCCAAGTGAAGCATCTCTCTCCCTGGTACTAAAAAGTAAAAATCAATTAATTGCCTGAGTAATAAAATGCAAATATGTTCTTCAATTGCCCAAAATAATTCAGGGAATGATATTTCAGAAGAACTAAGTCAGGTACTCCAAATAGTTGTAGGAGTGTTCATAGTCATCAGTCACCTGAGCCATTAAGTCACCAGGAAAAGAAAACTTAATACCTACCTGTGCAATTTCAAAACCACGACCTTCGCCAAGAAGAATATTCTTTGCTGGTACACATACATTCTCAAATGAAACTTCTGCGTGTCCATGAGGTGCATCATCAAATCCAAAAACCATGAGTGGTCTCTTTACATGAACACCTGGAGAATGAATATCCACTAAAATCATTGATTGCTGCTTGTGCTTGGCAGCAGTAAAATCAGTTTTACCCTGACAATTGACATCACAATTTCTCTGTAAAAATCGATCTCAAATCCAATTCAAAACAGCAATAATGTGCATGAGCTCACCATAACTATAAGAAGTCTACATCTTGGATCCATCGCTCCACTTGTCCACCACTTCTTACCATTGATTATGTACGAATCTCCTAATCTTCAAAAAGAAAGCGTACAGGCAAGTACAGTCAATTTCTTCTGGTGGTTTTCCTCATAAAGGGGTACAACTAATGGGGAGGGGAATCAAGAAGAATACAATCATGACATCATGAGTGAGGGAGATGCTTAACCAATCAGGTGAGGCATACTTCAAATATTTTTTAGCAGGAAAAACACAATGCCGACAGAAGATTTGAATTTCAAGCTTTATCTTTGGGTCACCAACAATCCCATTCGGGATATGCTCTGTCAACATACCTTCTGATGGAGCACTCTATATTAGTTGCATCAGAAGATGCAACTTGTGGTTCTGTCATTGCAAATCCTGACCGGATTTTCCCTTCGAGTAAAGGAACAAGCCATTTATTTAGCTGATCTTTATTTCCATATCGCAACAATACCTGATTTAAATGGAAAAGCATTGTATCAGATTTATGCTCCACAGAGACATCACTAAACAAGAGTGGAATGAAATCCAAATGTCAAATATCTACACGTGTCAGAACTTTATCCCATGGCGCAAAAT
This sequence comes from Rhodamnia argentea, assembly GCF_020921035.1. Lineage (NCBI taxonomy): Eukaryota > Viridiplantae > Streptophyta > Magnoliopsida > Myrtales > Myrtaceae > Rhodamnia > Rhodamnia argentea. Next base: position 10,957,270 of record NC_063155.1, read on the forward strand.
GGCTAAAATGGCAAGTGAAGGACAATGGGAGTATCCATGAGTAATGATCGAAGATTTCAAACTGCACTTTTCCCTCCTGTATCTAAACTTCCACATCCATGTGCACCATCGTCTAACATACCCACATCATCCGAGCTACAAGCTCAGGATTTTAAAAATCTCGAGTGTCATACACCTCAAATGGTGTTTTGCGGGGCTTATCTACTATTTGTGCAGTCGACTCCATTTCAACCAGAGAGGATACAGGAATAATTTCAAACTCACGAGATAAAGTAAGTAAAAAGAGAATAATTAATTCATTGGCCAACTAATGAATACATATCTTGCCTCCATATTTCCAGTATCAGGTGGATTGCAATTGAAAATCTGTGGAGCCCAAACAGAACGGCCCGTAATCTCACAAAGGTAGCCATACTCGAGGTTAGAAAGGCCTGCGCCTAACAAGCGATCATACGCCTTGTTGCTGGATGCATGACTTTTTCCCTCAAAAATTAGTTCTCTTGCTCTAGCAGCACTATCAAACTGCATATATGATAGGAATGAGTGTCGGTTTATATAGCTATGCATATAATAGGAAGACTTTCTATGGAACATCACTCTCAGTAAAAGAGCAAGAGAAATCAACTAAATACTTGTAGTCATACAGGTATCCACAGGTTCCACAAGCCTTCTCTTTTTGCCAGCTCTTTCAATCTCTCCTCCTCAGGATGAACAGTCCATCGTAAATTAGATTGAGCAAGTCTGTAAAATTCATTTTCCAAAGGGTATATGTGATCTTCCATAAATTTAATCAGCTTGTTTCTCAAGTTCAAGACCCTTTCATTAGGGACAAATTGCCCTCCCTGCAATGAGAAGCTTCCTTCTCCACCATAATTGCCAGGTGTGGAGGAATTGAGAAACCTTGGAGCTGGAAAGTAAAAAGTAAAAAGGACAGAAAGAAATATATGAAGGTCCAGATTTGGATAAGGAGACAATCAGACCAACAACACCGAAAGAAACCAAAATTAGGAGACGCATATAAGAATATACGAAGCTATCCAGTACATACAGCACAAAATCAAAAACGGACCAAAATGCTTAAATGATATAATGAGATCAAACACTTGGTCACAATCATGATTAAAAAGTTCATTGGTTGGTGGTGGTAAGCTTTTAGCATCAATGACATGTTTGACCGATACAGTAACTTAGGAGACAGAAACTTCTGCAACATGAGCATGTGACCAAGAGGGAGCAGGGCTCTTGAAGTGAAGCCACCAGGACATCTCTGGATAAATAATCCTAAGCATAACCACCCTCTTTCCAAAGGTTGCCTTCGCCAGTGTGATGATTAACCACATTACACAAGGATTTTTTAAACTTTATCACGCGATACAAACACTAGAACGTGTCACTAACATGTGCATAAAGTCTACGAGTTAATCTGAGATTACCATGTAAGTGCACAGAAAGCTTCAAACAGTCATTTAATATATCCAATCGAGATCCTTATCCCAACAGAAGAATGATTTTGACCACGTGTTACCCACTTATTTCAACCACGGGTTCTACCAAGCCTCAAAATTTACTAGAAGTTTCCTTCCAATACTCGGCCAATCTAAAAACTCGCTTTTATGTTTGTTAAAACATCATATCAAAGCCACAAAAGAAGCAACTATTTGGGTGAATTTAACCCTCAGAGTTGACAACCTTTACCTTCTAAAATGGGCGCAAGTGGATCACAAGACCTATTTGGGATGACTTCTACATTTAGTGGAGCTCTTCCTCTAACAAGAGCCAGTTTGAAGTGGTGATAGGCCAAAAACCGCTGCTTCCTCACACAGTAGCAGTGCAAATGTTGGGAAATGCCCATGAGACTACAACTTGAAGGACTGGAGGCAAAACATGAATGTTGCCCAAGCTTATCTTGAGACGGCCTCCAAGCGGATGAAGAAGTGGGCCAACCAGAAGGGAAGGCCTATTGAATACCAGGTAGGCAACCTGGTCAATGCTTAGAATCCTTCTAGAACAACTGTGATACCTCGAGAACAAAGATCACGTGCAGCTACTATTGTTGATCCTGCAGAGCCTACCCCAAGGTTCAGGCCGGATTGTAGAAAGTGGGCGATACGTTTTTGGATTTCTATGAGAAGCTCTACGGCACTAACGATTCCCAATAGTGAGTCATCGGCATATCATGCGTAACAAATCCTTATTAAGTAATGGCTTTTAAGGGGGCCAGCTTATGGGCCAGGTGTTTCTCTGACTTGATAACTAGTATCACCTCCCCACGCAGCTCTATCAGCAGGCACTTTCTTTGCAAGACTTGATAAGGTCTCTCATTGCCGATTATTATTACAGCATTCTCTACCACAGAATTCGGCCTTTGGGATCAACCCGGTGGCTTCAATGAGGAAGGCAGCGCAAAGGAGGCTCGAGGGCTTATTAAGGAAGGCGGCAAGGGCCTATGCAGGGGGGAAAAGGAAAGGCCTTTACTGGTCCCCAAGAGTAGAGCTTAGGCCCGGAGGTGGTGGCTAAACTCGCCACGGAGTTCAGGAGCGAGTAAGACTATCTTGGTGAATGCAATAATAATCGACTGTTTGCTGCAGCAAAGTGCTTTGCCCATGCTGCTATCTGCCGCCAAAGCACTCTCAAGGAATTCGTGCTGGATGTCGAGATCAAGGGACTATCCAATCCATGTGGCGAAATCTATTTGTGGTGGAATAAACTCAAATCAAAATATATTTTCCGAGGATTCCTCCTTTTGCTCCTCAGCCTACGAGGCATTAGCACCCTGCTAGTAATGGCCAAAGTAGGCAAACCTGGTTATCAATTTCAGTTGCCTAGTTGGTTGAAGATCCCTCTAGTGTTTCGTGTGAGCTGCTTGAAGGCTTGCCGTGAAGACATGGAGGACTAGATGCTGAATGTACCAATTCATCCAGGCATGAATCCAATTTTCCAGTAGGTGATGCCGCAGAGGAGATCCTAGCCAAGAAAACTATTCAAGACCCGAACCATAGGTGCTCAGAGAGCAGTATCTGGTTCATTAAAAGGACCGAGGAGCCGAAGACATCAGCTAGGAACTGCAAGAGGACCTCAGACCATTCTCTTACTGAAAAGATCAAGCCAAGCTGCCGAGCACGTCGACAGATTGAGTGAGGAGTGTCACAAGTTTTTTGTGAGTGCTTTGATCCAGGACAATCCTGGATCAAAGCTCCATCTATGACTGCTCGGGTCAAGCACACATCAGCATGGGCTAGGGGTATTTTAGACTTTTCTTAGTTTTTTCCCTATTTTTCAAAATTTCCAAATGGAACCACCATCTAAAGAACCTGTAACGGTGGTAGAACAGATATTATCTTAAAGCTCTTTAGGGGTTCAACTACTCAAAATCTCCTATCGTAATATTCCCTGATGCACATTGCTCGTACCAGTGGTTAATACAACCGAGTGGAATATTTTCTTGAGACCCGTTTTCATTCTTTCTTACAAATCATTAGTCGAACTATGCATAAGCCTTGGCATTGGGGCGTGATGCGCTTGAATCTGCTGGTGTACTACTCGTGACTGAGGATAGTGCACACCACACGGTTCTTTGGACTAGGCGAACAACCTGACTGTGATACTTTGCATGGTAGATTAACACCATTTGATTATCCTATTTATTACATATCTTAATTTTCTTTCTCATTGTGCACCTTACTACATAGGTTTGAGTACTGTCTAGAGATTGAAGATGCTTTATGGGACATTCACAACATGCTAAAAGTACGAAAAGGTGGTGGTGTAAGATTTTAAGAAAATATACATAGCTTTCTACTAAGTTAACAAAGCATAAGAAGGATTATCTACCAGTTGGTGGGTGCTCAGGAAGCACAGAACTCCATCCAATATATGCCCATGCAAAGTCTATTAGGTAATGAACTAATTGACCCGCATGTTGTGCACGTTCACCTCCTGAAGCATTGCCCTACATCATCATATGCATGTCAATAACACATAAAGTAAATGATGGCCATCAAGCCGCAGAGTTTTTAGGAGTACCATTATCCATCTACTGTAGATTCCAGCATATATTGATGCACCACGGAAAAACGAAAAAGCCATGTAGAACTTCCAAGTAGCAGCAGGCCATGATTTGCCCTTCCATGCAAATTTCAAAAGAGTAAGAGTCAGTCATCGAAGTGAGCACACACAGAATGGAATGCCCAAATAAGTACGAAAGGTATCTTTCTCGCATAGTATTTTTTTTCTTTTTGGGCGCTCAATGTCTAGGGCCTAGGCCTCTTAGAGCACCTGACTGATCCAATTATACCACTCCAATAACCCATCCTACCATAACCAGGTAGCAGAGGCCCCTGGATAGCTCCAATAAGATTGCCTTTGCTTGGAGTCAAACACGTGAATAACCAAGCAAAAAGTTGGATGTCAAATACCAAGTTTTGGGTGAATCAAATTAAGTGTACTAAACCAAGGCCCAAGGCATCTAGCATTCTCAACTGAATATACTTCATGATTGCTAATATCGGTAATACCAACAGAATAGGCAACCGTGGGCTAAACCAAATTTACCGATTCCATGGAGTGATATGTTGTTCAATCATTTTCATTCAACCCAAGAATTCAGCATAAGCTGTCATGTTGCAATCAAGGGCAAAGAGGGCAGCCGCAAAGTTGCCACAACTTGAAAAGAGTTCTCTTAGAATAACAGTTTTTTGGGAAAATTTATCCATATATGCCAAAGAATCATCAGCTCAACAAAAATTACACTACCATTCATACGAATAAAAGATGAAAGTACACTTACAGATGCTGAGCAGTATTCAGCCAGATATTCAGCCATAGATGGAATACCCTCTGGAATTCCAGAAAGCTCAAAACCTTGACCGAGGTGGGCTTTATCCAACCTAATGTCAACAACATAAGGCTACAAAAAAATTTGCAAATCAACAGTTAACTGTTTGACAGCACAAATGGAATACTAATTCAAGCCTAATCTCATTAGTAGCCTAAAAATAAAAAGGAAAATGACCGAAAGGATCAAGAATTTCGGCCAAAGAAGACAAAACAAATGGGAAAAAAAAAAAGGTTCCTCCATGCAAGGAAATAAACAAGTTGAATTTAAGTACCATGCAGCAGTATGCAACATCACACATCTGGTTTCCAAGTGTAGACAATTCCCAGTCAAGGATACCGATAACTCGATCCTGCACCAATAGAATCTGATAAGATTTACGATGGCTGTATCACATTGTTGTTTCACTCAAGCCAGCATGCCCCATTGGAGAATCAGAAAATTCAATTCCAACATGTAATGCAGAAGAATAGCCAATATTAAAGTAGGCACATTGAGTAGTCTAAAGGGCACGTATTTTTCCTTATCATAAGAACGATCCAAGGCAAAAGGATTTTCAAATACCAGACCTCCAAGGGATGAAATACAAGATTATCGAGACGAAAGTCTCCATGAACTATGCCTGCTGTAGCTCCTGAAGAATCTTCTTGAGGAATATACTGTCGAAGCCAATTGATCAGGTCGAACATTTTTGGATTTCTCTCAGGCTTACCCTCTCCAGTTGAAGCAATATACTGCTTAGCCCATCTCTCTACCTAAATCATGTATCCAAACAAATATGACAACCAGATCGAATTGCACAACATAAGGTTCTATACAAGATTTCCACAGCCAAGAGCTTTACAATTCCTACGAGGACAGTGGATCCCCATTGTCTCATCAATCGCAATCTTTAGCCAAACCACTCCAAAGGAAAAGGTAAGAATTCGCATGCACACCTGTCGCTTGCAATAATTATCTTTTCGTCCATACTTTCCTAGACCAACAGCATCCACATTAGCAGAATGTAAAGATGCCAAAGCTTTTGCAGTTGCTCCATATACTGCCCTTCTCCTATCTGGCGCGACACCCTGAAAGGAATTGAAAAAGAAAAACACAAATCTGCATCAATCTATTGTGGTTAACAAAGTGAAAGCCAGTCACCAACTAGGGTGTAGCAATATTTTAGTGCAGTCTTTGATCCAAACAAATAATACTAATTCAGTCTATGTAATCATACCGGCAGACTGGGGTCTACGAATATACGTCCTTCCAGGTACTCCATGATGTAAAATGCAGTCCCAATTATACTCGGATCAGTACACAAGCAGAACACTTTAGGAACTGGAACCTTTGTGTGGGCACCCAAAGCTTGGAGTACCTATTGCAAATGGGAACCAAAGTAGTAACTAGAACGAGTCTCATCCATAACCCCGGCTAAGTAATCATCAACAGTCTGCTATTCTAAAGTGTCTAAACCACTGTTTATGTACTTCCGGTCTCTTGAGTCTGGCTATTCTCCAGGCAGACCGTTAATCAATTCACCAATTTCCATACAGACAGAGATTATGAATTGCTTTCACTACAGTACTGAGAACACCCACTGTTCAACGTCGACCAATCGCAGAAAAAAGTACCGAGATAAAGCAAATTCATACAAAAAAATCGGACATAGCCACACTTCATTCATCGACCTATATACCCCAAGTATTAACCTGAAACTCTCTATCGACGGCGTGAGCGGATTCCAGCAACTTCCCCTGCGGCTTCTTCCTCATTACGTAACGCTTCAACTCGCCCCCACTCCCAACCTCCATGAGGAACGTCGGGTTCGACTGGCCGTGTCCGAACTGAAAAATCACACCATTCCCACTCATCATCATCCCCACCGACGGTCACAAAAGAGCTGAGGCGCGAGCGCGCGAGGTGAATCGAAATCAAGAGGCGAAAATTTCACGGCAGACCTGAGAAACGGCGGAAGTAGACGGGGAGAGAGGGAATCCGGGGACATTCGCCGATGCGTAGCGGAATAGCGCGTCGAGGTCCAGCTCGTGAGCCGAGTCGACTCGCTGTAGAAGATCACTGGTCCGACTCGCCATCTCTTTCTGTCTCTGTGAGATCGGGATTTGATTTTTCGAGCGAAGATCGAGTCAAGAACATCCGTTGGGAAAACCTAGAGAGAGAGACGAGCACAACAATGGCGGCATTAGTTAAATGCTTGGAAGCATCGGAAGACGACGACGCCTTGCCGTTCTAGGAACCATGGACAGGTGGCGGTAAGAGGGGGCGTGTACGGCTGTTTATCATGCTCTCGCCCTCGGGAATTTGCAGGCGTGAATGACGGATATTTCTATGAGGTGACGTGGAGGCCAATTAGGATATGCTTCCATTTATGAAAACTCATTTGACTATGATTAGGCAATTTGGATGGAAATGATCGTCGGATGCGTCGACGAGAGAGAGTCGGACACGTTTCTTCACATTATTGTATTTGCACTCGCACCCTTATATGATCAGACCAAACCATTGAGAGTGGACGTGTCACCAGTGCAATTTCCATCTTATTATCAATTTCGATTCGTTAGTATGGGACAAAAACGAGGAGGCCGGATTAGAGAAAACAGCTCCCCTCATAGATTTCCTTGAGGAAATCGTCGGGCGAATCAATTTGCCGACCGCTAGCATTGATTGCATTAGCGTACAAATGCATTCACTTGATTGTGCTATATATGGCTTAATTATCGGTGGACACAGCTTATTGTGTTATGGTATTGTTTCACCAAAAATGTTCATAACGTAAGATCTTTCATCGAATGCATGAGCCTTCGGATTTGATGATTAAACGAATTCTTATGACGATTCCGGACATGAAGTAAAGATAAACGGGTATCGGATAAATTGGACGATAAATGTAAAGTGCAATAAAGGATAAAGACAAATAAGTTAAATTACTGAGCAAAAGATAAGTTTTATTGGTTGTTGAATGATTCGAATCCGTTACAGAGAGTTGAGGTGCGAGCGTGCAAGGTAAATAAAAAATCAAGAGGCGAAATTTCACAACAAACTTGTGAGACGGAGAGTATAGATGGAGAGAGAGGGGATCCAGGGACATTCGCCGATGCGTAGCAAAATAACACGTCGAGGTCCGGCTTGTGAGCTGAATCAACTCACCGTAGAAGATCACTAGTCCGACTCACCTTCTCTGTCTCTGTGAGATTGTGAGTTTGGATCGGATTTGATTTTTCCAACAGCCTTCGGACAAGCGAAGTTTCAAGTCAAGAACATTTGTTGGGAAGAGAGAGAGAGAGAGAGAGGAGTACAAGAATGACGGCATTAATTATCTACTTGGAAGAATCAATAGACATTGAATCATAAGGAGATTTGACTTGTTGTGTCAATTAGGCGGCCTGTGGATTTTTGTGGCTCTTCATGGTGCTTTCGGATTAATAGATTTCATGTTACGTCAATTTGAACTTGCTCGATCTATTTAATTGCGATCTAAGGATTGAGGCCTTAACTAAGTACTAAAGTTGCTAGAGCAGTTGCCTTCGTTGACTCTTTATGAAAGAATCGGAATATCCCTACTTCTCTTCTTGTTCTAAGCGAGAAAAAAGGATTCAAAATCTTGTTTGAAGGAAAGGTTGTCAAAGGCCCTGTTTAATTCAACATTTGATCAAGGAATTTTGAGAAAATACAAATACTTTTAGATTAAAGGCCTTTTTTAAAATGCAAGTAGTATTTGGTAAAATATATTTTAAAAACACATTTAGAAAGCAACTTTGACGTAAATATTGTTTGGTGAAAAATGAACTTTATAAAGTATTTTTACTTTTTGACAAAAATGCAGCGGCAGCGAGGGGCGGTGGCCAATGGTGGAGGGCGAGCGATGGTGGGGGGGGAGGGTCGTCGAGGTTTGGCGGGTGGGCGATAGCTGGTGGCGACGAAGTTCGGCGGGCGAGTGATTGGGGGGCTGCGACAAGCAAACGACGCCCGGTGAGGGCGACGGCGGTTGCGCGGCAACGGACGACTAGCGGTGACGGCGATGGGCAACGGATCGTGGGCCACGGACGGTGGGATGCGGGGGGCGGGCCGGCCGGGGCAAGTAGGCGGGCCGACGGCGGGGGGCCGGCAGGTGTCGACAAGCGAAGGTGACAAAATTAAAATAAAAAAAATTAGTTGCATTTCGCAAAAATCCTTTAACCCAAAGTATCTCTAGAGGTACGTTGAGTTAAAGGATTTTAGAGAGCATTTGAAATGCAATTACATCTTCTCAAAGTGAGCTAAAAAATGAATCAAACACCATTTGCATTTGGCCAAGGGACTTTAGAATCATAATACTCATTTCTAATGCTAAACCAAACCGGGCCAAAGTCGTTAACTACAAATCCGGCTTCTAGGAACCACGGACAAGTGGCGGTAGGAGGGAGCGTGTATAGCTGTTATCAAACTCTCGTGCTCGGGAATAGCAGGCGTGCGGATGACGGATATTTCTATGATGTGACGTGGATGATGGGGATATGCTTCCACTTTTGAAAACTAAAATGACTATCACAAGGATTTTCGATGGGAATAATGGTCAGATGCATTGACAAGAGAGTCCGTTCAATACGACACGTTCCTTAAACATCATTATATTTTCACTTGTTCCCTTATCTTTACAATTTCGTAATTAAGTTTACTCTTCAAATTGAGATAATTTTAAAAGAAACTCTTAAAACTCATTATAATTATGACAATTCAATCTTAATTTTTTTTTTATCAATTGAGTCTTAAACCTTTTGTAATTATATTAATTTAGTGTATTTGGTAGGCCGGTGCTAGAATAGGCAATTTTTAATATTATTTTATAATTTTCTGAATTTTTAATTTTTTAATTTTTTTAGTATTTTTCTTTTCTTTTCTTTTCTTTTCTTTTGTTAAGGGCGAGCGGGAGGCCGCCGGAAGTGCCGATGGCCTCCTGCCTACCCTAATCCAAAAAAAAAAAGGAAAAGAGAAAAAAGATAGGGAAAATGATTAAAAATTCTTAAAGTATTAAAATATTATTAAAAATCATCTACATCAGGGCCTGCAGATCAAATGAACCGAATTGACACAATTATAAAAACTTTAGGACTATATGGGTAAAAAAAAATTATGATTGAATTGACATAATTGTAATAGATTTATGGCTTCTTTAGTAATTTTTTCAATCAAATTTATTTCCAAGGACGAGGTACTTCCACTTTAATTCCTTTTAACGGGGTACTTTATTTCAAAGGCCATTAATTTCTAGAAAAAATATGATTTAATCCTCAATGGGTATCTGGATACGAGGCATTATAGAAGATAGGGGATAAGCGGAAGCAAGAAGAAGAGTTACTGATGAAGATTGCATTCGGACGGGAAAAATAAAGCATCATGGTTATTGAAAGGCCAGTTGTTAGCTTGTAATTGGAGGGGTTTGCCTTGGATTTTGCAGGCAAGGTGCAGAACAACTTTCAACTCGGTCCAGTGGAATCTTATGGGTAATAGAGTCAATCATGTTGCCATTCTGAAGGAAAAGGATCGAATTTGTCGATGCGTAACGGAAAAGATGCACAACATGTGTTCTGTATAAGTCAGTGAAGCCTTACATATGGCAAAGGTGCTGGGACGCAGGGGCTGTTTGTCGTTCAATCAAATTTAGATGTTGTAATAACACAAACGGTTCATGAATGTAAGTGTTGTGTGCAGTGTCATCTCTGAATTTTTAATCTGTGCAATAGCGTCCTAGACTTTTGATTTGTTCATTATGGTCTCCAAACTATTGATAAATGTACAATATAGTCCATATATTATATGAAAATGTTTAAAACCATAAAAAAACACATCAAATACTGAACCAAAATTCAGGGACCATTTATATCAATTCCACTATTGGGATTAATGCAAGGCCTCCATTAATTTTTGAAGACACCGACCAATACTCTTTCGTTGAAGAGGCACATTTTACGAACTCTATAAGCAAGGACCGCAAGCAACTTAGAGAGAGAACGTTATTTAGTTGGATAGTTCATAGTCGGCACACTCCATGCACCCCAGAGAAACTAGATGCTTGCCTTAATTACCTCTCAAAAGCATCACCTCCACTCCAGCATTAGATGCATTTGTAGCTAATTCTCCTAGATATGTTTAGTCCACGTCACTTCTATCATTGGGTTTGGTTGCGTTTTATATACGTATTATCTCCCTCCACCTATAACTTAAGTTTAGAGTTGGACTTTCTAACAGAAACCGACGTGATAAAGCATTCTCACTATGGATTCTCTAAGAGAGTAAAATTTCCGATTGGCTCGTAAGGGGGCTTAATACATGAAGATAGTTAAAGTTGGCTCGATGCAATTTTGGTTGTTCTATAGCTGTGTTTAGCAGTAGTTGTGCCATGAGGTGTTTTATCTTGTATATTTGGTAACTCATGAATGCTTCCATGTTGCAGCATCTTCAAGCTGGATGGGACAACTTCCGCAAAGTTGCTATAGGATACTGCAGCATAGGTGTTGCTAAATACCTTAGAAAAGATGCAAACCACCATTTCATGGCTAAAACCATTGTAAAAATTGCATCAAACAGCCCACTCGTAAGGCAATTAAATCATCAACGCATTATTGTGTCCCTTTAAAATATTTCACCTCCATCGCCAATGAAATAAAAAAGAACATCCTCACGTTCCTAGAGTCGCTCTCTATCCAATATAAGCCCAGTCTTGACTAAGACACGGTCTCCTGCAGATCCCATTTCATATGCATTAAAGCCCTAATTAACATTTCCTTATACTGCAGTCAAATAATACAACACAACGCGAGATCAACTATTGATTAAACAACCTCTAGCATATATGGGTGTCTTTCCCAGGGCTAATGCAGTAGAAAATGCCAAATACACATAGTCTCCCAGTGAATTTCTTATTTTATTAGGCCAATTAGCGAATCTTCAAATTAACGATAGCATATGCCCCTATATGATCGCAGAAAAAATTGTCGTTAGCTCCTTAAAATCAACATAAAATAACCCGTTTGCTGATTCCCAAGATAAACTTGCAGAGAAGCAATTGTTGTGCCCTTCAATATCTTCTAATTAACTCCTTACATAATGCTAATTAGTCAACAAAAATCTTAAAACTCCATAGTCCACTCGCTTGTAAGACCAACATTTTGTGGTATGCAGTGTATGTCTGCCAGAGTTTTGTTGACTTCATGGTTCTACCTCCCAATCAGAAAAATCACCGCATGTAAGAAAAGAACTAGATGAACCTTGTATTCGAATTACAAGACTTCCTTTTCGGGTCGAAGATTACAAGACTTCATGAGGCCCAAAAGTTGCAATTATCTATAGTACATGCCAACCCTGCACACTGAAGCACGAACCTTCATACTCGGGGGCACTCAACTTCGCGAAGCCCAAGATTTCCTTCACTAATCTAACTAACAGATTAGTCTAGGCTTTTTCCTTTCCTTCTCTTAGATAAATTTACGCCCACAATACCAAAACAATAAAAATTCTGATGACCACCTCTTGGACATGCCCGTGATTTCGTGGAAGTATTTAATTGGGATAGAATGATACAACACTATGGGGACAGACATGTAACCATAATAACATAGTCAAATATGAGAAGAGAAAATGAGGATTCTTACAGCCACTTAAAGAAAATATTTGGGACGTCTGATTTTCAAAATGGAGCCAGAAAAGGAAGCTCCATCGAATGAAAGAGCAGCTGAAGCATCATCAGGAGTGAGAAAACTAAAACTAGTAGGTGCAAAATTAAGATTATTATCATGATTTACTGTATCGATTTATAGCAAACCAAATTTTGTTTGGCCGCACAAGATCCCATATTATGCAATGGTGTTTCAAACATTCCAAAGGGCAATCATTCAGTAACAGGTTAAGCAGCACAGATCCTCCATGATATAAAATGCCAAGTCATTTTTTAGTTTGGAATCTTACAGTACAGCTGATGCATGGTTCGATTCCCTGTAATATGATTAACACCGGAAGACCACAAATAATTATTGAGACACACCCTAATGGCTTTCTCGGAGGCTTAAGCTGGTATGTTTTCTACATAAAGTCTCCTCTTAAGCCGTGTGGACTCCGTCAGTTGGATAGAGTCAATAGAGGCAGCGTCTTTGTAGGAGGAATATTTGGAGAAGCACCAGGCAGAGGTTTCATCGTACTTAAAGCAACAGAAACAGCACTGGCCAACTCATGTGCACTTGATGACATGATTTGATTTGTAAATTGGAAAATAAGCAAAACAGATGCAGTAAAACCATCTTTTACACTCCTTGGAGGAATATCCCATCCAGCATTTTTCCTTTCTGGAGATCGTTTAGCAGGGGAAGGAGCCTTAACAGCTTTCTCAGTTTTCCTCTTTCTTGGCGAGTAACCACCGGGCCCACTAGTGGGCTATCCATGTCCATGGGAGTGATTGCTTGAACCATTACTAGGAAATTTGGTCCTGTCGACGTCAACGTGGTGTCTTTCAGATCTATCTCCATATTTCCGACCATTGTACACTAGACGTCTGTGCCCCCTCGGCGAGAGTGAAATCGATCTTCTATCCCTTCCACGTTCTCTACCCCTTGATCTTTTCCTTTTGATGTTTACTTCATCATCACGGGACTTTGTTAGTTCTTTCCGTTCCTTTCTATCCAAAATTTCTGAATCACGCACTCTTCTCGGATCAAGTTTCTTTGACATGTTCCTACCTTTGATAACCCTCTCATCTATATCCCCGTGTGTGCTTTCTTTTACTTCCTCTCTCAAGTTTGGCTCCCCTTTACCTCTAAGGATCAAATTTCTGAATCACACACTCTGGTGTAACTATCTTCACTTAGGTGATGGGAATTTGGCTCCTCTGTACCTCTAAACCTTGACCTTCCAAGATCCACTGCAATTTGTTTTTCATTACGTAGGGAAAAACGTTCCGTACCCTCAAAAGTTTTTTCAGATTCATGCCGAACTGGCACATTCTCAAGAATCTCCCTCTTTGAATTTTTATCCTCTTATGCAGCTTTGTGTTTCATAGTTTGAGACGATCCTTTGCTTATCCTCTTCTCCACTTCCTAGGCGTCATTATGTTTCATTGCACTTGAGGTGCCACTAAAAGAAGCAACATGAACAAAATAGAGAAGATCGACATCTGAAAATCATAAAATTCATTCATATCAATTATAAGTAGAAGAAGCAGCAAGCTTCTATATACATCGTATCCCAATGCTCATCACATGTGCCCCTCACCAACGTCGCATGAACGACAACGATGATCTACTTAGAAGGCAGAAAATCTGCCTGTCCTACAACAATTGAGAATCCGTGAACACATAACTTCCGTGATAATCAAACGAACAAAGACGCTGCAAAAATCCAAATAAAGCTTCATAAAAGATTACGACCACCGGTAATCTGAAACAGCACTTCACCAATTTCCCTCAAGTTGTCCAATTATTCAACTTCAATCACCAAAAGAGAATGACAAAAAAGGGGGTGAGCCACTCCGCTCCAAGCTGAAAGCGATAGCAAATCGCGAACTTGCCCACGCTCATCCAAATGGGCCTCAAAAAGCGATCGAAAAGCAAAGTCAGTCCTTCCAATCCAAGCTGACGAAGCCACTCCAATATATATAACCACTGCTCACCCCAAGCACATATTGGCCCGTTCATGACGCATCATGATCAAAAGGCCCTAAAAATTACCTATTTATCAGTGTACTATCATGATCATATATTAGCTCGATTTTTTTGACAGCTTGAAGGAGAAGCTGCCTATTTCTTTGGGCAAAGGGTGCTCCCTCACAGCCCTATGGACTAAGATAAGCCTTAACCACAATCCAGTAAAGGTTTGTCGAAGTTGAGAGCTAAAGATTCAAGAATCGACAAAAACACATCACTGTATCATACAGGAAAGAAGTAATTTTGCCAACATCAAGAGAGGCTCTAACCAAAAAAGTCACTTATCAAATTGAAGTTCGATTTTGATAAATAAAAAAAAAAATTGAAGTTCGATCCAAAAAGAAACTCTAAAATTGAAATATAACAAACACATAGAAACATAAATTGCATGACAGTCTAAATTCTGAAATATTCATCATTCCTGTCCCTCCACTTCTGTGTCACCCCATCTACGCATCAGCTTGCCAATCAGGAGCAGCCCGTATTGCCTTGTCGAAGCTCTGTTCTTGGAAATCCTCAATCTCAGGACCTACATCAAAGCCTGATAACAAGACAATTATGGACATAACGCAATCGCCCACAGACCAATAGACAAGTCCTCTGTACCTGGCCTGATGGTCCATTGTCCAGCTAGCACGTTACTGGGAATGAACACAATGTCAATGGGTACATTGTACGATCCATCGGAGAACACTCCCATGGAAATATGCCTACCCTGAAAAAGTGCAATTAAAAAGAACATGAGTATTGCAAAAATAAAAATAAAAATGGATGAGC
This sequence comes from Rhodamnia argentea, assembly GCF_020921035.1. Lineage (NCBI taxonomy): Eukaryota > Viridiplantae > Streptophyta > Magnoliopsida > Myrtales > Myrtaceae > Rhodamnia > Rhodamnia argentea. Next base: position 10,972,552 of record NC_063155.1, read on the forward strand.
TAACAAGTTGAACGAAATCGAGTAAAAAGGAAAAGGCAAGAGCCAACTTTATGAATTCCACGGGTCCAGTCGCGCATGTGCTGTAAAATAGCCTAGACAAATATACTGATATTTTGTGGACTAACTCTAACACCAAAATCTCCAATAGATCTGAGAAAGTTTACCTTTATCCTGCACCAAACAAAGATTTTTATGACAAGTTCGGAAGACTCACCATAATACCAACAAAATTTATCAACAATCAAGTTGAAGACGTTTTATCTCACCATCTATTGTCAACAACGCATTCACGCACAGGCACGTGTACACCAGCTGCGTCTTGAAACACCGCGTGATTGATATCAATGTATAGGATAGATGGGTGTATCCCCATAAGGCGGGTGAGAGCAATGATATTTTGTACAGGGATATGTGCAAATTCCTGCAAAATCGACCCGATAATACTTGCGTGATTGTCAATCAAAATCTGCAAAAGAAACAAGACACAAAAAGAAAGTAGGTAACTTTACCTTGCAGTTCAAACAACCCTTCAATGAAAATGTACACTTACCTTGCAATTGTTAGCTACATGATCGCATAAACCGTTGGCTAGCCCCATGTGAGCATGAAAATCTTTGCGAATGCAAAATCCTCCAGCAAATGTCATCACCCCGCAAGACCCTCCACCGAGGCAAGACCCCCCTCCGCATCACCTAGACCCTCAGCAACCGGCTTAGGCTCCTCAAGCAACACAAATTCTTGTAACCAATGTCGGAGGTATTGTAAGATTTAGATATGTGTTTTTATTTGTTGTTTTCGTAAGAGTTTAGTAAACTGAACCTATGTTGCGGATTTCTGGTCTTAGCTTCGAGTTGTTTTGTGGTATTTTGGGATTCTTCATTTTATTGTACAACATAGAGCTCAATTGTTCATACTGCGATTGCATAGAGTTCGATTGTTCATACTGTAATCGCCTCCTTTTAATAGACTCTTATCTCGTCGTTATCTAATACACCTGATTATATATCGTCAACGGTAAAGACCATGCAGAGAAGGTTGCATCAAGTCTCTTGCAGGCTATCACTCGTGGTGAGATGTTGGGTTAAAACCAGCATATGATACTACTCCTGTTGGATAAGTCAATTGAATGTGTTAGAGATTTTGGAGTTGAATTAAAGAACTGTGATTTAGTTCAAGGTCTATAGATTCTTGTTCTTGTTCTATGGTGACATGTAGCATTTAACAAATAATGGGATGATAAGATGTGTCACAATCAGATGTGGTGTGTGAACCCAAGAGGCCAAGTCCGTCAAGATGTACATTATGCAGTCCTTGTGGGGAAATTTGTAGGGAAAATTAATAGAGCTAACCATGCGCAAAGATTTTCATGCTCACATGAGGGTAGCCAATGCTTTATGTGAGCATGTAGCCAACAATTGCAAGGTAAGTATACATTTTCATTAAAGGGTTCGGGAGTTGTTCGAACGACAAGGTAAAGTTACCTAACTTCCTTTTTATGTTTTTTTTGCTTTTGCAGATTTTGATTATTGGCAATCCTGCAAGTACTATTGGGTCGATTTTGTGAGAATTTGCACATATCCCTGTACAAAATATCACTGCTCTCACCCGCCTTCAATATAACAAGGCGGTGAACTTGATTTCTGAGAAGTTAATTGTGATTAACTGTGAATTGTGTTCAAAATGTAACCATATGGGGATATACCCATCATATGTCTCAAAGAGATATTGGGGAGTAGGGCATATGCAACTTCCCTTACATGGCCAATTCATGTCTTGTTACATTTTTTTTTGTAAAGGTAAGAGTTGTATTAACTTTAACCAAGGCGAAACTATACAAAAGTGAAACCCAACACCACAAAGGGGAGCCCTACACTTGTGGTGACACTAGTGAATGTCATTACGATTGTAAGGGTGTCATGGGTCCAAAAAGAGAACTAGGGTCCCCTAGAAATGGAAAGAAAACTCCAAAAATAACCCGGCCAAAACGAAATAATAGAAATAGAGTTGGGATGACCCTTAGATCAACAAAAAAATAGTCGGATCAATACCCCGGCTAGCTTGCATCCTCCTATTACGAGAGGTGCCTTTCACATCTTTAAAAGTCAACACCTTATCATTGACTGCCTTTTCAAGATATTTCTTGATGGATGGCAAAAAAAGAGTCTAGTTAAGGAATAATATATGTTTCCTCTCCCTCCAAATGATATGGCACAAAGCGCCAAAGGAGAAGCAGGCAATGCCTTGGTGGAAACTTCGGCCACTTATATGCTGCATAGCCCACTGCAAATTGTCATGCCAACACCTATTGGACCAAGCCGGATTGCATTTTGTTGTCCAAAAAGAAGCCGGGATACCCGTGTGATGGCAGCCGAAGTAAAGATGGTCAATTGAGTGCAGTCCGCATCCACACATGCAACATTTGAAATATGATTATAATTAAGTAATAAAATTTGGGTGCACGATCGATTCAAAGTAATCGGCCACGGGTGGAAAGAGCATCGAGGGGCAAGAGCGTGATCCCAAACTAAGGAATGCCACGAACCAATTGTCCTCTATGCTAAATAGAACTCTAAGCAGAAGCAATGGAGAAGTCACCGGAGGAATGACCAAGCCAAGTAAAGTGATTCGAGCGCCGATGATCAAGGGTTGGGAGTATCTCGGGCCAAGACTCGATGGTGTTAATAACCTGTGATGGGGTGACCCGAGGAGGAAAAAAAATCTGCCACCACGGATTTTTGAGGTATGCGTGACCTATATATGTCCATATCGGTGAAGATCTTATTGAAAGGCCCTCGATGATTCAAGAAATCAAACCAAAAAGACACATTGCGACCACCGCTTGGCCGCCATCCAAAGAAATGCTGAAAATCCAAGCGAAGGTCGAGGATTTTTTTTCCATGCCCAAGAACAGAATGTTGACTTGATAGCTATCCAAAAGTTCTTGTTCTTTATGAAAGTAGAGTGAATCCATTTGCACTATAGGGATTCCTTGTCGGTGAAGAGAATCCAAATGTGCTTTAGCATCGCTGCCCTGTTATAATCATTAAGTCTCCTTATACCAAGACCACCTCCTCCTTAGGGATGCATACATCACTTCACAAAACTTTTACAACCCCAACACCAAGGCCCGGTCCTTTCCAAAGAAAGCGCCTGAGGATTTGCTTAATCTTGGACAAGACAGATTTGAGGAGGATGAAAACATTAGCCCAATAGACATGAATAGTTTGAAGGACGGACCTGATAAGCCGAAGACGACTAGCAAAAGATAATAATCGCTGGGCCCAAGATTGAGCTCTAGCCGTTATCAAGTTTACCAAGGAGTTGCAATCAACTTTGCCCAAGTGTGAGGCAATAACGGGGACACCCAAGTATCGAAATGGTCAAGCACCTTCTTGGAATCCAAAGGCATTGAGGATTATTCCCCTAATCTCCTCTGAACCCCCCAAGAAGAATATTTCATTTTTAGTCAAGTTTGGCCTAAGAGCGGACCGGACCGAAAATCTATCAAGCTCACCCTTCAAAAGGGATACCGCTGCTAAGTTCGCCTCGGCGAAGAGTAGTACATCATCAACAAAGAAGAGATGGGTGAGCTGAGTAGGCTCGCATCTCCAAAAATATTTGAATCCTTGCTACCAATTCTGCATGTTAAGATGCTTGTGAAAATTTCCATGACGAGTGTGAATAGGTAGGGTGACATAGGATCCCCTTGTTGAATACCTCTCCCACTAGAAAAGAAACCATGTAACTCCCCATTAATGGAAACAGACAATTTGGGAGTACGAATGCACATCATAATGAGCTTGACGAAGGTTTTAGGAAACCTAAATGCTTGTAAGACCGGTTCCACAAAATTCCAGTCCACCATATCGTAAGCCTTCTGAAAGTCCACCTTAATAGTACACTTGGGCAAGTACGATTTATGGTGAAAACCCGAGAAGAGTTCATGAGCGAGGAGAATATTATTACAAATACGACGTCCCTTCACAAATGCACTTTGAGGGAGACTAACCAGAGTAGGCGGGACCGAAGCTAGTCTATTAACTATGATCTTAATAATGCATTTATAAATAGTGCTGCAATAAGCAATCGGCCGAAAATCGCTAATGGCGGTCGCATTGGGAACTTTAAGAACCAAGCATAGTATGGTTGTATTAAGTTTACACAACAATTTTCCATTCTCAAAGAAATCTTTGATAGCCGATAGAACGGAGGAGCCAACTATATCCCAAGTGCTTGTGAAGAACTTGACATTAAAACCATCCGGACCCCGAGGTTTTGCTAGGGGCTAGAGAGATGGTATTGCGAATCTCCGAATTAAAAATAGGCCGCGATAGAAAGCGTACCTGGTCATCATCTAGAGTACGCGCAATAACGTAAGACAGCTCCTGTATCAAGGGCCAAGTGGGTAGCATTATTGGGGCTAGCAGATTTTCAAAATGAGAGAGCGTAATTCATTGAACAGCGGGCGGGTCCGTCACAAGAAGATTAGCATCATCGCCCACCGAGATGATTCTATTTCGAAGGTGCCCCTAGTTGACCGAATGGCGATAATATTTAATGTTCAAATTCCTTTCCTTTAGCCATAGGACATGAGATTTACGCTTGTAAAAGGCTTCCTCTTGGAGTCGAAGGTCGGAGAAAGCATAGAGTTGGTTACGCTCCCGATCGGCCGGTAATTAGTTAAAGGGATCCAAAGCCCGAGCATCCTGGATAATCATTAAAGCATATCTAGCATCGGATGTATGAGTCGATATGTCCAAGTAAGACTCTTTATTAAGCTGTTTAAGCTTGCCTTTCAAAAGCTTGAGTTTTCCACAAAGAATAAACATGGGAGTCCTGGACACCTGATTGTCCCACACTTGAGAAACCACTGTCATAAAGGAAGGATGAGAAATTCAAAAATTGAAGAACTTAAAGGGTCTTCTGAAGTTTTTGGGTACCATAATCTTAATGATCATGGGTGTATGGTCGGATACTCCTAGAGCCAAAAAGGAGGCTTTAGAGCACCAGACACTTGAGAAACCACTGTCATGTTACATTTGTACATCTCAAAACTGAAATTGTCAACATGATAGAATTAAAAGCACCGGGACAACTTCGTGGGATTAGAGTCCACAAAATAGGTCATCAAGGGGTGTAAACCATGTTCATGGTCAACGAACAAATTGAAATCTGTAGCACTTGTAGTATGTACACGTGAACTCTATGTAGGAAACAAAGTGAATAATCCTAAAAGAACGATACTAAAAACATAAACAAGAGTGCAAATGCCAATATAACAAATGGGGTGGCATATCACAGCACCACTATCTTTTAGTAGATCACGGTATCTTCTAATTAGAAAGAACAAGCTTGTCGAAGATCAACGGAAATGCAACAATGGACAGAATAGCCGAGGACCTAGCAATATCGGGAGCACTAGAGGTAGTAATGCGGGAAGATGGATGATCCTATTTGCTACCAACTTTTTCCTACATCTCTGCGGGTTGGAGGGACACGGGCTTATCGGCCATTGGTTCGGCCGGTGGGACAGAGGGGTTTGCATTGGTGGGGAAATACTTGTGGCCAAAAGTACTACACCTAGCACAAGAAATGGACTTCTATTCATATTCGAACTTAATCATACGAGCTGTACCATTCAATAGTACCTCGACTGATTCGTTGAGGGGCTGATTAGCTTTGATCACCACATACACCCGAGCACAGGAGATCATTTTCATACTCTCGGTTTGAATATCCACATAGAAAGGCTTGCCAATCACAAGAACCACAACACTAATGCCGGGAGCAAACCGCAAAGCATAAGAAATATTCCCCAGCCGAATCCAAACCGGTAAAGCATCATGTTGGTTCCGCTTTAGCTCCATAAGAGGGTGCCATTATTGGAGAATGAGAGGCACTCTTGCAACAATTAACGGCCCGTTATCAAGGGTCTTACAATGAAATTCATTATCCGACATATGGAAAAAGTAGAATCCATATCATTAGGCATGACTTCGGACAAGTGATGCCCCTAAATGTGCTTAACAACCATTAGGTAAGCTTGAAAGGGAGTTTCTTCCCAATGAAATAACCTACCGGACATTCATTGCAGTTTGGATCAATCGTTGCAAGAATTTCTTCCGATGTAGTAATCATAGTTCTATCACCGACAATAGAAGGGGGGATATAAGTTAGATCGTATCATTTCGTCGTAGACTTTGCGACAGTTGCGCTTTAACCGTGCTTACCGAATCGGTTGCTAAGCACATTTGGGGGCCTCACTTGTCCGAAGTCATGGCCAAGGACGGTGGATTCTACTTTTTCCATATACCGAATGATGAGTTTCGTAGCAAGACCCTTGATAACGGGCCATTAAGCATTGTAAGAGTACCTCTCATTCTCTAATAATGGCACCCTCTTATGGACCTAAAGTGGGACCAACATGATTCTTTACCGGTTTGGATTCGGCTGAGGAACATCCCTTATTCTTTGTAGTCTGCTCCCGACATTAGTGTCGTGGTTAGTGCGATTAGCAAGGCTCTCTATGTGGATATTCAAGCCTAGAGTATGAGAATGATCTATGTCGGGTGTGTGTGAAGATCAAAGCCAATTAGTGCATTAGTGAATCTATCGAGGTACTATTGATTGGTGCAGCTTGTACGATTAAGATCGAATATAAATGGAAGCTCATTTCTTGTGCTAGGTGTGGCACTTTTGGCCATAAGTGTCTCCTTGCTAATACTGGACTTGTTGTCCCATCGGCTGCACCCGTAGCCGATAAGGTTGCACCCCCCATCCTGCAGAAATGTGAGAAAAAGTTGGTAGCAAACGGGGTCGTCCATCTTCCCAAATTGCTACCTTTAGTGCCCTTGATATTGCTGGGTCCTCTACTGTTTCGCCCATACTGGACCACGCTTCTCTTATTGCTCCAGTGCATTAAACTTATCGGGTTCCTCAGAGTACATCGATATCTTCTTCTAACTCGTAGGATGCTGCGGAAGATGAGGCCGACAATATAGATAGCGAGGAGGACGAGGACCCCCTCCTTCCAAGCCCCTCCAAACACTCGCTAGAGAGTTGATCACTCTCTAGGACCAAGATACTTATTGTCAAGTAATTGGCAACTCTACCACCCCTTCGGTGGATACATTGCGGGATCACGGCTCCGATAGCAATTCTAATTCTACTAAGGTGGCCAAACCGACTTCTAAGAAGAAGAAACGAGGTGGCCAAAGGAAACGGTAACTCTCTTTCCCCCCATTGTATATATATGTATATATTATGGGTCTTGTTGACCCTTTGAAACAAGTTGAGATTCGAAATTTTGGTTTGCGCCAATAATCTTTGTTGCATTAGCATCCTTGAGACCAAGTTACCATGTCCCTTTACTCGAATATCTTTGCTAATTTGTTGCTTAATTGGAGATGGATTGCTAATTACGAACACTCTCATAGAGGAAGAATTTGGGTCGGGTGGAATCCCTTGCTTGCAGACTTTGTTGTCTCTTCTTCGTCTTCACGGGCGATTCATGGGCACTTGCAGTTATTAGCTATCAATAAGGCCTACTATTTATCGGTTATTTATACAGAACACACCTTTGTGGCTAGATGGATTTTATGGGCTGATCTTATCCAAAACAGATTGGCCTTGGTTGCATCACCTTGGCTTATCTCAAGGGCTTTCAATGCTATAAAAGACCCATATGATAGAGTCGGTTGTTCTACTTGTTAGCTCCCATCCTTTAATGAATTTGGCGAGTGCCTTGCTTGAGCTAGATTGGAAGACCTCGGATATGTAGGCCACGGGTTCACTTGGTCTACTTCTTCAGGTGATGCTCGAAAACAAAGGAAGATTGATAGGGTCCTCGTTAATGCTCAATGGAGCAATGACTTCTCATACTCTAAAGCTTCATTTTTGGCTCTTAGGGTATCCAACCATACTCCCATGATCATTAAGATTATGGCTCCCACCAACTCCAAAAGGCCCTTTAAGTTCTCCAATTTATGGATGTCTCATCCTTTTTTTACATGGTTTCTCAAGTGTGGGATATACGGGTGTCTGGGACTCCTATGTTCATTTTATTTCGGAAGTTCAAGCTACTTAAAGGCCGGTTTAAACAACTCAACAAGAATTCCTTCTCTAATGTATCGAAACATATGTCTGATGTTAAAATGTATTAACGGCTATTTAGAACGTTCGGGTTATGGATCCTTTCAACCAATTGTTGGGCGATCGGGAGAGAGATCACCTTTGTGCTATCTCTGATCTCCGTCTCCAAGAGGAAGCCTTTCATAAGAAGAAATCTCGAGTCCAATGGCTCAAGGAGGGGGACCTTAACACCAAATATTTCGACCACTTGGTTAATCGGAGGCATCTCCAAAATAGAGTCCTCTCGGTTGCGGAAAACTCGAGTCTTCTTGTAACCGATCCGTCTACAATTTAGTAGCTTATAGTATCTCATTTTGAAGGCTTACTTGTGCCAACGACATTACCCACTCGACCCTCGGTCCAAGAGCTGCGTTTTGTTATTGGGCACATCCTTGATGATGACCAGGTATGGTTCTCATCATGGCCTATTTCTGATTCGAAAATTTGTAATACCATGTTTTCCCTAGCCCCTTGAGACCGTTTCGTATTTTGTGCCAAAGCAAATTTTAAAGCACAATCCGAAACAAGTGAAATCAAAGGATCGTTAATTATCGACATTGGTAAAAGGCCCAAAGCGATTTGATTACAATTCAATTCGTGACCCATTTTAGTGGAAGGGAGTGCTATTTGTTTACATCCATTAGTTCGTAAGGGATTCGGTAAGGCCCCGAGTCCTAATGGTTTTAATGTTGAGTTTTTCAAAAGTACTTGGGATATTGTTAGCCCGATAGTATTATTGGCTAACAATAATTTTTTTGAGACTGGGAACTTACTTCGTGAGCTTAATACTACCATTCTCTGCCTTGTACCTAATATTCCCAATGCTGTCACCATGAGTGACTTTAGGCCGATTGCCTCTTGTAACACTATATACAAGTGTATTACAAAGATTGTGGCTAATAGGTTGGCTTGTGTTTTGCTTACTCTTGTTAGTCTTCCTTAAAATGCATTTGTGAAAGGCCACCGCATTAGCGATAATATTCTCCTCGTGCGGGAACTTTTTTGTGGATTTCACCATGAACCTTGCTTGCCCAAATGTGCCATTAATGTTGACTTCCGGAAGGCCTATGATATGGTGGATTAGGAGTTTGTAGAGCTAGTTCTATAAACTTTTAGGTTTCTCATTGCCACGACCAAGCTAGTTATGACATGTATTCACACTCCCAAATTCTCTATTTCTATCAATGGGGAATTACATGGTTTCTTTTCTAGTGAGAGAGGCATTTCGCAAGGGGATCCCATGTCACCCTATATATTCACACTTGTTATGGAGATATTCACGGGTATCCCGAATATTCGGACGCAATAAAGAGGCTTCAAATTTTTCTAGAGATGTAAACCTTCTTAGCTCTCTCACGTATTTTACGTCGATGATGTCTTTGCTCTTTGCTGAGCCAAATCTGGTATCAATATCTCTATTGAAGAATGGCCTCGATAGGTTTTTTGATTGGGCTGGATTGAGGCTGAATATGACCGGGAGAGAGATCTTCTCGGGGGGCTCGGAGGAACTTCGAGGTTGGATCCTCAATGCCCTTGAGTTCCAAGAAGGCATAACGTCATTCCGGTATTTAGATGTTCCTATTATTGCATCAAGGCAGAGCAAAGTGGATTATAATTCCTTGGTGAACTCAATAACTACAAGAGCATAGTCTTGATCCCAGTGGTTCTTATCTTTTGCTGGTCGGCTCTGACTTAGCAAGTCAGTCCTTCACGCTATATATGTCTATTGGGCAAGTGTGTTCATCCTCCCAAAATCTGTATTGTTCTGCATTAAGCGGATCCTCGGACAATTTCTATGGAAAGGGTTGATGCTTAGTGTATGTGGTGCAAAAGTTTCTTGGGAAGATTTATGCCTCTCTAAGGAGGAAGGGGGCCTTGGTATCGGCGGGCTTAGTGATTGCAACAGAGCGGCTATGCTCAAACACATTTGGCTTCTCTTTATTGACAAGGAACCCTTATGGTGCGAATGGATTCACTTTGCTTTCCTGAAGAACAAGAATTTCTGGATAGCTACTAAACCGGGAAAAGTACACTAGAAGTGCCATAAGTTTTGTACGGCGTTCACTTGAGTGCCATAACTTTCAAAACGTTCACTTAAGTGCCATAGCTTTTAAAAATCGTTCACTTGAGTGCCATGTTGACGTAGCAGCCGAAAAAGGCGACGTGGCGGCCGGAAAAGTTACTATAGACGCCGGAAAAATGACGTGGCACGCCGGAAAAGTTCTTGTAGCACTCAAGTGAACGATTTTGCTCCGACGTAGCACTCAAGTGAACCATTTTTGAATGTTATGGCACTTAAGTGAATGTTTTGAAAGTTATGGCATTCAAGTGAACGCCGTACATAAGTTATAGCACTTCTAGTGTACTTTTCCCCTACTAAACCGATGTTTTGTTGATGGACTTGAAAAGAAATTCTTGATCTCCGCTCGAAATTTCAACACTTATTTAGATGGCGGCTTGGTAATGGTCACAATATATCTTTTTGGTTTGACTCTTGGCATCAAAGAGGGCCTCTCAACAAGATCTTCTCTAATATGGATATTTATCAGTAGGGTATACATCGGAATGCAATAGTGTTGGACTTTTTCTCCTCTTCGGGTCACCCTTTACATGTTACGACCACTATTGAGTCCTAGCCAAAGCCTGTCCCTTCTCTTAATCATCGGGGCAATGATTGTTTTGTTTGGCTGGGTCACTCCTTAGGAGTCTATTCTATTGCTACCGCTTGGGATCTTATTCGTCACAGAGGATAGGTTGTGCCTTAGCATTCCTTCATTTGGAATCGTGCCTCGCTCCTAGGTACTTATTCCATCTCTAGCTGATCACGCTGAATACACTGCCCACCCAGGTTTTATTGCTGAACTACAACAGAATTTTAGATCTTGCTTGTATATTTTGCAGTTGTAGACCGGACTCTATCGATCATCTCTTCTTCGAATGCCGACTACTGGTGCCCTCGCACTATTTTGACAGCCAAGTGCAATTTAGCTTGGTTTAATAAGTGCTGGCGGGACAACCAACAGTGAGCCATGCAGCACATTAGTGGCTAAAGTTTTTAGCAGATTATTACCTGCTTTTCTTTCGGTGCATTGTGCCATATCATTTGGAAGAAGAGGAACCACATTCTATTCCAGAATCAAACTCTTTTTTTGTCGGCTATCAAGAAGAATCTTGAGAAGGTCGTAAGGGATAAGGCTTTGATATTCAAACATGTGGAAGACACCTTAAAAATTCGGAGGATACAAGCAAGCTGGGGCATCAATCCGTCTGTTTTTAGTTGGTATGAGGGTCATACCGGCCTTGTTTTGTTTTCCATTTTGGTTGCCTGTTTTGGCCTCGTCTTTCTCTTTCTTTTAGGGATACAAGTCCCTTTTTTGAATCCATGACACCCTTGCACCTTTAATGACATTTATTAGTGTCACCACGAGTACAAGGCCTCTCTTTGTGATGTCGGGCTTCGCTCTTGTAAAGTTACATTTTGGTTAAAGTCAATACAAATCTTACCTTTATAAAAAAAAGATGAACAATTGGGATCTCAAATTGGAGTATTCTTTTGGCCCTTATGGCATATCTGCGTTAGGTTTTCATGGCTGCCTGTCTCTTGAATCGGGAAGAAAATTTCCCGCAAAAGCATTCTGCCATGGCAAAGGCTAAAGATTTTGAGAATCTTGTGCCTTCTAAACAAGTCTCGAGAGTTCTATAGGCCTAATAAGCAAGCCCCGAGCTCTCTTGTAGATGCTACTCTCGCGAAGGGGAAAATGGCGGCTGCTGCGAAAAGGAAAATAGCCGCTCTGCGAGACAAGGTTGGGACTTCTTTGACTCGGATTCGGGTTCCAATATACCCCTGTCCCACTAGACGTGATCGAAGTTGTAGCAAGGCTTCATCCAAGCTACCATAGCCCCATACTTAGGGCTCCCGTGGAAACAAACCTTCCACCCCAGCGCTCCCGAGCAATAGTAGCTAAGTTTGCAACGAACGGGTATGATATAACTTATATCTCTCCTACCATTGTTGGTGATAAAGCTGTAGTAAACATCTCCGATGAAATCCTTGAGGTGACCAATCCCAAATTGAAAGTGTTTTGTCGAAAATTTCTTTGGGAAAAGGCTCCCATTCAAGCTCATTGAGTCGGTTGCGAAGCATATTTGGAGGCCACATTTGTTTGAAGTAATGGATAATGATGATGGCTTCTATTTTTTCCATATTTCAGATGTGGATTTTCGCCGTAAGGCTCTTGATAATGGACCTTTGATTGTTGCACGTGTGCCCCTTATCCTTCAACAATGGCACACTTTTATGGCCTCACGAGAGGCCAACATGATTCATTACTTGTTTAGATTCGAGCGAGAAATATCCCTATTTGCTATGGTTTTCTCCTGGCATAGGTTAATGCCATTGGTAAGCCTCTTTATGTAGACTTGCAAACCGAGAACATGAAAATGATCTCTTATGCCCGTGTTTGGGGAAAAGTATACTAGAAGTGCCATAACTTTTGTATGGCGTTCACTTAAATGCCATAACTTTCAAAACGTTCAATTAAGTACCATAACTTTTAAAAATCGTTCACTTGAGTATCATGTTGACGTGGCAGTAGGAAAAGTTACCGTAGGCATTGGAAAAGTTATTGTAGCACGCGCGGAAAAGTTCTTGTAGACACTAGAAAGATAACGTGGCACGCCGGAAAAGTTCTTGTAGCACTTAAATGAACGATTTTGCTCCGACGTAGCACTCAAGTGAACGATTTTTGAAAGTTATGGCACTTAAGCGAACGTTTTGAAAGTTATGACACTCAAGTGAACACCGTACACAAGTTATGACACTTCTAGTGTACTTTTCCCCCATGTTTGTGTTGAGATCAAAGCTAATTAACCCATCCGTGAGTCTGTTGAAGCATTGTTAAATGGTGCAGCTCGATTGATCAAGGTTGAGTATGAATGAAAGCCAATTTCTTGCTCTAGTTGTGGCACGTTTGGCTATAGATGCTAAACAGTTAATGCATGTCATGTTGATGGCCCGATAACTGGTTTATCCGCAATTAATAAAGCTATGCATTCTCATCCTATTGATGTATGGGTGGATGTTGGCAAAAGGCGGGGTCATTCTCCACCTAAGCCGGCCACTTCTAATTCTACCGATATTGTTGGGATTTCGGCATTACCCCATAACCCGGACCACGTAACTCAAAGTATCTTAGTTTTGAACCTATTTTGTCACCTCGGGTCTCATCTCGTGGCTTCCTCTTATTCGAGGATCCTATCAAAGATGATGCAAGCAACATAGGCAATGAGGAGGATGAAGACCCCCCACTTATCCCCCTAAACACCCGCAAGAAAACCAATGACTCTTAAGAGGCCAAGATTACTCTCGGTAAGCAAATGGTAGCATTACCCATCCTTCAATGGATATACAGCAGTACCATAGCTTGGATAGCAGCCGGAGCTTTGCTAGGACGACCAAACCGAGACCCAGAAAAAAGAAGCGGGGTGATCATAGAAAATGGTAACCCTTCACATCTCGTTGTATATATGTATATAGGAGTGTGGAATATTATGGGTCTTGTTGACCCCCCAAAACAAACCGAAGTTAGGAATTTGGTTTGGTCCAATAATCTCGCTTGCATCGGTATTCTTGAGACTAAGGTACCCCCATCCCTATTCGCGAGTATATCTTCTAGTTTGCTGCCTAGCTAATTGTGGATCGCTAATTATGAGTGTCGCGACCCTCCTTCGGTTCCGTGTCCTGGCAGGGCGAGGGTTAACGAGCCGATCCCCTTTTTATATATTATTATATATAAGTATGGGATCGCGGGCCTCTCCCAAGACCCATTACTCGAACGCGATGTCGGGTAAAATTTATCAAATATCGAAATTGATCTTGTGTGGTCGGGTGGCATGTGCGAGGTGTACATGCAATTTTGGAGTCGCCACCGATCGATTTATTGGAAGGTACGATCGGAAAACCTTACCGAGCGGTCGGGAGAAACCGTTCGGTTCCGCAAAAACCGGAGATTTTGGGTCCGGGGACTTGGTTACGCCAAATTTCATATTGACGCCCTTTCGGTTATCGATGTCGAGTGTCTTTCTAACCTAAGAATTCATGCAGATGCAATATCGGGTGAGGTAGGTCCTAAAAATTCTAAGTATTCATGCAGACGGGGATTTTCTATCCTAACAGTCACAATCAGAAAAATTTAATGTACAATCAAAATCATCACAAGCAATCAAATCAATCGATCAAGGTTTGACATGTCTAAAATGGCCCTATCGGCCCACACAAAAATCAAATTTGGGTTACGGGGTGATTTGGTGAAAATTTGGGGCGAATGGCCCGGAAGGGTAGAATGGTCATTTTTTGGGATTTGGGACCCGAAAATCACAAAATTTCAATTTGGCCAGTTGAATGTGGCCATTTCTCATTTTTTTTTGTGATTTTATGGAATTTTTCTAATTTTTTTCTATTTTTTTGAATTATTTATTTATTTTCTAAAAAATGTTAGGAATTTTCCGGATCGACACGGATCGACCCTCGAAGTCTCAAAAATTTTCGATCCAGACTTTATGAGTCCCGAATCGATCTACAAATTTTTAGAAATTTTTTGTGAAAATCTGGGAATTTTTATGAATTTTCTAAGTATTTTTGCATTTTTTTGGAATTTTTGGAAATTTCTTTTTATTTTTTTTTTATTATTTTATTAATAAACCGGACCAGGTCAACCGGTCAACGATCGGTCAACCCGGTCCGACCGCTCGCAGACCACTCGCTCAACACAAAAACGACGCCGTCCCCTATTTTCTATTATTTTTGTGATTTTCTAAACTATTTTCCTAATATTCGGAAATATAAGAAATAAATGGACGGCCGAGATCAATCCTAGAATCAATCTCGGCCGCCGACTCAATCTACCCAAAACAACACCGCATCTTAGTATAGAATGGACGGCCGCGATTAAATGCTCTAACTCGATCTCGGTCGTCAATCCTACCTAGACCAAAACGACGACACTTCTGCATCATATTCAAAACGGCGTCGCCTCCACTAAACGAACGAACGGCTGCGATTTAAACTAAAATCCAATCTGGGCCGTCGAATCCCTTAAACTACAAAACGACGCCGCACACCTTAACTAAACGGACTTTCAAGATTTAGCCTAGATCTAATCTAAGCCGTTCGTCCTATCTCTGCCAAAACGACACCGTATTGATTAAATGCACGGACGGCCACGATCTAACCTAGACTCAATCTGGACCGTCCATTCCTAATCTATCCTAAACGACGACGCACGACCTAAGCAAAGCGACACCGTTTTTGTATTTTCGATTTTGTATCTAATATCTCTAATATCTGAAAATACGAAAATGCTAATCCGACGGCCCTAAATCAAACTAACCTAATAATCCCGACCGTCGGATCTGGGGCGACTCGGCTCGTCCGCGCCAAAGGCCAAGCTGAGTCGGCGACACCGTGGACCAATCCCAGTGTGACACGTCGGACCTTGACTTTTTGACCGAGCCACGTCGGTCATCCTCTTCCTCGCGACGACACTGGAATGAACGGCCAGAAACGTTCCGGCGAGATCCAACGGCGAGATCTCGCCGGAACGACACCAAACCAACGCCAATACACTCGCCTCTCCTTCTAGATTGACATATCCAAGAATCAAACATTTTCATCCACTAAATCGCGAGAATCGAACTAAGCACGATCACGGCATCTCAGAGCTTGATCAAGCAACACAGAGCACGATAACCTAATTCTATCACACAGAAGCTCAAAAAGGAGTTGAGGAAACTTACCTCGAGTCCTGATTGGACTCGCGATGGCTGGAAAGGTCCGGCCAACGTTCGGCCGGACGGCGATGATTGGAGGTTTCGACTCGGGATGTTCGAGCGGGATTGATGCAAAAACCAGATACGAGCATGGTCGGTGAGGCTCGGGCATCAAAAGGCACACAACAATTTCATGAATCATGCTTAGGGTGTGAAGATGCCATGATTACACAGTAGCAAGATTGGAAGATTAACTCACCGATTCTGGAGCTCGCAACTTGACCGAGCTGTCGCGATCGAATCCCGGAGCCTAGACGAAGCTTACGGACGTGATTTCAAGTCTTGATTCACTCTGGATTGGCCTCACCAAGAGCTCACGGTCGAGCTCAAGTTCTCAACCGAGCGAGCGGGAGAACGAGCTCTCTCTCGTTTTCTCTCTCTCTCTCTCTCTCTCATACGTTAGGGTGGTGAGCACGAATGAGCTTCCCCCGTGATCGAGAATCTTCTTGGCCTTTTATAGTTGGTTTTGAATTTGGGCGCGCGCACGGGCGAGCTTGGCCGAGCTATCCACACGTGTGGATACGAGCAAAATGGCTCGCCGGACGGTGACGGAATCATTAAGATTCCGTCCAAAGCCGTTTGAAGTCCGTTGGGTCCAAAACGAGCGTGAATTGCCCTTGAATTCGAGAATGTTGACTT
This sequence comes from Rhodamnia argentea, assembly GCF_020921035.1. Taxonomy (NCBI): domain Eukaryota; kingdom Viridiplantae; phylum Streptophyta; class Magnoliopsida; order Myrtales; family Myrtaceae; genus Rhodamnia; species Rhodamnia argentea. Next base: position 10,989,148 of record NC_063155.1, read on the forward strand.
TTGGACGCCGGCGCCTTTGACTATCGATTCCGGCCACCTCCGGCGACCATTGGCCGAGCTGCCGGCGGCAATCGACGGGTCTTGTCTTGAAGAGCAAAACGCCTTCTATAATTGATCCAATTATAACCAATTGACTGTCCAATTTGATCGCCAAAATTAGTCTTCAAATCCGCAAATGGCGCGGGCTTGCGGGGAAGATGAAATGCTGTTACGGACCGGTTCGACCGGTCGGCCCGGTCTGAACCGGTTCGGACAATACATTTTTGCACAATTTTTCGAAATTAATCAAGATTTCTTGGGAATTTTTGCAATGAAACCTCAAAATTGAACTTAGGGGCCTGGATATTATCTAGAAATGCAATTTTGCCCAAAAGTTCTTATCAATTTGCACAAAACCCCCAAAATTTTCAATTTGCCCAAATTAGGGAAATGTTCAATTGAGTGTCAATTTGATTAAATTGGATCATGAAACCTATGCCAATCGATTCTAAATGCATGAAAACATAGGGTGACAGTCCAATTTTACCATGAGAGTCCCTTAATAAAAAGTAATTTCAAAAATTGGCCAATTGAGGGACTAAATTGCAAAAAATTTGGGGATTCTTGTCTAATTCGTGCAATTCGTGCAATTGAGGGTGCAATTGACCAAATTGAAGTTAAAAGGGACTACAATTGAATGTCTAGACTCAAAATGTGCAAAAATTGCAAATAAAAAGACTCAATTGATATTTTTTGTGCAAATTCAACTCTAGGTGTTGTGAAGTAACTCCTAAAATTGAACTCAATTTTTGATTTTTCTTGAGGTCAATATGAAAAGGGAATTAAAAGAAAAATATTCAACATTTTTGTGTATTTTTGTGACCTCGAAAAGTATTTTTTATGAATTTTGAAGTATTTTCCTATTTTTCGAAAATATTAAAAAAAATGTGAAAAATATGAAAATTTATTTTTTTGTCCCAAATTGGTTCCTTATGCTTGGCCAAGGCTTCCAATGTTGATTTTTTAATTTTTTGATTTTTTGTGAATTTTTAGTGAATTTTGGAAAATAAAACTAAAGGAAAACCGACTAAAAATTCGGGTGTCAACAATGACTTCTCTCATCGTGGAAGAATTTGGGTTGGATGGAATCCTCTCTTGGTAGACTTCACTATCTCTACCTCTTCCTCTCAAGTTATTCATGGACACTTGAGACTTTTGGCCATCAACAAGGCCTCTTTGTTTTCTGTGGCTTATGTAGAGCACACTTTTGTGTGCAAACGGGTTTTTTGGGGTGACTTCGTTCGGACCAGCATAGCTCTAGCCGTATCTCCTTGGCTTATCGCAGGGGATTTTAATGCAAGCGGGGACTCCTCGGACAGAATCGGTAGTTCTACTTCTTAGCTCCCTTCTTTTGATAAACTTGGTAAACGTCTTGCTCAAGCTAGCTTGGAGGATCTTAGATATATAGGCCACAAATACACTTGGTCTATCGCCTCGGGGGCTATTCGTAAACAAAGGAAGATTGATCGGGTCCTTATTAATGCTCAGCTGAGCAATCATTTCTCCTTTTCTAAGGCATCGTTCTTGGCACCGAGAGTTTCTGATCACATTCCCATGATCATTAAAATTGTGGCTCCCCACAACTCCAAAAAACCATTCAAGTTATTTAATTTTTGGATGTCTCACCCTTCTTTCATGACTTTGGTCTCTTAGATGTGGGATATCCAAGTGGCTGGGACTCCTAGGTTCATTTTATGCCAAAAGTTCAAGTTACTCAAAGGCCGACTTAAGCAACTTAACATGTACTTTTTCTTTGATATATCGACCCGTACATCCGAAGCTAGGATTGCGTTGACGCCTCTTCAAGACTCTCGTTCTAGATCCTCTTAACCAGTTATTGGCTAATCAAGAGAGCGACCAGCTCCGAATATTTCCAAGACCGAAATAGAAGCTTTCTAACCAAACCCTCTTCGGTACGACAACATATTGTCTCTCATTTTAAAGGCCCGCTTGCTCACACCACCCCTTTTGGTCAGCCCTCTGTCCGGGAGCTGCGATCAGTTATTGAGCACCTATTTGATGAAAACCAAGTTCGGTTTCTATCTCGGCCTATCTCTGATATTGAGATTCATAATACCATGTTCTCGTTTGCTCATGATAAGGCCCCGGGACATGATGGTTTCATCGTTAAATTCTTCAAAGCTACTTAGGACATTATCGGCCCTTCAATGCTATTAGCTTTTAAAGATTTCTTCGAATATGGTAACTTGCTTCGGGAAATTAATGGTACTATTTTGTCAATGGTGCTTAAAACCATCAAGCCCCGGAACCTTGCCAGCGGCTAAAGAGAACATAGTGTTATGAATCTTCGTATAAAAAACAAGCCAAGATAAAAATCGACACTAATTGGAATCAAGAGAGTGCTCAATAACTGACCAGATATCTTGACCAAATGATCGTGCAAGTAAACTAGAGGGAGCAAGTAGGCCCTCAAAATAAGAGACATTATGTTGCTGGATAGAAGCCGGATCGATCAAGAGAACTCCAAAACTGTCGACAATAGATATAATTCTATTACCAAGCTGCCTCTTGTTAACAAAATGATGAAAATACTTGGTATTTAGGTTCCCTTCCTTAAGCCACTAAACTCGAGATTTTTGCTTATAGAAAGCTTCTTGGAGACGGAGGTCAGAGAAAATCCGGAGCTGATCCCTTTCGTGATTAGCCAACAACTAATTAAAAGGATCCGGAACAAGAGTCTTGGATAGAAATTAAAGCATTTCGGCTTCGAGAGGTACTCACTAATATATCAGAAAAAGAATCCTTGTTAAGTTGCTAAAGCCGACGTTTAAGTAACTTAAGCTTTTTGCAGAAGCGGAACATGAGAATACCAGAAATTTCAAGATATCGGACTTGAGAGACTATAACAAAAGAGGAAGGGTGAGACATTCAAAAAATTAAAGAACTTAAAAAGCCCCTTGGAGTTGGGGGGGAGCCATAATTTTAATGATTATAGGGGGTGTAATTGGATGCCCCCAAGCCAAAAATAATGCCTTAGAGAAAGAGAAATCATTACTCCACCGAGCATTAATAAAGACTCGATCAATCTTCCTTTACTTGCAAATAGCACCGGAAGAGGTAGACCAAATGAACGGGTGGCCGACATATCTGAGATCCTCCAAACCGGCTTAAGTAAGGCAATGACCAAACTCATCAAAAGAAGTGAGCCATTTGGCAGAGCTGCCAACTCTATCCGAAGGGTCCCTAGTAGCATTAAAGTCCCCCGAAATCAACCAAAGAGAACCTACCAAGGCCACACTAGACTAAATGAAATCAGCCCAAAGAGACCGTCTAGAAACAGAAGTGTGCTCAACATAAACCACAGAAAACCAGCAAGCCTTGTTGATAGCCAAGAGTTGCAAGTGCCAATAAATAACTTGAGTGGACTAAATAACTTCCTCTCAAAAGCATCACCTCCACTCCAGCATTAGATGAATTTGTAGCTAATTCTCCTGCATATGTTTAGTCCACATCACTTCTATCATTGGGTTTGGTTGCGTCTTATATGCGTATTATCTCCCTCCACCTATTGCTTAAGTTTAGGATTGGACTTTCTAACAGAAACCGACGTGGTAAAGCATTCTCACTATGGATTCTCTAAGAGAGAAAAATTTCCGATTGGCTCGTAAGTGGGCTTAATACATGAAAATAGTTAAAGTTGGCTCGATGCAATTTTGGTTGTTCTATAGCTGTGTTTAGCAGTAGTTGTGCTATGAGGTGTTTTATCTTGTATATTTGGTAACTCATGAATGCTTCCATGTTGCAGCATCTTCAAGCTAGATGGGGCAACTTCCTCAAAGTTGCTGTAGGATACTGCAGCATAGGTGTTCTTGAATACCTTAGAAAAGATGCAAAACACCATTTCATGGCTAAAACCATTGTAAAAATTGCATCAAACAGCCTACTCATATAAGTCCAGTCTTGACTAATTAAGACACGGTCTCTTGCGGATCCCATTTCATATGCATTAAAGCCCTAATTAACATTTCCTTATACTGCAGTCAAATAATAAAGGGAAAAATGTCAAAAAAGTCCTAAATCTATTGCATTAGTGCCAATTCAGTCCTAAACTTTTTTTTTTGTTCTAATTCAGTCCTAAACCTTTTGTATTGATGCCAATTAAGTCCTAAACCTTTTATTAATGCCAATTCAGTCATAAACCTTTTACAATAGTGCCAATTTAGTCCTAAAAATTTTGCATTTATGCCAATTGAGTCAATTCCGTCAATTTTGATTGGAAATCACTAGCATGGAAGTCAATTATTCTACGTGGCACAGTTGGTGCTAACATAGATATTTTTTTAAATATTTTTCTGATATTTTAAATAATTTTTAAAAATAATTTTGAAAAAACCATAAAAATGCTTAAAAAATTATTTAAAATATTAAAATAATATTAAAAAAATGTCAGCAATTTTCGATCTAAATTGACCGGATCAACTTGATTGGTATAAATATAAAAGATTTAGGATTGGATTAGCAACAATACATAAGGTTTAGGACTAAATTAGCACCAATAAAAGAATTAGGACTTAATTGGCACCAATACAAAATGTTTAGAACTGAATTGGCACCAAAAAGAGATTTATGACTGAATTGTGACTAATACAATAGGTTTATGACTCTTTTGATACTTCTCCCGAATAATACAACATAACGCAAGATCAACTATTGATTAAACAACCTCTAGCCTATGGGTGTCTTTCCCAAGGCTAATGCAGTAGAAAATGCCAAATACACTTAGTCTCCCAGTGAATTTCTTATTTTATTAGGCCAATTAACGAATCTCCAAATCGACGATAGCATATGCCCATATATGATCACAGAAAAAATTGTCTTTAGCTCTTTAAAATCAACATAAACTAACGTGTTCGCTGATTCCCAAGATAAACTTGCAGAGAAGCAATTGTTGTGCCTTCAATATCTTCTAATTAAATCCTTACCTAATGCTAATTAGTCAACAAAAATCTTAAACTCCATAGTCCACTCGCTTGTAATACCAACATTTTGTGGAATGCAGTATATGTCTACCAGAGTTTTGTTGACTTCATGGTTCTACCTCCCAATCAGAAAAATCACCGCATGTAAGAAAAGAACTGGATGAACCTCGTATTCGAATTACAAGACTTCTTTTTCGGGGTTGAAGATTACAAGACTTCATGAGGCACAAGATTTCCTTCGCTAATCTAACTAACAGATTAGTCTAGGCTTTTTCCTTTCCTTCTCTTAGATAAATTTACGCCCACAATACCAAAACAATAAAAATTCTGGTGACCACCTCTCGCACATGTCCATAATTTCGTGGAAGTCTTTAATTGGGATAGAATGATATAGCACTATAGGGACAGACATGTAACCATAATAACATATTCAAAGATAAGAAGGGAAAATGAGGATTCTTACAGCCACTTCAGCAAAATATTTGGGACGTCTGATTTTCAAAATGGAGCCAGAAAAAGAAGCTCCATCGAATGAAAACAGCAGCTGAAGCATCTTCAGGAGTGAGAAACTCAACTAAAGCTTGACCCTTCTCCTTGTGTATCTGCAATTTAACAGGTTAAGCAGCACAGATCCTCCATGATATAAAAATACCAAGTCATTTTTTAGTTTGGAATCTTACAGTACAACTGATGCATGGTTCGGTTCCCTGTAATATGATTAACAACTGAAGACAGGAATAATTATTGAGACATGCCATAATGGATTTCTCAGAGGCTGAAGCCGGTATGTTTTTTACATAAAGCCTCCTCTTAAGCCGTGTGGACTCTGTCAGTTGAATTGAGTCAATGGAGGCAGTGTATTTGTAGGAGGAATATTTGGAGAAGCACCAGGCAGAGGTTTCATGACACTTAAAGCAGCAGAAACAGCATTGGCCAACTCATGCGCACTTGATGTCATGATTTGATTTATAAATTGGAAACTAAGCAAAAATAGATGCAGCAAAACCATCTTTTACACTTCTTGGAGGAATATCCCATCCAGCATTTTTCCTGTCTGGAGATCGTTTAGCAGGGGAAGGAGTCCTAACAGCTTTCTCAGTTTTCCTCTTTCTCAGGGGTAACCACCGAGCCCACTAGTGGGCTCTCCATGTCCATGGGAGTGATTGCTTGAACCATTGTACGTTAGACGTCTGTGCCCCTTCGGCGAGAGTGAAATCGATCTTCTATCCCTTCCATGTTCTCTACTCCTTGATCTTTTCCTTTTGATGTTTAGTTCATCATCACGGGACTTTGTCAGTTCTTTCCGTTCCTTTCTATCCAAAATTTCTGAATCACGCACTCTTCTTGGATCAAGTTTCTTTGACATGTTCCTACCTTTGATAACCCTCTTATCTATATCCCCGTGTGTGCTTTCTATTACTTCATCCCTCAGATTTGGCACCTCTTTACCTCTAAGGATCAAATTTCTGAATCACGCTCTTGTGTGACTATCTTCGCGAATTTGGCTCCTGTGTACCTCTAAACCTTGACCTTGCAAGATCCACTTGAATTTGTTTTTCATTATGCAGGAAAAAAACGTTCCGCATCCTTAAAAAAAATTTCAGATTCATGCCAAATCGGCACATTCTCAATAATCTCCCTCTTTGAATTTTTATCCTCTTCTGCACCTTTGTGTTTCATAGTTTGAGACGATTCCTTTGCTTATCCTCTTCTCTACTTCCCAGGCGTCATTATGTTTCATTGCACTTGAGGTGCCACTAAAGGAAGCAGCATGAACAAAATAGAGAAGATCAACATCTGAACATCATAAGATTCATTCATATCAATTATAAGTAAAAGAAGCAGCAAGCCTCTACATACATCGTATCCCAATGCTCATCACAAGTCCCCCTCACAAACGTAGCATGAACGACAACGATGATCTACTTAGAAGGCAGAAAATCTGCCTGTCCTACAACAATTGAGAATCTGTGAACACATAACTTCCGTGATAATCAAACGAACAAAGACGCTGCAAAAATCCAAATAAAGCTTCATAAAAGATTACGACTACCGGTAATCTGAAGCAGCACTTCACCAATTTCCCTCAAGTTATCCAATTATTCAACTTCAATCACCAAAAGAGCATGACAAAAAGGAGAATGAGCCAAAACCCAGAAACTCCACAAGGGGGTGAGCCGCTCCGCTCCAAGCCGAAAGCGATAGCAAATCGCGAACTTGCCCACACTCATCCAAATCGGCCTAAAAAAGCGATCGGAAAGTAAAGTCAGCCCTTCCAATCCAAGCTGACGAAGCCGCTCCAATACATATAACCACCGCTCACCCCAAGCACATATTGGCACGTTCATGACGCATCATGATCAAAAGGTCTTAAAAAATACCTATTTATCAGTGTACTATCATGATCATATATTAGCTCGATTTTTTTGACAGCTTGAAGGAGAAGCCGCCTATTTCTTCTGGCAAAGGGTGCTCCCTCACAGCCCTGTGAACTAAGATAAGCCTTAACCACAATCTGGTAAAGGTTTGTCGAAGTTGAGAGCTAAAGATTCAAGAATCGACAAAAACACATCACTATATCATACAGGAAAGAAGTAATTCTGTCAAGATGAAGACAGGCTCTAACCAAAAAAGTCACTTATCAAATTGAAGTTCGATTTTGACCCCAAATTTTTTTTTTTGAAGTTCGATCCAAAAAGAACCACTAAAATTGAAATATAACAAACACATAGCAACATAAATTGCTTGACAGTCTAAATCCTGAAATATTCATCATTCCTGTCCCTCCACTTCTGTGTCACCCCATCTACGCATCAGCTTGACAATCAGCAGTAGCCCTTATTGAAGCTCTGTTCTGGGAAATCCTCAATCTCAAGACCTACATCAAGGCCAGATAACAAGACAATTATGGACATAACGCAATCGCCCACAGACGAAAAGACAAGTTCTCTGTACCTGGCCTGATGGTCCATTGTCCACCTAGCACGTTACTGGGAATGAACACAGTGTCAATGGGTACATTGTATGATCAATCGGATAACACCCCCATGGAAACATGCCTACCCTGAAAAAGTGCAATTAAAAAGAACATGAGTATTGCAAAAAAAAAATATATATGGACGAGCTAATAAGTTGAACGAAATTGAGCCAAAAGGAAAAGGCAAGAGCCAACTTTATGAATTCCACGAGTCCAGTCGCATGTGTGTCGCGACCCTCCGGAAAATTTTCGGATGTGAAAATTATGTTCCGGTGGTGAGAGGGTTAACGAGCCGATCCTTAATTTTTTAATTTTTATATAACCCCGGTTGTCAGCGGGATTTTTTAGGATCGCGGGTCTCTCCCAAGACCCATTACTCGAATCGCGATGTCGGAGAAAATTTTATATCGAATATCGACCTTAGTGTGGTCGGGTGACATGTGTGATGTGTACATGCAATTTGGAGTCGCCACCGATCAATTTATTGGAGGATACGATCGGAAAACCCTATCGAGCGGTTGGGAGAAACCGTTTAGTTCCGCGAAAACTAGAGATTTTTGGGTCCGGGGACTTGGTTACGCCGAGATTTTTATCGACGCCCTTTCGGTTACCGATGTTGAGTGATTTTCTAACCTACGAGTTCATGTAGATGCGATATCGGGTGAGGTAGGCCCTAACGATCTAAGGTATTCATGCAGATAAGAATTTTACTATTCCTAACAATCACAATCAGAAAATTAAAAGCGCAATCAATATAATCGCAAGCAATGAAATCAATCAATCAAGGCTCAATATATCTAAAAATGGCCCTATCGGCCCACGGAAATATCTAATTTGAGTTCCGGGGTTGATTAGGGAAAATTTGGGGCGGAAGGCACAAAAGGGTAGAATGGTCATTTTTGAGGTTCGGGACCCGAAAATCACAAAATCGGGGTCGGGCCAGTTGAATGTGGCCATTTCCCATTTTTTTGTGATTTTATGGAATTTTTCTAATTTTTCTATTTTTTTTTGAATTTTTCATTTATTTTCTAAAAATGTTGGGAATTTTCCGGATCGATGTGAATCGACCCTCGAAATCTCAAAAATTTTCGATCCTGACTATATGAGTCCCAAATCTATCTACAAATTTTTAGAAATTTTTTGTGAAAATCTGGGAATTTTTATGAATTTTCTATGAATTTTTGCAATTTTTATGGATTTTTGGAAATTTTTTTTTTATTATTTTGTATTTTTTATTAATATTTGTGGACCGGGTCAACCCGGTCCAACCGCCCGTGGACTCACCTAAATGCTAAACGGTGCCGTTTCTATTTTATTTATTTTGTTTTTGATTTCCTAAGCTATTTTTCTAATATCCGAATAAAGAAAATAAAATGGATGGCTGAGATCAATCCACGAATCAATCCCGGCCGTCGACCTTCTACTAAACAAAACGACGCCATATCAACCTATTTAAACGAACGGTCACGATTTACTCTGGACACGATCCGAGCCGTTCGCTCATCCTTGATCTAAACGGCGCCGTATGGGTTAAAGGCATGGACGGTCACGATTATATCTAGGATCTAATCCGGACCGCTCGTTCTCCCCGAAGCCTAAAACGACGACGCTTTTGACTATATCCCCTAAACGGCGCCGCATCTACTAAGTGAATGGACGGCCACGATCTAACCTAGACCTAATCCCGACCGTTCACTCCTTGATTGCTCAAAACGGCGACGCATATGCCAACCGAGATGACACCGTTTCGATTATTTCCTAATTTCTAAGTAATAAACTAATTATCTAAAAATATGAAAAAGTGATCTAACGGCTGAGAATCAAACCTACCTAATTATCTCGGCCGTTAGATCTATGCCGAGTCGACTCACTCGCACCAACGGCAAGCCGATCGGGCGACACCTTGGACCAATGAATGAGTGACACCTGGACGTTTGACCATTTGACCGAGCCACGTCGGCTCGTCGTCTACCTCTCGACGGCACGGAATGAACGGCTGAAAAACCTCCGGCGAGATCCAACGGTGAGATCTCGCCGGAATGACACAAAACCACCGCGGATCAACTCGCCTAACCCTCCCGATCAACATATCCAAAAATCAAAGTATTTCATCCACTAAATCACAAGAATCAAACCAGGTACAGTCGCGATTTCTCGGAACCTAATCTCATCACACAGAGCATAACTATCTAATTCAAGCTTCGGAATCATTCAAGGTGAGTTCGGAATACTTACCTCGGGTTCAGATCGAACCCTGAGTTGCTAGATTCGTCGGGCCGAAGTTCGGCCGGACCGCGAGATGTTGGAGGCTCAATTCAAGTGACTCGGGCAAAATCGATGCAGAAAGAAGATACGATCATGGTCGGGGATGCTCGGGGATAAAAACACACACGCTAATTTCAATGATCGTGCAAGTGTGAGTGTGATGCCATGATCGTGCAGAAGCAAAGTTTGAAGTTCAACTTACGAGTTTCGAGGATCCGGAGCCAATTGAATGAGTGTGATCGCTTCCTAGCACCTGCGTGAAGCTTCTGGAAGTGGTCTCATGCTTCGATTCGACCTAAGTTGATCGGCCGAGTGATGTGCGGCTCAAGCTCCGACGAGCGACAATGGCGACTGCCGGACCTTCTCGCTCTACTCTCTCTCTCTTTCTCTCTCTTTACAGTGCGTGATGAACCGAATGAGCCTCCTCTCCGTTCGAGAACCTTCTTTCTCCTTTTATACCAAGTTTTGAAATCTCGCACGCGTCGGGTGTGAGCTGGCCGAGCCCTCCTCGTGCCTTGGCACGTGATTTCGGTCACCGGGACGGTGACGGAATCGGTTATGATTCCGTCAACGTTCGTTTGGCACTCGAGCGAGCACAAATGAGCGCGAATTGCTCGTTATTTCAAGGATGTTGACTTTACGCCCTCCGAAGCTTTGACTGGATCCTCCCCCGTGCTCCGGCGACGATTGGTCGCGCCGCCGGTCCCAATCGACGCGGCATAACCTGAAAGACAAAACCTCTACACTAATCGTTCCAATTAGTAATGAATTGATCCTCAATTTAATCATTGAAACTTAGCATTCAAACCTGCAACTCGCGCCTCTCATTTGGGGAAGATGACCTTGTTTGGACCGGTTCGACCGGCGGTCAGACCGGTCCGAACCTGGTCGAACAGTGAATCTTATAGAATTTTCAAAATTAATCGAAATTGAGTGGGAATTTTTGCAATTGAACCTCAAAATTGGACTTAGGGGCCTGGATATTACCTAGAAATGCAATTTTGCCCAAAAGTTCTTATCAATTTGCACAAAAACCCCAAATATTTCAATTTGCCCAAATTAGGGAAATGTTCAATTGGATGTGTAATTGATCAAATTGGACCATGAGACCCATGCCAATCGATTTAGAATGTGTAAAAACCTAGGGGGACGGTCCAATTTTACCATGATAGTCCCTCAATTGAAAGTAATTTCAAAAATTGGCAAATTGAGGGACTAAATTGCAAATAATTTGGGGATTTTGTTCAATCCGTGCAATTCGCGCAATTGTGGGTTCAATTGATCAAATTGAAGTTTAAAGGGACTAAAATTGAATGTCTAGACCTAAAATGTGCAAAAATTACAAATAAAAAGACTCAATTGGTATTTTTTAAGGAAATTCAACTCTAGGCGTTGTGAAAGAACACCTAAAATTGGATTCAATTTTCAATTTTTCTTGAGGTCAATATTAAAAGGGAATTAAAATAAAAATATTGAACATTTTGTATATTTTTGTGACCTCGTGAGGTATTTTTTATGAATTTTCTAATATTTTCCTATTTTTCGAAATTATTAAAAAATGTGAAAAATATGAAAAATTATTTTTTGTTCCAAATTGGTTCCTTAGGCTTGGCCAAGGTTTCCAATGTTGATTTTTTAATTTTTTGATTTTTTGTGAATTTTTAGTGAATTTTGGAAAATAAAACTAAAGAAAAATTGATTAAAAATCGGGTGTCAACAGTTGCCCCTCTTTGAAAGTAATCTCGATCGGATGTTGCTTTCAAAGACAAGGTGACACCTGAATCCTTAATCGACTCTGCTGGGGAAAAATCTAAAGAAAATAAGTCTTGACATTCGATTGCCTTATCTTTGCTGTTAAAGCTCCGATTCCGTGGGGAATTATTTCGGTTCATGCTCATTTTATGTGAAAGAGAAATGAGAAGAGAGAGAGACTTACTTGTAGCTCACCCGTATGTGTTCTGAGATTTGTTGATTTGAGGATGAGTGAATGAGTGTATGGAATTACCTTTGAACGGTTCGCGCGATTTTGCAATGGTCGGCGTCCGTCCGGTGTCGAGCGGTGGTTTGAAGATTTGAAAGGAAGGCTCACTCTTGTAACAAAGGGGTTTTTCCTATTTAAACTGAAATTGGCTATCCTCTGGGGATTCACCATTTAAAAAGCAAATCGGTTTTCCTCTAGGAAGGTACTCACCGTCTGGAAGGGAGGTTCACCCTTGTAACAAAGGGGTTTCACCTATTTAAAATGAGATTGGCTATCCTCTAGGAAGGGACTCACCATCTAAAAAGCAGATCGGCTTTCCTCTAGGAAGGTACTCACCGTTTGGAGGGGAGGTTCACCCTTGTAACAAAGGGATTTCACCTATTTGAAAATGAGATTGGCTATCCTCCGGGGATTCACCATTTAAAAAAGGGCAGATCGGCTTTCCTCTAGGAAGGTACTCACCGTCTGGAAGAGAGGTTCACCCTTGTAACAAAGGAGTTTCACCTATTAAAAAGATTGGCTATCCTCTATGTAGGGACTCACCATCCGAAACACAGATCGGTTTTCCTCTATGTAGGTACTTACCGTACGGAAGGGAGGTTCACCCTTGTAACAAAGGGGTTTCACCTATTTAAAAAGATTGGCTATCCTCTATGCATGGATTCACCATCTAAAACGCAGATCGGTTTTCCTCTATTCGGGTACTCACCGTCCGGAAGGGAGGTTCACCCTTGTAACAAAGGGGTTTCACCTATTTAAAATGAGATTGGCTATCCTCTAAGAAGGGACTCACCATCTAAAAAGCAGATCGGCTTTCCTCTAGGAAGGTACTCACCGTCCGAAAGGGAGGTTCACCCTTGTAACAAAGGGGTTTCACCTAGGGTGCCATCCGAGGACCTAGGTTGACTAGTGTACCTACTGAAGCTCAAACCCAATTTCGAATTTTCAAAGGAGATGGTGCCATCCGAGGACCTAGGTTAACTAGTGTACCTACATAAGCTCAAACCCTATTTCAAATTTTCAAAGGAGAGGTTCACCCTTGTAACAAAGGGGTTTCACCTATGAGAGGGTGCCATCCGAGGACCTAGGTTTACTAGTGTACCTACAGAAGCTCAAACCCTATTTTCAAATTTTCAAAGGAGAGGGTGCCATCCGAGGACCTAGGTTAACTAGTGTACCTACTGAAGCTCAAACCCTATTTCAAATTTTCAAAGGAGAGGTTCACCCTTGTAACAAAGGGGTTTCACCTATGAGAGGGTGCCATCCGAGGACCTAGGTTTACTAGTGTACCTACAGAAGCTCAAACCCTATTTTCAAATTTTCAAAGGAGAGGGTGCCATCTGAGGACCTAGGTTAACTAGTGTACCTACAAAAGCTCAAACCCTATTTCAAATTTTCAAAGAGAGGGTGCCATCCGAGGACCTAGGTTTACTAGTGTACCTATAGAAGCTCAAACCCTATTTCAAATTTTCAAAGAGAGGGTGCCATCTGAGGACCTAGGTTGACTAGTGTACCTACTGAAGCTCAAACCCTATTTCAAATTTTCAAAGAGAGGGTCACATCTGAGGACCTAGGTTTACTAGTGCATCTACAGAAGCTCACACCCTATTTCAAATTTTCAAAGAGAGGGTGCCATCCGAGGCCCTAGGTTGACTAGTGTACCTACAGAAGCTCAAACCCTATTTCAAATTTTCAAAGAGAGGGTGCTATCTGAGGACCTAGGTTTACTAGTGTACCTACTGAAGCTCAAACCCTATTTCAAATTTTCAAAGAGAGGGTGCCATCTGAGGACCTAGGTTTACTAATGTACCTACAGAAGCTCAAACCCTATTTCAAATTTTCAAAGAGAGAAATCTGAGAACCTAGGGATGCCGGAAGACTTGCAGAGAATCAAAGTTAGTCAAATCTTTAAAATGTAACTTTTCCGAGGATTTGGGATCACCAGGGAACCCGCAGAAAGTTCAATCAGACATCATTAGAATGACAATTTTAAGTTTTAGGGAGAAACTTAAGAATTCCGGACAAATTTTCAAAGTGTATTTGTGAAGGAAATGTGTCCAATCACAAGTTCAAATTTCCATTGGGGATGGATTTTGAATGACACATCCCGAAGTTTTTTTTACAAAAGATTGTTTTAAAAGCTTTCCAAAAGGGTTTTCCTTCATCCAAGAGGGCTTCTCACCATTTTGGGAAGGCTCTTCTTAAAATCCAAATCTGCTCACGTAAAACCTAACCTCGAGGTTTCGGGATCATTCGAGATGTATACAATCCGACTAATCGGAGAAGGCATTTTAAAAGGGACCGTAATTCGGGCCGGGTCAAAGACTTATCAAATGATATTTATTTTGAGGTTTAGAAATGAATTTTGATCAGAAATAGCTTCTTCGGGTCTACAAGTCAAGAACCCCGAAGACATGATAAGACAAGATTGTACTTACCTCTTTAAGCGGTAGCTTCTCGTATGATTTCTTGCATCAACCTGAAACACCTCTCGGATCAGAAAAGCTTTGCGTGACAGGTTGTATCTTTGCTTAAGGTGGGCTCTTTAAGAAAGACCATATTTCCAAAAGAGGGGTGAACTTTGGTGATCACCTTGACATTTTTCCAGCATTCATTTGCTTTTGCAGTAAATTCATGATCATTCTTTCTTCAATCGACTTTGAGGATTTTCCTCTTTTCATCTTGATGATTCAAACTTTGCCCTTTTTCGGGATTCTTTTCATGGGCTTTGGCCTTGCTTTTACCAAGCTCTTTGCTTTTTCTAGCCCTTTCAATCTTTATCATTTTTTGCATTGAGTGGCTCTTTTGGAGACCAGTATAAAAAATTCTTCCGATCATGCTTTTTGACTCATTGCTGGTTATTCCTTTGTTTTGCCCTAGTGTGGGGATGTGATCACCAACAAGGGTTTAGAAATGAATATTCAAAGGCTCAAATTGGCTTAACAAAGGTAAAATGTTTGGGATGTAGAAATGAAGCGCTTCTCTTCACTTTGAGGTGTTCCAAGTCTTCGCCGTAAATCACCTGAAGCTATCATAAAAAGATTGATGCAGGTTAGCACAATAAAGTCTTACCCGATCTTTTCTCCAAGGAATCATCCAATGAACCTCCAAATACGCCCCGGTGTGGGATGGTTCTTGACAGGGTTATATTCATAAAATTTCTCCTTTCGGCCCGGATTGATTATCAAGGGATATAAATGTGTATGGATAATTTTGGAATAGAAATGCCTTTCATCATTTCAATCCATGTAATCACCGCGAATGATCCATACGTCCCAAAATTAAGCTTTTTCGCTCTATCACTCTTGCTCGTCGCTCAAGTGTATCAAAGACGTGTTTGAGGATAATGTTTGCCTCTTTTCATCTGAAGGATCATTCTTTTGAAAAGCTTTCAAAACATGCCCTTTTATAAAAACTCAGGGCGTTTCATCAAAATTTATCATTTGCAAAAGGTTCTCATTAAAAGGTATATTCAAAAGATGTTTCTGAAACTTGGAAAGAATGTCTCTTTGAAAGAGCCTTATGGCTTTACAAATCCAAATTTTTTCAATTTTTTAAGCATGACAATGCATGAAGGTATTTCATAAAGGAGGAGAACCTCAAACCTGTCCTCTTCAAACATTGACTTCTGTCCCCTGTAAAAATAAAAGGAAACAATCGGTTCAAAGACATTCAAAATTTCAAATCCCGAAGTGACTTCTTCTTATCTCCTTCGGATGTTGACTCCCGTTTCCTGTAAAAAACAAAAAGAGTCAATCAATTAAAGATGTTCAAAATTTCTGATCCCCAAAGCGACTTCTCTTGTCTCCTTTAGGTGTCGATTCCTGTTTCCCGCACAAACAAAAGGAATTAATTAATTCAAAGATATTCAAATTTTCAAATCCCGAGGTGACTTCTTCCTATCTCCTTCGGATGTTGACTCCCGTTTCTCCGCAAGGTTCTTCGTGATTCCCGGTTCACCTGCAAAATACAAACGTATGCAAATGCATGTATGCAAATGTCATGCGAATGCAAGACTTTATGTGACTCGGATCCGCTCATCAATCACTTTAAAGCTCGATTTTATTTCAAGGATAATATCTCTTCACGGCGTCTGCATTTACTAGACTCGCCAGTTCTTCTCCATCCATGTTTACAAGTATAAGAGCTCCCCCGGATAAGACCTTCTGAATCACGTAGGGGCCTTCATAGTTTGGCATGAATTTGCCTCGTGGGTGTTGAGCATTTGGGAGCATTTTCTTTACAATCGGCATCCCCGCTTCAAAATTTCTGGGCTTAACCTTCTTGTTAAAAGCTCTAGTCACTTTCTTCTGGTAGCTTTGACCATGGCAGATAGCCTTCAATCGTTTTTCATCAATCGAATTCAATTGTTCATGTCTCTGCCGGTTCCACTCATCTTCCGTGAGTTCTACTTGAGACAGGACCCTTAGAGAGGGGATTTCCACCTCTACCGGTAGGACCGCTTCCATACCGTATACCAAAGAGTAGGGAGTTGCCCCGGTTGAGGTACGAATTGAAGTTCGATAGGCCATGAGAGCGTATGGCAATCTTTCGTGCCGGTCTCGATATTTCTCAGCAGTTTTAGCCAATATCTTCTTGATGTTCTTGTTCGCCGCTTCCATAGCTCCATTCATTTGCGGGCGGTAAGGCGAAGAATTAAGGTGTCGTACCTTAAATTGTTCCAATAGGTGATCGACTACCTTGTTGTTCAAATTGGAGCCGTTATCAGTAATGATAGCTCTTGGCACTCCATATCTTGAGATGATATCCCTCTTGATAAATTTAGCCACGTTGTTCGCAGTGACATTGGCATATGAGCTGGCTTCAATCCATTTGGTGAAGCAATCAATTGCCACCAGAATAAAACGATGTTCGTTGGAGGCCTTTGGGTTGATAGAGCCAATCATATCAATTCCCCACATAGAAAATGGCCAGGGTTCTGACATTTGATGTAGCTCGATTGGCGGTGCATTTATCTTGTCGCCGTACACTTGGCATTGATGACAGGATCTAACGTGTTGGTTGCAATCTGACTCGATAGTCATCCAAGAATATCCAAGTCTCATAATCTTCTTGGCGAGGAGGTGACCATTCATATGCGGTCCGCATTCCCCTTCATGAATCTCTTTCATAATGAGATTTGCTTCTTTCGAGTTTATGCACCTCAATAGGAGTGAGTCAAAGGATCTCTTGTATAGGATCCGTCCAGTGAGGAAAAATTTAGATGCCATCTTGCTGATATACTTTTTATCTTCCGGTTGAGTGTCTTGTGGGAATTCGCCCTTCGACAGATAATTCTTGATGTCATGATACCATGGTTCTTCATCGAGCTCTTCTTCAATGACCATGCAATATGCAGGTTGATCAAGGATATCAATTCTTAACGGCTCTATTTCGAGGCCATCTTGCACTTGTAACATGGCTGATAGTGTGGCCAGAGCATCCGCGAAGTGATTCCGAGTTCTCGGTAGATACTCGAAAGTGATCTCCTCAAAATGTTGGATCGGCTCTTCGAGGTACTTATGATAAGGGATGAGCTTGGGATCCTTTGTCTTCCACTCTCCTTGAGTTTGCAAAATAATCAACATGGAATCTCCATATACCAGTAGCTTCTTCACTTTCAATGAAGTAGCCAATTGTAATCCTAGTATGCAGGCTTCATATTCGGAAATGTTATTGGTGCAGGGGAATACCAACTTGGCCGAGACCGGATAATGCCGATCTTCAGGGGATATTAAAACCGCCCCGGTACTCGATCTAGTGAGGTTCACCGCGCCGTCAAAATACATCGTTCATCTATCTTCAAATATATTCAAAATTTGATCTCCCTTGTTTTGCTCTGAAACATCTTTAGGAGGATTTTCAGCTAGCATATCTGCAATTGCTCTCCCTTTTACAGATTTTTGAGGAGAAGTTCTGATGTCAAATTTCGAAAGCAGCACTTGCCATTTGGCCATCTTTCCCAGCAATGCTGGTTTTTCCGTAAGATATTTGATAGGGTCATTCTCGGTGACCAGTTGGACATGATAGTGCAAAGTATCTTGTCTCAATCTATGGAGGACCCAAACCAGTGCTACGCAAGTCCTTTCCATTGAGGAATATTTAGCTTCTGATGTTGTGAACTTTTTGCTCGGATAATAGATGGCCCATTCCTTTCGATCTTTGGGGTTGGTCCGAGCTAATAAAGCTCCCAAAGATTCATCATGAACTGTCAAATATAGAGTTAAAGGAACGTTAGGGATAGGAGGTACCAGATCTTGGGGTTGTACCAAATATTCCTTGATCTTCTCAAATGCTTGTTAACATTCGGCGTCCCATTTCACTTTTGCGCTTTTTTTTAGAAGCTTGAAAAAGGGTTTCGCCGTTTCTGATAGCCGTGATATGAATCTGGATATATAATTCAACCTTCCAAGTAGACCCCTCACTTCTTTAACAGTGGAGGGAGTCCCTATTTCCCATATAGCTTTGATCTTGGAGGGGTCGATCTCGATTCCACGATCGCTTACGACAAATCCAAGCGGTTTTCCGGATCTTGCGCCAAATACACACTTTGCGGGATTCAGCTTGAGCTTGTATTTCCTCAATCGATCAAATAATTTTCTCAGCACTTGAACATAATCTTGTCCAGGTCTGGACTTGGCGATCATATCATCCACGTAAACCTCCACCTCCTTATGTATCATGTCATGAAAAAAGGTCACCATAGCCCGCCGATAAGTTGCCCCTGCGTTTTTTAGTCCGAAGGGCATGACCTTATAACAAAAGATCCCCCATTGTGTAGTGAATGAGGTTTTGATCTTATCTTTTTCTTTCAACATGATCTGGTTATATCCCGAGAATCCATCCATGAAGGAGAATAATTCAAAGCCCGCAGTGCTATCGACAAGCACATCAATGTGCGGTAGGGGAAAATCGTCTTTCGGACTGGCTTTGTTCAAGTCCCGATAATCCACACATATTCTAATTCTTCCGTCTTTCTTCTTAATCGGCACGATGTTGGCGACCCAATCAGCATATGGGACAGCCTCGATAAATCCAACTTTGAGGAGTTTCATCACCTCCTCCTTGATCTTATCCGCCAATTCGGGATTCATCCTTCCGGATGGTTGATTAACTGGTGTGCAAGCGGGATCCGTGGGCAGAGCATGCTCCACTATTTCACGGTCTAAACCTGGCATGTCGGCGTATGACCAAGCGAAAATATCTTGATATTCCTTGAGTAATGCCGTCATTCTTAAAACATCTGCTGTAGATAGGTGTCCACCCACTTTCACCTCTTTGACGTGAGTAGAGTCTCCCGGATTAATAGTGATGGGCTCTTCGGAGATAGGAGGCTTGGACTCTTCAAAACAATCCCATTCCCTCTTGATATCGCTCACATCGGCCTCTTCTATATCGATTTCATATGCATAGTCATCGAGCTGATCCGAGTCACATATTAACCTGTTATGCATGGGTGGGATGACATGCCCGAAATGCGTCATGAAGGGTTAGTATTCAAAGATGACAAAATTAAAGAATGCACGATCTTAACATGAAAACATTTTTGAATTCAATTTTTGAAAAAAGGAAAGAGAACTAGTCCATAACTTTTCGGACATCTTTGTTCTTCAAAAAGCTATTTAAAATTCAAGATCACGTGGCGGATCGGACCTCAAGTTCCGTAGTATAAGCAATTGTCATCATCGGACCAGTCCGTTGTTCCACATGTCCGTAATAAAACTTGAGATGACTTTCATTAATAGATGCAACTAAGAGTAATACAGTACCGCACTTCTCGGATCGCAGCATGTGACCCAAAGGGTGCTAAAACAGCAAAAGTTTTGAAAATAAATGCAGTAATCAAAATGCATTAAAAGATAAAGTTCAGAAAGAGCCTTTTACTCGGGGGGTGGGGAAATCGTCTTCCAACCACTCAATGATCACGTGTACCCGATTATCCAGGAACGGGTTGAACAAATCAAGCCCCGCATCTTCAGAGATGTCTTCATCTTCCAGCCATTTGCCCCCTTTGGAAAACACCTCAAATAAGGGGTTCTGAAACATCTTCCCTCTAGCTTTCCATGCGTCGGTGCCTATAAAACGGTCGCCTTGGCATCCACGGCCTCCTTGGTCTCCATAACGATTGTTTCGACCTCGGTCTTGACCCGTATTGCGCTTTACTATCTCTTTATAGCCCGGACCCACCTTATGGTCATTCGAGCTCAAATTTAAAGGGTTAAGGATTCCCCGACCGTACTTCCCTAATCCGGCACCCGGTATAAAACCGTTTGAAAGTAGCACTCTTCCAGCCATAGTCGCAGGTCTCGAGAGCTCCGGTGTAGCTATCTTCGTATCTCGCGACACATGCATGACAGATACGATGTCAAAGGCATGATAACTCAACTCTTCCTCCTTTGAGGGTTCGATGTATGGGACCATCCCTTTTAAAGAAGAGCGATGCCCTGTCTCGCCATGGATGGTGATCAACTGGCCCTTGACTACAAATTTTACCTTCTGATGCGGGGAGGAAGGTACTGGCCCGCACACATGAATCCACGGTCTTCCCAGAAGCAAGGTGAAGGCACTAGGAATGTCTAACACTTGAAACGGTGCAGAGAAGGTCACCGGTCCAATAGAGATGTCCAGCTCAATCTCCCCTACCACATTCTTAGAGACTCCGTCAAATGACCAAATAGTGGCCTTGGATGTCTTCACAAAATCTTCATTTATCCCCAAGCTTCTCAAAGTGCTCAAGGGACAGAGATTAAAGGTCGAACCATTATCGATCGTAACGTGAGGCACCTCCTTTCCATGGCACCTCACAGCGATATAAATAGCTTTGTTGTGGACACGCCCTTCCCTTGGGAAATCTTCATCCGAGAAGGATATCTGGTCTTTCAAGAGGATAGCACCCACAAAATCTCCCAGTTGAACCTCATTGATGGTCTCTGGGACATGGACCTTATCCAGCACTTTCAAGAGGGCATTCTTATGCTTTTCAAAATTTTTGAAGAGATCCAAGAAGGAAATCTGTGCCGGCATTTTCCGCAGCTGGTCGACGACCTCATATTCACCGGTCCTCACGACCGATTGCAACTTCTCAACCTCTTCTGCAGTCGGGACTCTCTTTTCGGAATCCGCTTCTCTAGGTGGATAACATCTTCCCGACCTCATTATGGCGTCGATCTCGCCCGTTCCATAGTCCCAATGAACCGCCTTTGAGTTATACTCTTCTACATGCGGCAATTTAATCTTTATCGGTCTGATCTCTTCCCGAGGTGATTCAGAGGTTGATAGCTTTTCTGAAGTGGATGCTCCCCAATTATCCACCTTATTCGGATCAATAACAAAGCGAATCGGATTATCTACCATTCCGATCATCTCATCTTCATGGATATCATCGGGGTTATGTTCCGGACCTGGCCTTACCGGCGTGGCATTTTCTTCATCCAGATCCCTTTGCCTTTCCCTTTTGACTCTCGGGATAATTCCCTCAATCCTCATGCCGATTTCCACCGGATGTTGGAATGAAGAATAAGTGTATGCATACATGCGGTCAAAATATTCCGCTGGAAGTGACTTCGATACGAACTCCAACATTTCCCTTTCTGACGGTGGCGGTTGCACCATCGCGGCATGTTTCTTCCATCTCCTAGCGAAGAGTTCAAAACTCTCATCTTCCCCTTTTCTAATGTTCAACAAATTAGTTTTGGTAAAGTACCCTCTGATTCCAGCTTCAAAGTACCGTATGAAGTGCTTTGATAATTCCTCCCGGCTCGGGACCCAGTCCAGATCGATTGATTGGAACCACACCGGTGCGGGCCCCGCCAGACTACGTCCGAAATTCCGGATCAATGTTTCATCATCCTCATGATGGCCGACCATTTGGCGAAGATAATACGAGACATGTGCCGGAGGAAACCCGGCGCCATTATATTTTGCGCGGAAGGTCACTCTCGGGTTCACGCCTTGGGGCGGAATATTTCTTGCTTGAGTGAGTGGCGTAATCATCTCTTTCAACTCATCCATCTTTCTTGACACATGATCTCCTTGCTCTTGCAGTAGAGCGATCTTTCGATTTTGCGTCTCTATGGCCCGCCGTATTTCTAGAATATGCATGTTCTCTTCTGCCGCCGTGGCGTCATTCTTAGCCACCAACCGAGATAACTCGGCCACCATGGTTGTCAAATGACGTATATGAGTTTCCAGATTAGAAACCCGCATATCTACCTCTCGACTCTCCTGCTCATTTCGAGGAACCTCTTGATTCTTAGCTTCGTTAACCGCTCCCACAAATTCTTCACTTTCGAGATCATCCATGCCACCCCACCCGTCGGGGACTATATCTCCAGAATCGACGAAAAAGCTTGGGGGTGCCGAATATAATACCTTAAAGTTGTAACCGCTACTATCTTCTCCGAGATTATCCACTATCTCGCCTCTCTCTAGGGCCCTTTGCAAAAATCTTCTATCGCCTCTGCGTGCTTTATCAAGGCGCAATTCATATTCGTCTATTTCTTCAATTTCCTGGCCATCTTTGATGTTCATCAAATATCCCGAGGGTATTTTCCAAACAGCTCCCCTCGTAGGTTTCATCGCAAATTCCTCGGACAGCATATCCACAGCCACGTAGGTACCTTTAAAAGTAACATCTTCCATTCTTCCTATAACGCCCAAGTTGATCAACTTTTCCAAGCAAGCCTCCTTTTGCTTCCGGGAAATACTCTCTCCTTCCGGGTATTGTGAGGCTAATGTTAAGACATCCCCCATTTTACTCATATCCACTATGAACTCCGGAACCTCTTCCTCTTCGCCTCCAAAGATCGCGTTCACCTCGCGATGCTCGTGTAACGGGTTACATTACACATTCGGTTCAGCCTTATCAAATTCCGGGACTTTTCCATCGATCAATGCTTGCACCTTAAACTTGAGAGCGAGACAGTTGTCCACATTATGCCCCCTTTCTCCCATATGGTATATGCACGTTTGGGTCTCATCAAACCCGAGAAATCTTGGAGGATGGGCTCTAGGTGGCTCATTTGCAACTAAGCGGTTCTCTAGCAGCATGGGTAATAATTTGGATAAGGGTCGGGGTAGTGGGGTGAAAACAGGTTGGTTCTTTCTTCTAAATTACGGTGGTTTGGAAGCGGTCCAGGAGGACGTTCCTTTGGTAGGGGTAGAAGGTGAGAAATTTTTAGGCCTTGGCGGGTTAGGGACAAAGGCTACTTCTCCAGTTTGTTCCCTATTATCTCTTCTCAAAGGGTATTGGCGTCTGAAAGGCGCATCGGGTATCTTCTTCTCTCTCAATGCCCACTCATGGCGTTCTGCTACCTTGATTAGGTGCGCAAACGTCCGACACCCCGAGGTGTTCAGCTTGTCGAAATACTCGAAGGGAAGTACCTTGAAGAAAAGATCTATTAGTTCCTCCTCGGGGACGGGCGGTTTTACCTGCACAGCCAATGCCCTCCATCTTTGGGCGTAGGCGCGAACGGCCTCGCTCTTTCCTTTCACGGTCCTTAAAAGGTCCTCCCTAGTTAGGGCCGTCAGAGTGTTAAACTTGTATTGCCGGAAGAACTCGTCTGCCGGTTTGTCCCAATCGGCGAGCCTCTCCGGTTCCAATTCAATGAACCAAGCCGGGGCTGCCCCATATAGGCTTTCCTGGAAGGTGTTGACCAGTAGCGGAATGTTATCCGAGAATTGCGACATTCGGCGCAAATAATATTTCAGGTGCGCCTTAGGACACCCGGTTCCATTATATTTCCTCACAAAATCCGGTTCCTTATAATCAGCAGGAACCTCTATCTTCTCAAACGGCGCAACCTTGTCGAACCTCGAAAATTCATACCCCTGACTCGCTGGGCATTCTTCGATCTTAGCCAGCCTTTTAATCTCCTCTTCCATTTTGAGGCCTTGTTTTTCCTTCTTTTCCGGATCTATCACAATGGGAGGATCCTTAGGCGGTCGCTCCGGGTTCAGAGTGGGATTAGCGGCGGGTGCCGGATTAACGTTTGTTCCATCGGATGAGCCCGCAGGGGCTTGAGAATTAGGATCGACGTGGTATCTCCCCTGATCGGCGATCAACATCGCCTTCATCTCTACTACCATTGTGGCGATCATATTCATTTGATTCTCCAGGTTACCCACACGAGGTGCGAGTTCTTCCTACTACATTCTTAATCAGCGCGTCTTGCTACGAGTCCTCGTGTTTATCACTCACCTGTTTTCGTAACATCAAATCGGTATGGAAAATATTAAAGGATTTGGAGACGCTGATCCGTGGTAACTGACTTTTCTATATGTATGCATGAAATGCTCATAAAAGGAATAATACGTATTTATTACAAACCAAATTGTTCAAAAGTATCTAAAAGATAACAAATATGCGAAAATCTAAATGGGGGAATGAATCTATCCAAGTCGAGGACGCTTCCACTCTTCTTGCTCTTCTGATCCATCGGAATCCCACAGGTATGGGTCTTCTCCTTCTTCCGACATCCACTGCTCTTGATCTTCGGGAATGTACGGCTCTACTCCCGGTACATACGGTACTATGTATTCTGGCTCGTAGGACTCCACCTCTTCAATCCGAGGAGATACGCACTCAGGTACATATGGCTCAACTATTGATCGGCGATACTCCTTAAACTTCTGGATATATTCCTTGGAGGCTCTATGAATGTTCATCTCGTCATCCAAATAATCCGGCCATTCAAGTTGTTGTAACGGGGAGTTCTTCAAAGTGTGAAGTATAAGTTTGATTCGGGCCCGATACAACTTCTTCGCTTCTCTTGTGAGCTTTCCTCGTGTCATGTCAAATGAGAAGATCCCGGGACAAACATTCGGTGGTATTTCTTGTAGAACTCCAAATTGCCTTACCACTCGGATGGGATAATAAGCGACAGCGCCGGTACATCCCAATAAGGGAATAGGACTATCTTCAACACCAACGATGCGAGCCTCCACGATCTTAGGCCAAGTCAAACGCCATCGGATGTGTTCGGGCTTCAAATTTTCCAATAACTCAACCCACTTTTTGAAAGAGTATTTGGGTACAAGGGATTGACATTTAAGAAAGGATTTAAGAGGGTGAACGTGCTCATTGATCTCGTAACACCCTACTCGGAGTTGGAAGGTCTTTATATGAGAAGTGAACCACATATGGAGTAGTCCATTAGATGCTTGGAAAACGGCCTTTTTCGAAGTTTTGGAACGATTTAGGGAAAGAAAGGTCTCAGCTAGAATCATGTACGAATAATCCCAGCGACAACATGCTTGTCTAGCTATATGGACAATAGAGGGATCAAAAGTGGTTCTAGAGGTTGGGAATAGAACGAATGCAAAGAAGGCCAAAATGAACACATTTCCCGATTTATGACCGGTTTCGGTGGGTAGAGAGGAATAATTGTCAAAAAGGAATGAGAATGTAAATTTGCCAGAATTGGACTTATAAACTTTTTCTATCTTAGAAGTTTTAAGACGAAGAAAACTCGATAGAGAATGAGTGGAGTCCATGTCCAAAGGGGGTTGAGCTACATGGTCGTCAAATTTAGCCCCAATGATAGCGGTATACTCTTCGAGTGTATGGGTCAATTCCAAGCCTTGGAAGTTAAAGGTCATCGTGCGCGCGCCCCACGCTTTGGCTAGCGTTTGAATGAGGGCCGGTTGATACTCCACTTTGATCGGGTCCACTAATCGTCCTAAACGTCCTTCAACGTAGGCCTTGTTGATGACGTCGAGGCGATCCCACCATATAGCGAGTTCTTTGCGTGGTACCGGAATGATCTTGATGTCTCAATTCCCCATGATCTAAAATGCAAAATGATGATCCTAAAGTCAATTACCACGGATTTAATATAAACATGCATGAAATGTGATGCAAATGCACTAACCAAATTCCATGTCATCTTTTGATAACATGAGGGTCAAGTACTCCTATTTGACCCAAATAAGCCAAACAGGGTAGTTATGAACCTAATATCACCCAAAGATGGCATGTAATTGATTAGGATCATTTAAGTGTAATCGGGGTAGAAAGTCGCTTTTACAACTCCAAATTTGTTCACTCATAAAATTGACAAGTCTAGTACAATAAGACATGATAGCATCTAAAGATGTTCGGACAACAGATGTCAATGGAAGTACATAACCGACTCAAAATGTATTGAACCCTAGAAAATGCCCCAAAGTCGTACTAAACTAGATAGTCAAAGTAGTGTCTTCATCGGATGAGATCTCCACTATCTCGGGAAGCTCGATATCTTCTTCATCATCAGAGGATATGGTGATGACCTCTTTCTTCTTAATTGGGGAGTGCTTTGGGGTCGTCTTGGTTGCGCGAGGTTTCTTCGCCAATTTCATGTATAACTCCCAAATTCTATCCTTTTCGCGCTTGATTTCCAAATGGCGTCCATAACGGGTATAATCGCAACTCTCGCTACGAATGCGGTTCCGTCCATTGAGCTCCCGCCCATGGATAAATCCAGAGACTCGAAAAGTAGCGGGTACTCGGTCCTTGCGTCGGATGGTCCTCCGCTCCCATGTGAATACGTCGGGTATATCAATATGACCTTGAGGTGCCATCTATCCTAAAAAGGAAAATTTGACCTTCAACCCCGATCACTTAAACGATCTTACAAATTGTGATGATATGTCGTGGAAATGCGTGATATGCAAAATTTAATTTTACAAGTTCAAAGTAAAGAGGGTAAAAAGCCTTACCAACCGATGTTACTCTTTTTTTGGGTTTTTGGTTTTAGGTATACCAACCGTCCATTTCACATGCGCATGAGACAAGTGAGGTTCAACTCTAAAGGAATCAAAAAGGCTCGGGTATGGACCTACAAAGGCTCTCGCTATACAAATCGATGAGCCGCCCACAAGCGCAATCAAACAACAAGTGGGTAGGACCATCAATCTTGCATAGCGAGCGGGATCAAATATGGTCAACCCAAGTGCAATCAAACACGGGAGCTTTGCATATCGATCCCTATCTATGGTGACCTATAAGGGTGATTCGCGGCTCGAGTTTAGGCGCTTGTGTGTGCAGTGTTGTGATCCTCAAAATATGCAAGACATGCACAACAACTTATATTCAAAACACCGCTTCAGTATGGACATAAATAAACACACAACCCGAAACTCCATATCTGCATCAAAAGGTAAACACATACGCCACCCCTTATAACTCCCATCTGCATCAACATTTAACACTTTTGTTAGTGAACGTACCTCACCTTCAAGAGCATCCGCAGAAAATGGGGTTAGAAGGCAATCAACATTTTTATCGGCTTAAGTCCTCTTAATAATTTCCCCAACGGAGTCGCCGGTCTGTCGCGACCCTCCGGAAAATTTTCGGATGTGAAAATTATGTTCCGGTGGTGAGAGGGTTAACGAGCCGATCCTTAACTTTTTAATTTTTATATAACCCCGGTTGTCGGCGGGATTTTTTAGGATCGCGGGTCTCTCCCAAGACCCATTACTCGAATCGCGATGTCGGAGAAAATTTTATATCGAATATCGACCTTAGTGTGGTCGGGTGACATGTGCGATGTGTACATGCAATTTGGAGTCGCCACCGATCAATTTATTGGAGGGTACGATAGGAAAACCCTACCGAGCGGTTGGGAGAAACCGTTCGGTTCCGCGAAAACCGCAGATTTTTGGGTCCGGGGGCTTGGTTATGCCGAGATTTTTATCGACGCCCTTTCGGTTACCGATGTTGAGTGATTTTCTAACCTACGAGTTCATGCAGATGCGATATCGGGTGAGGTAGGCCCTAACGATCTAAGGTATTCATGCGGATAAGAATTTTACTATTCCTAACAATCACAATCGGAAAATTAAAGTGCAATCAATATAATCGCAAGCAATGAAATCAATCAATCAAGGCTCAATATATCTAAAAATGGCCCTATCGGCCCACGTAAATATCTAATTTGAGTTCCGGAGTTGATTAGGGAAAATTTGGGGCGGAAGGCCCGGAAGGGTAGAATAGTCATTTTTGAGGTTCGGGACTCGAAAATCACAAAATCGGGGTTAGGCCAGTTGAATGTGGCCATTTCCCATTTTTTTGTGATTTTATGGAATTTTTCTATTTTTTCTATTTTTTTTTGAATTTTTCATTTATTTTCTAAAAATGTTGGGAATTTTCCGGATCGATGTGAATCGACCCTCGAAGTCTCAAAAATTTTCGATCCAGACTATATGAGTCCCGAATCGATCTACAAATTTGAAGAAATTTTTTGTGAAAATCTGGGAATTTTTATGAATTTTCTATGAATTTTTGCAATTTTTATGGATTTTTGGAATTTTCTTTTTATTATTTTGTATTTTTTATTAATATTTGTGGACCGGGTCAACCCGGTCAACCCGGTCCAACCGCCCGTGGACTCACCTAAATGCTAAACGGTGCCGTTTCTATTTTATTTATTTTGTTTTTGATTTCCTAAGCTATTTTTCTAATATCCGAATAAAGAAAATAAAATGGACTACCGAGATCAATCCACGAATCAATCCCAGCCGTTGACCTTCTACTAAACAAAACGACGCCGTATCAACCTATTTAAACGAACGGTCACGATTTACTCTGGACACGATCCGAGCCGTTCGATCATCCTTGATCTAAACGAAGCCGTATGGGTTAAAGGCATGGACGGTCACGATTATATCTAGGATCTAATCCGGACCGCTCGTTCTCCCCGAAACCTAAAACGACGACGCTTTTGACTATATCCCCTAAACGGCGCCGCATCTACTAAGTGAATGGACGGCCACGATCTAACCTAGACCTAATCCCGACCGTTCACTCCTTGATCGCTTAAAACGGCGACGCATATGCCAACCGAGACGACACCGTTTCGATTATTTCCTAATTTCTAAGTAATAAACTAATTATCTAAAAATATGAAAAAGCGATCCAATGGCTGAGAATCAAACCTACCTAATTATCTCAGCCGTTAGATCTATGCCAAGTCGACTCACTCGCACCAACGGCAAGCCGACCGGGCGACACCTTGGACCAATGAATGAGTGACACCCGAACGTTTGACCATTTGACCGAGCCACGTTGGCTCGTCGTCTACCTCTCGACGGCACGTAATGAACGGCTGAAAAACCTCCGGCGAGATCCAATGGTGAGATCTCGCCGGAATGACACAAAACCACCGCGGATCAACTCGCCTAACCCTCCCGATCAACATATCCAAAAATCAAAGTATTTCATCCACTAAATCACGAGAATCAAACCCGGCACGGTCGCGATTTCTCAGAACCTAATCTCATCACATAGAGCATAACTATCTAATTCAAGCTTCAGAATCATTCAAGGTGAGTTCGGAATACTTACCTCGGGTTCGGATCGAACCCGCAGTTGCTAGATTCGTCGCCGGCCGAAGTTCGGCCGCACCGCGAGATGTTGGAGGCTCGATTCAAGTGACTCGGGCAAAATCGATGCGTAAAGAAGATACGATCATGGTCGGGGATGCTCGGGGATAAAAACACACACGCTAATTTCAATGATCGTGCAAGTGTGAGTGTGATGCCATGATCATGCAGAAGCAAAGTTTGAAGTTCAACTTACGAGTTTCGAGGATCCGGAGCCAATTGAATGAGTGTGATCGCTTCCTAGCACCTGCGTGAAGCTTCCGGAAGTGGTCTCGTGCTTTGATTCGACCCGAGTTGATCGGCCGAGTGATGTGCAGCTCAAGCTCCGACGAGCGACAATGGCGACCGCCAGACCTTCTCGCTCTACTCTCTCTCTCTTTCTCTCTCTATTCCGGTGCGTGATGAACCGAATGAGCCTCCTCTCCGTTCGAGAACCTTCTTTCTCCTTTTATACCAAGTTTTGAAATCTCGCGCGCGTCGGGTGTGAGCTGGCTGAGTCCTCCTCGTGCCTTGGCACGTGATTTCCGGTCACCGGACGGTGATAGAGTCGGTTATGATTCCGTCAACGTCCGTTTGGCACTCGGGCGAGCACAAACGAGCGCGAATTGCTCGTTATTTCAAGGATGTTGACTTTTCGCCCTCCGAACCTTTGATTGGATCCTCCGCCGTGCTCCGACGACGATTGGTCGCGCCGCCGGTCCCAATCGACGCGGCATAACCTGAAAGACAAAACCCCTACACTAATCGTTCCAATTAGTAATGAATTGATCCTCAATTTAATCATTGAAACTTAGCATTCAAACCTGCAACTCGCGCCTCTCATTTGGGGGAGATGATACTGTTTGGACCGGTTCAACCGGCGGTCAGACCGGTCCGAACCGGTTCATACAATGAATCTTATAGAATTTTCAAAATTAATCGAAATTGAGTGGGAATTTTTGCAATTGAACCTCAAAATTGGACTTAGGGGCCTGGATATTACCTAGAAATGCAATTTTGCCCAAATGTTCTTATCAATTTGCACAAAAACCCCAAATATTTCAATTTGCCCAAATTAGGGAAATGTTCAATTGGATGTGCAATTGATCAAATTGGACCACGAGACCCATGCCAATCGATTTAGAATGTGTAAAAACCTAGGGGGACGGTCCAATTTTACCATGATAGTCCCTCAATTGAAAGTAATTTCAAAAATTGGCAAATTGAGGGACTAAATTGCAAATAATTTGGGGATTTTGTTCAATCCGTGCAATTCGCGCAATTGTGGGTTCAATTGATCAAATTGAAGTTCAAAGTGACTACAATTGAATGTCTAGACCTAAAATGTGCAAAAATTGCAAATAAAAAGACTCAATTGGTATTTTTTAAGCAAATTCAACCCTAGGCATTGTGAAAGAACACCTAAAATTGGATTCAATTTTCAATTTTTCTTGAGGTAAATATTAAAAGGGAATTAAAAGAAAAATAGTGAACATTTTGTATATTTTTATGACCTCGTGAGGTATTTTTTATGAATTTTCTAATATTTTCCTATTTTTCGAAATTATTAAAAAATGTGAAAAATATGAAAAATTATTTTTTGTTCCAAATTGGTTCCTTAGGCTTGGCCAAGGTTTCCAATGTTGATTTTTTAATTTTTTGATTTTTTGTGAATTTTTAGTGAATTTTGGAAAATAAAACTAAAGAAAAATTGATTAAAAATCGGGTGTCAACAATGTCTTGTAAAATAGCCTAGGCAAATATACTTATATTTTGTGGAGTAACTCTGACACCAAAATCTCCAATAGATCCGATAAAGTTCGCCTTTATCCTACACCAAACAAAGATTTTTATGACAAGTTCGGAAGACTCACCATAATACCAACAAAATTTATCAACAATCAAGTTGAAGACGCTTTATCTCACCATCTATTGTCAACAACGCGTTCATGCACGGGCACGTGTACACCGGCTGCGTCTTGAAACACCGTGTGATTGATATTAATGTATAAGGTCGATGGGTGTATCCCCATAAGTGGGTGAAAGCAATGATATTTTGTACGAGGATATGTGCAAATTCCCGCAAAATCGACCCGATAATACTTGCGTGATTGTCAATCAAAATCTGCAAAAGAAACAAGACATAAAAAGAAATTAGGTAACTTTACCTTGCAATTCAAACAACCCTTCAATGAAAATGTACACTTACCTTGCAATTGTTAGCTACATGATCGCGTAAACCGTTGACTAGCCTCATGTGACCATGCAAATCTTTGCGAATGCAAAATCCTCCAGCAAATGTCATCACCCCGCAAGACCCTCCGCCGAGGCAAGACCCCCCTCCACATCACCTGGACCCTCAGCAACCGGCTCGGGCTCCTCAAGCAACACAAATTCTTGTAACCAATGTTAGAGGTATTGTAAGATTTAGATATGTGTTTTTATTTATTGTTTTCGTAAGAGTTTAGTAAACTTAATGTGTGTTGCGGATTTCTGGTCTTAGCTTCGAGTTGTTTTGTGGTCTTTTGGGATTCTTCACTTTATTGTACAACATAGAGTTCAATTGTTCATACCGCAATTGCATAGAGTTCGATTGTTCATATTGTAATCGCCTCCTTTTAATAGACTCTTATCTCGTCGTCATCCGATACACCCGATTATATACTGTTAATGGTAATGACCATGCAGAGTAGGTTTCATCAAGTCTCTTGCAGGCTATCACTCGTGGTGAGATGTTGGGTCAAAACCAGCATATGATACTACTCTTGCTGGATAGGTCAATTGAACGTGTTAGACAATTTGGAGTTGAATTAAAGAACCGTGATTTAGTTCAAGGTCCGTAGATTCTTGTTATTGTTTTGTGGTGACATGTAGCATTTAACAATTAATGGGATGATAAAATGTGTCACAATCGGATGTGGTGTGTGAACCGGTCTGTCAATATGTACATTATGCAGTCCTTGTAGGGAAATTTGTAGGGAAAATTAATAGAGCTAACCATGCGCAAAGATTTTCATGCTCACATGAGGCTAGCTAACGCTTTATGTGAGCATGTAGCCAACAATTGCAAGGTAAGTATACATTTTCATTGAAGGGTTCAAGGGTTGTTCGAACGGCAAGGTAAAGTTACCTAACTTCCTTTTTATTTTTTTTTTTTTTTTTTGCTTTTGCAGACTTTGATTGTTGGCAATCCCGCAAGTAATATTGGGTCAATTTTGCGAGAATTTACACATATCCATGTACAAAATATCACTGCTCTCACCCGCCTTCAACATAACAAGGCAGTGAACTTGATTTCTGAGAAGTTAGTTGTGATTAACTGTGAATTGTGTTCAAAATGTAACCATATGGGGATATACCCATCATATGTCCCAAAGAGTTATTGGGGAGTAGGGCATATGCAACTTCCCCTACATAGCCAATTCATGTCATGTTACATTTTTTTTTTTTTTTTGTAAAAGTAAGAGTTGTATTAACTTTAACCAAGGCGTAACTATACAAGAGCGAAACCCAACACCACAAAGGGGGGCCTTGCACTTGTGGTGACACTAGTGAATGTCATTACGAGTGCAAGGGTGTCGTGGGTCCAAAAAGGGAACTAGGGTCCCCTAGAAAAAAAAAAGAAAAGGCCAAAAAAAAAACCCGGCCAAAACGAAATAACGTAAACAGAGCTGGGACGACCTTTACATCAACAAAAAATAGTCGGATCAATACCCAGCTAGCTTACATCCTCCCGTTACGAGAGGTGTCTTTGACATGTTTAAAATTTAGCACCTTATCCTTAACAACCTTTTCAAGATATTTCTTGATGTGTGGCAAAAAAAGAGTCTAGTTAAGGAACAATATATGTTTCCTCTCCCTCCAAATGATATGGCACAAAGCCCCAAAGGAGAAGCGGGCAATGTCTTGGTGGAAACTTTGGCCACTTATATGCTGCATAGCCCATTGCAAATTGATATGCCAACATCCGTTGGACCAAGCCAGATTGCATTTTGTTGCCCAAAAAAAAAGCCAAGATACCCGTGTGATGGCAGCCAAAGTAGAGATGGTCAATTGCGTCCGGTCCGCATCCACAAAATGCACATGCAACATTTGAAATATGATTGTAATTAAGTAATAAAATTTGGGTGGGCAATCGATTCAAAGTAATCAGCCACGGGTGGAAAGAGTGTCGAGGGGCAAGAGCGTGATCCCAAACTAAGGAATGCCACGGTACCAACTGTCCTCTATGCCAAATAGAACTATAAACGGAAGCAATGGAGAAGTCACCAGAGGAATGACCAAGCCAAGTAAAGCAATCCGAGTGCCGGTGATCAAGGGTTGGGAGTATCTTAGGCCAAGACTCGATGATGTCAATAACCCGTGACGGGTGACCCGAGAAGGGAAAAAAATCTGCCACCATGGACTTTCGAGGTATGCATAACTTATATATGTCTATATCAATGAAGATCTTATTGAAAGGCCCTCGATGATTCAAGAAATCAAACCAAAAAGACACATTGCGACCACCGCCCAGCCGCCGTCTAAAGAGATGTTGAAAATCCAAGCGAAGGTCGAGGATTTGTTTCCACGCCTAAGAATATAATGTTGGCTTGATAGCTATCCAAAAGTTCTTGTTCTTTATGAAAGTAGAGTGAATCCATTTGTACCATAGGGATTCCTTATCAATGAAGAGAATCCAAATGTGCTTTAGCATCGCTGCCATGTTACAATCATTAAGTCTCCTTATACCAAGACCCTCTCCTCTTTAGGGACGCATACATCACTCCACAAAACTTTTACACCCCCAACACCAAGGCCCGGTCCTTTCCAAAGAAACCGCCCGAGGCTTTGCTCAATATGGGACAAGACAGATTTGAGGAGGATGAAAACACTAGCCCAATAGTCATGAATAGCTTGAAGGACTGACCCGATAAGCCGAAGGCGACCAATAAAAGCTAAGAATCGCTGGGCCCAAGACCGAGCTCTAGCCGTTATCAAGTTTACCAAGGAGTTGCAATCCACTTTGCCCAAGTGTGAGGCAATAATAGGGACACCCAATTATCGAAATGGTAAAGCACCTTCTTGGAATCCGAAGGCATTGAGGATCATTCCCCTAATCTCCTTTGAACCCTCCAAGAAGAATATTTCACTTTTAGTCAAGTTTGGCTTAAGAGCAGACCAGTCCGAAAATCTATCAAGCTTGCCCTTCAAAAGGGATATTGCTGCTAAGTTCGCCTCAGCGAAGAGTAGCACATCATCAACAAAAAAGAGATGGGTGAGCTGAGTAGGCTCACATCTCCAAAAATATTTGAATCATGGCTACCAACCCCGCATGTTTAAGATGCCCGTGAAAATTTCCATGACGAGTGTGAATAGGTAGGGCGACATAGGATCCCCTTGTCGAATATCTCTCCCACTAGAAAAGAAACCATGTAACTCCCCATTAATGGAAACAGACAATTTGGGAGTACGAATGCACATCATAATGAGATTAGCGAAGGTTTTAGGAAACCCAAATACTTGTAAGACCAGCTCCACAAAATTCTAGTCCACCATATCGTAAGCCTTCCGAAAGTTCACCTTGATAGCACACTTGGGCAAGTACGATTTATGGTGAAAACCAAAGAAGAGTTCTTGAGCGAGGAGAATATTATCGCAAATACGACGTTCCTTCACAAATGCACTTTGAGGGAGACTAACTAGAGTAGGCAACACCGAAGCTAATCTATTAGCTATGATCTTAGTAATGCATTTATAAATAGTGTTACAACAAGCAATTGGTCGAAAATCCCTAATGGCAGCCGCATTGGGAACTTTAAGAACCAAACATAGTATGGTTATATTAAGTTCACACAATAATTTTCCATTCTCAAAGAAATCTTTGATAGCCGATAGAACGGAGGGGCCAACTATATCCCAAGTGCTTTTGAAGAACTCGACATTAAAACCATCCGGACCCGAGGTCTTGCCGGGGGCTAGAGAGAATATGATATTGCGAATCTCCGAATCAAAAATAGGCCACGATAGAAAGCATACCTAGTCATCATCTGAGTGCGTGCAATAACGGAAGATAGCTCTTGTATCAAGGGCCGAGTGGGTAGCATTGTTGGGGCCAGTAGATTTTCAAAATGAGAAACTATAATTCTTTGAATAGCAGGCGGGTCGATCGCAAGAAGATCATCATCATCAGCCACCGAGATGATTCTATTTTGAACATGCCTCTGGTTGACCGAATGGCGAAAATATTTAATGTTCAAATCCCCTTCCTTTAGCCATAGGACATGAGATTTCTATTTGTAAAAGGCTTCCTCTTGGAGCCGAAGGTTGGAGAAAGCACGGAGTTGGTTACGCTCCCGATCAGCCAGTTATTAGTTGAAGGGATCCAAAGCCCGAGCATCCTAGATAATCATTAAAGCATATCTACCATCGGATGTACAAGTCGATATCTCCAAGTAAGACTCCTTATTAAGCTGTTTAAGCTGGCCTTTCAAAAGCTTGAGTTTTCAACATAGAATAAACATGGGAGTCTTGGACACCTGGTTATCCCACACTTGAGAAACCACTATAATATGTAGGAAGGATGAGAAATTCAGAAATTCAAGAACTTAAAGGGTCTTCTGAAGTTTTTAGGTACCATAATCTCAATGATCATGGGCGTATGGTCAGATACTCCCGGAGCCAAAAAGGAGGCTTCAGAGCACCGGACACTTGAGAAACCATTGTCATGTTACATTTGTACATCTCAAAACCGAAATTGTCAACACCATAGAATTAAAAGCACCGGACAACTTCTGTGGAATTAGAGTCCACTAAACGGGTCATCAAGGTGTGTAAACCATGTTCATGGTCAACGAGCAAATTGAAATGTATGCCACTTGTAGTATGTACGCGTGAACTCTATGCAGCAAACAAAGTGAATAATCCTAAAAGAGCGATACTAGAAACATAAACGAGAGTGCAAATGCCAATATAACAAATGGGGTGGCATATCACAGCACCACTATCTTTTAGTAAATCACGGTATCTTCTAATAGGAAAGAACAAGCTTATCGAAGATTAACGGAAAATGCAACAATGGGTAAAATAGCCAAGGACCTAGCAATATCAAGAGCACTATAGGTAGCAATCTGGAAAGATGGATGATCCTGTTTGCTACCAACTTTTTACCACATCTCTACAGGTTGGAGGGACTTAGCCTTATCGGCTATTGGTTCAGTTGGTGGGACAAGAGGGTTTGCATTAGCGGGGAAATACTTGTGGCCAAAAGTACTATACCTAGCACAAGAAATGGACTTCCATTCATATTCGAACTTAGTCATACGAGCTGCACCATTCAATAGTACCTCGACAAATTCGTTGAGGGGCTGATTAGCTTTGATCTCCACACACACCCGAGCAGAGGAGATCATTTTCATACTCTCGGTTTGAATATCCACATAGAAAGGCTTGCCAATCGCACTAATGTTAGGAGCAAACCACAAAGCATAGGAAATGTTCCCCAGCTGAATCCAAACCGGTAAAGCATCATGTTCGTTCCGCTTTAGGTCCATAAGAGGATGCCATTGTTGGAGAATGAGAGGCACTCTTGCAACAATGAACGGCCCCGTTATCAAGGGTCTTGCAATGAAATTCATTATCCGGCATATGGAAAAAGTAGAATCCATCATCATTGGGCATAACTTGAGACAAGTATGCCCCCAAATGTGCTTAACAACCATTAGGTAAGCTTAAAAGGGAGTCTCTTCCCAACGAAATAACCTACCAGACATTCATTCCATTTCGGATCAATCGCCGCAAGAATTTCTTCCAATATAGTAACCACAGTTCTATCACTAACAATAAAAGGGGGGTATATAAGTTAGATCATATCATTTCGTTGCGGACTTCACGACAGCCGCGCTTTAATTGTGCTTACCGCATCGTTTGTTAAGCACATTTGGGGGTCTCACTTGTTTGAAGTCATGGCCAAGGACGATGGATTCTACTTTTTCCATATACCAAATGATGAGTTTCGTGGCAAGACCCTTGATAATGGGCCATTAACTCTTATAAGAGTGCTTCTTATTCTCCAATAATTGCACCCTCTTATGGACCTAAAGTGGGACCAACATGATTCTTTACCGGTTTGGATTCGACCGAGGAACATCCCTTATGCTCTGTAGTCCGCTCCCAACATTAGTGCCGTGGTTAGTGCGATTGGCAAGCCTCTCTATATGGATCTTCAAACCTGGTGTATTGAAATGATCTATGTCGGGTGTGTGTGGAGATCAAAGCCAATTAGCACCTCAGTAAATCTATCGAGGTACTATTGATTGGTGCAGCTCGTACGATTAAGATTGAATATAAATGGAAGCCCATTTCTTGTGCTAGACATGGCACTTTTGGCCATAAGTGTCTCTCTGCTAATACGGACCATGCTGTCCCATCGGCCGCACACCCATCCCGCAGAAATGTGGGAAAAAGTTGTAGCAAACATGGTCGTCCATCTTCCCGCATTGCTACCTCTAGTGCCCCCGATATTGCTGGGTCCTCGGCTGTTCTGTCCGGGAGATGTAAACCTTCTCGGTTCTCTCACCTATTTTTTGTCGATGATGTGCTCCTCTTTGCTAAGCCAAATCTGGCATCAATATCTCTATTGAAGAATGGCCTCAATAGGTTTTTCGATTGGGCTGGACTGAGGCTGAATATGACCAAGAGAGAGATTTTCTCGAGGGGCTCAAAGGAACTTCGAGGTTGGATCCTTAATGCTCTCGAATTCCAAGAAGGCACAATGTTGTTCCGATATTTGGGCGTCCCTATTTTGCATCAAGGCTGAGTAAGGAGGATTATAATTCCTTGGTGAACTCGATAATCGCTAGAGCATAGTCTTGATCCCAATGGTTCTTATCTTTTGCTGGTCGGCTAGAGCTTATCAATTCAGTCCTTCATGCTATATATGCCTATTGGGCAAGTGTGTTCATCCTCCCAAAATTTGTATTGTCCCGCATTAAGCGGATCCTCGGACAATTTCTATGGAAAGGGTCGATGTTTGGTGTATGTGGTGCAAAAGTTTCTTGGGAAGGTTTATGTCTCCCTAAGGAGGAAGTGGGCCTTGGTATCGGTAGGCTTAGTGATTGTAATAGGGCGGCTATGCTTAAACACATTTGGCTTCTCTTTATTGATAAGGAATCCTTATGGTGCAAATGGATTCACTCTGCTTTCTTGAAGAACAAGAATTTCTGGATAGCTACTAAGCCGATGTTTTGTTCTTGGACTTGAACAAAAATTCTTGATCTTCGCTCAAAATTTCAACACCTATTTAGTGTTGACACCCGATTTTTAATCAATTTTTCTTTAGTTTAATTTTCCAAAATTCACTAAAAATTCACAAAAAAATCAAAAAATTAAAAATCAACATTGGAAGCCTTGGCCAAGTATAAGGAACCAATTTTGAACAAAAAATAATTTTTCGTATTTTTCACATTTTTTAATATTTTCGGAAAATAGGAAAATACTTGAAAATTCATAAAAAATACCTCACAAGGTCACAAAAATACACAAAAATGTTCAATATTTTTTTTAATTCCCTTTTAATATTGACCTCAATAAAAATAAAAAATTGAGTTCAATTTCGGGTGTTCCTTCACAACGCCTAAGGTTGAATTTGCATAAAAAATACCAATTGAGTCTTTTTATTTGCAATTTTTGCACATTTAGAGTCTAGACATTCAATTGCAGTCCCTTTAAACTTCAATTTGACCAATTACACCCTCAATTGCGCGAATTGCACAAATTGCATAAAATCCCCAAAATATTTGCAATTTAGTCCCTCAATTTGCCAATTTTTGAAATTACTTTTAATTGAGGGACTATCATGGTAAAATTGACCTGTACCCCTAGGTTTTCATGCATTCTAAATCGATTGGATTGGGTCTCATTTCCAATTTGATCGAATTGACACTCAATTGAACTTTTCCCCAATTTGGGTAAATTGAAAAATTTGGGGCTTTTGTGCAAATTGATAAGAAATTTTGGGCAAGATTGCATTTCTAGGTAATATCCAGGCCCCTAAGTCCAATTTTGAAG
Source organism: Rhodamnia argentea (assembly GCF_020921035.1). Classification (NCBI taxonomy): domain Eukaryota; kingdom Viridiplantae; phylum Streptophyta; class Magnoliopsida; order Myrtales; family Myrtaceae; genus Rhodamnia; species Rhodamnia argentea. The sequence goes on from NC_063155.1 coordinate 11,028,740, forward strand.
TTTAATTGCAAAAATTCCCAGTCAATTTGGATTAATTTTGAAAATTTTGCAAAAATTACCGTCTGAACCGGTTCAGACACGCTCGATCGCCGGTCGGATCGGCCAAACCGGCCCGTAACAGTGTCGTCTCCTTCACGGGTTTGCGCGAGTTGCGGGTCCGAACAGCGAGATTCAATAGCCAAATTGGGGATCAATTCGTGCTTAATTAATCTAATTGACGTGGGGTTTTTATTTTGCAGGTCAAGCTGTATCTTTTGCCACCGGCGGCGCGATCAATCGTCGTCGGAGCACGGCGGGACGGCCGGTCAAACGTTCAAAGCCCAAAAAGTCAAACTTTCACAAAATTGGTTGAATACTTGTTCATTTACGATCGCCGGAGCACCAAACGGAGTCCAACGGAATGGCATTCCGTTCTCGACGCCGTTTGGACCTTTTGGCACACTCGGGCACGTGCGAAAGAAGTTCAACCAAGCTCACCCGACGCGCGCAATTTCGAAAAAATGAGTATAAAAGGCGAGAAGGTTCTCGATCGAAAAAGGGAGGCTCATTCGCTCGCTCACACGCCAGAATAGAGAGAGAAAGAGAGAGAAAGCTAGAGAGAAGCTCCGGAGGTCGCGATGCTATTCACCGGAGCTCGGACTGCTCACCGTCCGCCTACTTGATTCAGAGCAAATCGAAGCTCGCAATCGGTCCTCGAAGCTTCGCAGCAACTCCGGGAAGCTATCGCACTCGTCCTATTGGCCTGAGATCCCTTAAATTGGTAAGTCGAGCCCTCAACTTCTCTACTGTGCGTCAATGGCATCTCGGCCTCCCGAACGTAATTCTTTCAATTGATTTGTGCCTTTTCATTGTCGCGACCCTCCGGAAATTCCTTTCCGGGGTGGAATAGGGCTAACGAGCCGATCCCTCCTTTTATAGACATATATATGGGGGATCGCGAGTCTCTCCCAAGACCCATTACTCGAATCGCGATGTCGGGTAAAAATTTTTCAAATATCGAAATTGACCTTGTGTGGTCGGGTGGCATGTGCGATGTGTACATGCAATTTTGGAGTCGCCACCGATCGATTTATTGGAAGGTACGATCGGAAAACCTTACCGAGAGGTCGGGAGAAACCGTTCGGTTCCGCGAAAACCGGAGAATTTGGGTCCGGGGACTTGGTTACGCCAAATTTCATATTTGACGCCCTTTCGGTTACCGATGTTGATCGTTTTTCTAACCTAGGATTTCATGCGGATGTAATATCGGGTGAGGTAGGCCCTAACAATTCTAAGTTTTCATGCGGATGGGAATTTTCTATCCTAATCAATCACAATCAAGAAATTTAATGCGCAATCAAAATCATTACAAGCAATCAAATCAATCAATCATACAGACATGTATAAAATGGCCCTATCGACCCACACAAAAGTCAAAAATTGGGTGTCGGGGTGATTTGGTAAAAATTTGGGGCGGAAGGCCCGGAAGGGTAGGATGGTCATTTTTGGGAGTTAGGGACCCGAAAATCACAAAATTAGGGTCGGGCCAGTTGAATGTGGCCATTTCCCATTTTTTGTGATTTTCTTGAATTTTTTCTAATTTTTCTATTTTTTGGAATTTTTATTTATTTTTCAAAAATATTGGGAATTTTCCGGATCGAAATTAATCGACCCTTGAAGTCTCAAAAATTTTCGATCCAGACTTTATGAGTCCCGAATCGATCTAGAAATTTTTAGAAATTTTTTATGAAAATCTGGGAATTTTTATGAATTTTCTAAGTATTTTTGCAATTTTTTTGAATTTTTGGAAATTTTTTTATTTTTTTTTTTTTATTTTTTTATTAATAGACCGGACCGGTTCGACTCGGTCAACGGCCGGTCAACCCGGTCCGACCGCGCCCAAACCCTCTCTACACAAAAACGGTACCGTATATGTATATATACTATATTTTTTGATTTTTCAAAAATGTTTTTCTAATATCTGAAATATACTAAAATGAATGGACGGCTGAGATCAATCGGCGAATCAATCTCAGCCGTCAACTCTTCCCTAAACAAAACGACGCCGCTTCTGTCTAATATACGGACGGGCAAGATTAAATCCCAAGAATCCATCCCGGCCGTTGAAGCTTACTAAGCTAAACGACGCCGCATCCGGCGCCGAACGGACGACCACGATTCAAAGCTAAAACTAATCTGGGCCATTGAAAGTCCTAAACTTCAAAACGACGCCGCTTCTGGCCCTTTACACAAAACGGCACCGCATCACTTAAAAGCACGGACGGCCGGGATCAAAACGTGATTCAATCTCGCCCGTCCATTCCGTCCAAAGCCAAAACGACGCCGAATCACCTATACCGAACGACACCGTTTTACATTTTCCGTGTTATTAACTAATAAACGAAAAATCTAAAAATACAAAAATAAGGATCCAACGGCCCTAAATCAAACCTAACAAATTATCTAAGCCGTCGGATCGTGGTCGACTCGGCCTCTTCGCGCCAACGACGGCCGAGTCAGCAATGACCTGGACCACTCGGCGCACGACACCCGGACTTTGACCTGTTGACCGCGCCACGTAGACTTCGTCTTCTTCGCGGCGACGACACATAACGAACGGCCGAGGCTTCCCGGCGAGATCCGACGGTGAAACCTCGGCCGATCAACCCCAAACCAACACCAAACTATTCCTAATGATCTCCCGATTAACATACTAAAGAATCAAAACACTTCAACGGCTAAATCACAAGAAATAAGCCATATACAGTCACGGCATCTCAAACTTCAATCATGCAATATCGAGCATAACAATGCAATCAAAGCTTCAGGTACGTTAATATCAAGTTAATGACACTTACCTCGGGCTCCGATCGAGCCCGGCGTTGCCGGGATTTGTCGGCCGAAGATCGGCCGAACCGAGAAATGTTGGAAGTTTGATTCAGGTGACTCGGGCCAAATCAATGCAGAAAAAGGATGCGATTATGGTCAGAAGTGCTTTAGGAGTAAAAGGCACACGCTAATTCAAAGAATGATGCTCGTGAAATGGATGTGCCATGATCGCACAGCAAGGAGAATTGAAGTTCAACTCACCGTTTTAGGGGATCTCGGTGCGATCGAGCTAGTGCGATCGTCTCGTCCAAGCTCGAGCGAGCTTCCGGTGGTGGTGCGGTGGTCCGATTTGGCCTTGATCGGCGGCGACGAAGTTGCACAGCTTCGGTCCGCAACTCGCGCCCGAGCCTTGCGCGAGAGCTTCTCTCTCTTACTCTCCCTCTTTCTCTCTCTATTCTGTTATGTGAATGAGCGAATGAGCCTCACTTCTTCTAGAATCCTCTTCAGCCTTATATATTGGTTTTTGAAATCGCGCGCGCATTTGAGCTTGAGTCGGTGATGCTTCGCACGTGGTAATCTCACGCGTTTTGGTCGCCGGACGGTGACGGAATCGGTTGTGATTCCGTCAACGTCCGTTAGACCCTTAATCGAACTCAAACAAGCATGAATTTGTCACGGTTTGAGAAACGTTGACTTTTCGGACGCCGGCGCCTTTGACCATCGATTCCGGCCGTCTCCGGCGAGCATTGGCTTCGCCGCCGGTGAGGATTGACGCTTCTCAACCTGAAGAGTAAAAGCCCTCAACCAATTAGTTCAATTAGGCACGAATTGGTCCTCAATTTGACCATTGAAACTCGGCGCTCAAACCCGCAAATGGCTTGTGTTCGTGGGGGAGACGACATTGTTTGGACCGGTCCGACCGGTGGTCAGACCGGTCCGAACCGGTTCAGGCAGTGTCCTTTGCAAAATTTTCAAAATTAGTTGAAATTGAGTGGGGATTTTTGCAATTAAACTTCAAAATTAGATTCAGGGGCCTGAATTCTGTCTAGGAATGTGTTTTTGCCCAAAAGTTCATGTCAATTTGCATAAAAACTCCAAATTTTTCTATTTGCCCAAACTGGGGAAAACTTCAATTGGATGTGTAATTGATCAAATTGGACCATGAGACCCATTCCAGTTGATTTATAATACATGAAAACATAGGGGACCAGTCCAATTTTGCCACGAAAGTCCCTCAATTAAGATTAATTTCAAAAATTGGCAAGTTGAGGGACTTAATTGCAAATAATTTGGGGATTTTGCCTAATTAGTGCAATTCATGCAATTGAGGGTGCAATTGATCAAATTGAAGTTCAAAGGGACTGCAATTGAATGTCTAGACCTAAAATGTGCAAAATTTGCAAATAAAAGGACTCAATTGGTATTTTTTGTGCAAATTCAACCTTAGGCATTGTGAAGAAACACCTAAAATTGAACTTAATTTTCAATTTTTCTTGAGGTCAATATGGAAAGGGAATTAAAAGAGAAATATTGAACATTTTTCTGTATTTTTGCGACCTCGAAAAGTATTTTTTATGAATTTTTCAAATATTTTCCTATTTTCCGAAAATATTAAAAAAAAATGCGAAAGATATGAAAAAATATTTTTTGTTCCAAATTGGTTCCTTAAGCTTGGCCAAGGCTTCCAATGTTGATTTTATAATTTTTTAATTTTTTGTGAATTTTTAATGAATTTTGGAAAATAAAACTAAAGGAAAACCGACTAAAAATTCAGGTGTCAACATTCATCCCTATGCATCCCTAACCACGATCGTACCTTCTTTCTGCATCGATTTTGCTCGAGTCACCTGAATCGAACCTCCAACATCTCGCGGTCCGGCCGATCTTCGGCCAGACAAATCCGGGGACTCCGGGCTCGATCGGAGCGCGAGGTAAGTGTCTTGAACTTGATTTATATGTGCCTGAAGCTTGGATTGCATTGTTATGATCGATATTGCTTGATTGAAGTTTGAGGTGTCGCGACTGTGATTAGTCTAATTCTCTTGATTCACTGGATGAAATTGCTTGATTTTCAATTATATTGATCTGAGGGATGAGTCGAGTCGATCGGCGGTGGTTTCGCGTCGATCCGGCGAGATCTCACCGTTGGATCTCGCCGGAGGGATTCGGGTCGTCCGTTTAGTGTCGTCGCGAGGAAGAAGAAGAAGATGACGTGGCGAGTCAACCGATCAAAGAGCTTATGTGTCGTTACGTGATAGGTCCACCTGGATCCGAGTCGCCTCGGTCATTGGCGCGAGCGGGCCGACTCAGATCCGATCCAACGGCCGAGATAAATAGGGTAGTTTGATTCTCGACCGTTGGATCTCCTTTTTATATTTTTAGATATTTCGTTTATTAGGTAAAAATTTGAAAAAAGCAAAAACGGTGTCGTTTAAGTAAATGGTGAGCGACGTCGTTCTAGAGCAGGAGAAGATCCGGTGTCGTTTTGGCCGTGTGGAGAGTTGAACGGTCCGGATTAAATAGGAAGTTCAATCACGGCCGTTCATTTGATTAGTAGTGCGGCGTCGTTTAACGCCCGAGTAAAAGGCGTCGTCGTTTTAACCAGTGAAGAGAACGAGCGGCCTAGATTAGATCCTAAGTTTAATCGTGACCGTCCATGTCCTTTAGTTACGCGACGTCGTTTTCGGTATAAAGGAACCGACGGCCCAGATTAGATTCAAGTTAGATCGCGGCCGTTCATTTGATTAAGGAAAACGGTGTCGTTTTTGAGTGCGCAGACTAGAACGTCGACGTTTCATCTAGGAAGAAATCAACGACCGAGATTTAATCGGAAGTTGATCTCGGCCGTCCATCCTTTTTCATATATTCGGATATTAGGATATTATTTCGTAAAATCGAAAAAATATACGTATTAAATACGTACGGTGTCGTTTGTATGTAGAGCAGTTCACAAATGGGTTCAGACCGGGTTGACCGGTTTGACCCGGTCCAGAAAAATTAATAAAAAATAAAAAAATAAAAAGAAATTTCCAAAAATCCAAAAAAATTCCAAAAAAACTTAGAAAATTCATAAAAATTCCCGGATTTTCACAAAAAACTTCTAAAAATTTCTAGATCGATTCGGGACTCATAAAGTCTGGATCGAAATTTTTGAGAATTCAAGGGTCGATTCACATCGATCCGGAAAATTCCCAATATTTTTAGAAAATAAATAAAAAATTCAAAAAAAAATAGAAAAAATAGAAAAATTCAAGAAAATCACAAAAAATGGGAAATGGCCACATTCAACTGCCCCGACCCCGATTTTGTGATTTTCGGGTCCCGAACCCCAAAAATGACCATTCTACCCTTCTGGGCCTTCCGCCCCAAATTTTCCCGAACCACCCCGAAACCTAAATTTGACATTTCTGTGGGCCGATAGGGTCTTTTTTTAGATATATCGAGCCTTGATTGATTGATTTCATTACTTGCGATTATATTGATTACGCTTTTAATTTTCTGATTGTGACTGTTAGGAATAGTGAAATCCCATCTGCGTGAATACCTAAAACCGTTAGAACCTACCTCACCCGATATCACATCTGCATGAATTCATAGGTTAGAAAATCACTCAACATCGGTAACCGAAAGGGCGTCAATGAAAATCTCGGCGTAGCCAAGTCCCCGGACCCAAAAATCTCTGGTTTTCGCGGAACCGAACGGTTTCTCCCGACCGTTCGGTAGGGTTTTCCGATCATACCATCCAATAAATTGATCGGTGGCGACTCTAATTGCATGTACACATTGCACATGCCACCCGACCACACTAAGGTCGATTTTGATGAAATTTTCTCCCACATCGCGATTCGAGTAATGGGTCTTGGGAGAGACCCGCGATCCTAAAAGATCTCGCCGACAACCGGGGTCAACACATATATAAAAGGATCGGCTCGTTAACCACTCACCAATCGAAAATCTCGGTGGAGGGTCGCGACAGACTTTTAGATGGCGACTTGGCAATGGTCGCAATGTGTCTTTTTGGTTTGACTCTTGGCATCAAAGAGGGCCTCTCAACAAGATCTTCTCTAATATGGACATTTATCGGCCAGGTATACATCGGAATGCAATAGTGTTGGACTTTTTCTCCTTTTCGGGTCACCCTTCACATGTTACGGCCACCATTGAGTCCTAGCCAGGGCCTCTCCCTTCTCTTAATCATCGAGGCAATGATCATTTTGTTTGGCTGGGTCACTCCTCGGGAGTTTTTTCTATTACTACCGCTTGGGAACTTATTCATCGCAGAGGACAGGTTGTACCTTGGCATTCCTTCATTTGGAATCGCACCTCACTCCTCGGTACTTATTCCAACTCCGTCTGATCACGTTGAATAGATTGCCCACCCGTGTTTTATTGCTGAACTACAATAAAATTTGAGATACTACTTGTGTATTTTGTAGTTGCGGACCAGACTCTATCGATCATCTCTTCTTCAAATGCCAACTACCGGTGCCCTCACACTATTTTGGCAGCCAAGTGCAATTTTGCTTAGTTTAACAGGTGGTGGCGGGACAACCGACAGTGAACCATACAACACATTAGTGGCCAACGTTTTTACTAGATTATTGCCTGCTTTTCTTTCGATGCATTGTACCATATCATTTGGAAGGAGAGGAACCACATCCTATTCCATAATCAAACTCTTTTTTTGCCGCCTATCAAGAAGAATCTTGAGAAGGTTGTAAGGGATAAGTGTGACGTCCCGGAAATATGGTGTTTGTAAGAAAAATTATGAATTCCAACGTGGAAAATAAAATTTGGATTTTGAGGATTTAAGAGACGATGATTGGTTGTTCCAGGACATCTGTCGGGAAAAAGTCAAGTTTGAATAGTCAAACATTGACTCGTAGTGTCAAGACCCTTCGTGCGCAAATTCAGACTTGTCCGAACCCCGAATGCCAAAATTCTAATTTTGCCCTCGGTCGATTGAGCCAAATGACTACCGGGACCCATTTTATCAATTTACCAAAATGCCCTCGGATTTTAATAGTATAAGACAAGATTATTTATGTGAGTTTGATTTTTTTTTTTTTATGGGCCCCATTCTTTTCTTTTCTTTGACCGAAAATTTCCCCTCAACTCTCCAATCTTCAACCCCTCCCCCACGTGAACACCCTTCCCCATGTTTATTTTTGACTTTTCTTCATCCCCCCCTCTCTCTCTCTCTCTCTCTCTCTCTCTTTTCTCTCTTTCTCCACGCCACCAGAAACCTCCTCCACGTGAACCCATCCCCATCACCTCATCCCATCTTTTCTCTCTCTTCCATCAATGTTCTCTCTCTCTTTCTTTTCCCTCCCCCACGCGCCGACCGCCCCCTCCTCTTTCTTTTCTCTCTTCCTCTCTCTTCTGCGCGACAACACCCCCCACCGTACATCTTCTTCTTCTTGTTTCTTTTGTTTCCCGCACCAACCCCCCCTCCAGGCTCACCTTGCCCGACGCCGCCATCACCACCACCCAACCACCTTCGTCCGCCGGCCCGCCGCCGCTAGCCGGTCACCCGCGAGCCCTCGCGCCGGTTGCTCAAGCTCACCCACGACCCCGACCCAACCTTGTTCCGGCCTCCACCCGACCCAGATCCGAGAGCTCGCGACCCCGACACCGGAGATTCATGGTCGTCCGAGCTTGTCCCGACCCACCGCCGAAGCCGCCGCCACCTAGCTCGCAGACCCGCCGACCGCACCTCACCCGAGCCTCCACGGACCCGTGACCCCTCTCACCTCCGGATCTACCCTCTCCCTCGCCCGTCGCCCACCGCCCGCGACCCATTCGAGCCTCAACCGCCGCGGACCAACCTCGACACCGTGTCCCGCCGCCGCTCGGCCAGCCACCCGAGCCCCTACCGTGAACCGGGAGACCCACGGCCGAAACCCGACCCATGCCCCGATCTGACCCGAACCCCACCGACCCGACCCGGAGCCGAACCCGACCCGACCCGAAAACCGGTGATCCAACCCGAAACCCGAGATCCGACCCGAACCGCCAACCCGATCCGACCCGAACAAGAACCCGAGACCCGATTCAATCGGTGTCGCCGTTTTCGTCACCGCCGCGCCCGACTCTACATCGAACGTTGGAGTTGTGAGTCGACCCCTAAACTCTGATTAGGGTGTTAACCGCGTTCGAGATTTAGAATAATTGTTGTGGACTGCGATTAAAATAATTAGCGGGTGCTAGATGTATTTATTTTAATTATAATTGTACTATTTGTCCGAAATTGGATTAGTTTATTATTAAGGTGTTAATTAATTGAAGCATGGATTAATTGACTCCGATAGATTAATTAATTAAAGTCGGGTTAATTAATTAAGATAGATTTAATTATTTATATTCGAGATTTATTAATTGCTAGTTTAATCGTAATTAAATCAATTAATTAGTACCGCGATAATTATTTAATTGTTAATTAATTATTGAATTATTATTGTTGGATGATTGTCTGGTGATTGTTGAGTGTCTTGACCGATATGAATTTGATGATCGATTGTCCTATATATATATATATATATAAATGTAAAGTCTGGTGGACAATATGTGTATTCATGTGATCACGTGTGGACTGATATTTTAAGCATGAAAATGGCCTCGAGCCAAGTTTTGAGCACGATTGTTTGTGAGTGTGCATTGGGTTAAATGCAAAGATATAAATTGGCTGGTTGCCTGTCGTGCGTGTGTGGTCACATAATGGATACTGTCTTCTCGGGTACGTGAGGACAAAGCCGACCCCCGGGTACGAGGGTTCGAGCCCGGTAAGTTCGTGCCGAGGGTACTTGGAACCACACGACTTATTAGATGCCGGTCGCAGCTTGTGACGGGCCGACGCTCCCTACGGGAATGCCCGATCGTTAATCCATGCCGAGGGTACTTGGAACCACATGGTTTGTCGGTTGCCGTTGCCGAAGGAATGGAACGGTGCCTGGTTCTGCCGTAAGAGCATGGTTTTGCTAAGACCGGGAACGGTCATTAATAAATGGAACACGTGTGGTGCATTTTGCATGCAATTTATGATGAGTGTTTTGGTTACGTGTCTTGATTGTATGCAGTTGATTGCATGTTAAATATGAGCTGTTTAATGTGTGGCCCAAGGCGAGGTAAGCCCGCATGTACTTGATAGTGACTGTTGGTTTTGGATTTGACTTTGTGATTGGGGCTTAAGTACACCCCAAGTGCCATAAGTTGTGTACGGCACTCACTTTAGTGCTAAAACTTTCAAATCGATCACTTTAGTACTAAGTTTTTGTAACTTCGATCACTTGAGTGCCAAAACTTTCAAAACGATCACTTTAGTGCTAATTTTTTGTAACTTCGATCACTTAAGTGCCAATTTCTTTTAAAAACGATCATTTTAGTGTCAAATTCACCGAGCCACGTCATCTCAAATATTAATAAAAAATAACACGTGTTGAATTTTCGGCAAGCCACGTCGCCTTTGGCACTAAAGTGATCGTTTTTAAAAGAAGTTGGCACTTAAGTGATCGAAGTTACAAAAACTTAGCACTAAAGTGATCGATTTGAAAGTTTTGGCACTAAAGTGAGCGCCGTACACAACTTATGGCACTTGTGGTGTACTTGAGCCTTGTGATTGGTGAAGCGTTGCAAGGATCGCACGCTTTTGGGTTACCATTGTTATTGTATTGCCTGCTTAGGATGTCTTGAGCGAGTCAATGTCCTACTCGGACTTAGGCGTTGACTCACCGAGATTTTATATCTCACCCCGTTGTGGTTAACAATTTTTCGGGTCCTTAGCTTTGGAAGCTGGAAGTGCTCGTAGATTCTTTTTGAGTAGCACGGAGTAGTGTTAACCCATATCCCGATCCGGTATTTTTTTGGAGGATTATAGGAAGTGGCCCCGAGGTAGGGCTTGTATATACACGTTCTTCCTAGGGTTAACAGTAAATAAATAAAAAGAATTGTCTGGTGTGATTTCCTGCTTTTCTATCCCCGTGTATTTTATAATTGTTTGGGAGTTTCACGTTCCGCATGCGTTTAATAAAAAGATAAAAATAATGGGTCGATGACGTGCCCGAGACGTCATCCTTTTATGACCTGAAGCGTTTTGGTAGGGTTGTTGCGGGCCCGGGGATCGGGGCGTGACAATAAGGCTCTGACATTCAAATATGTGGAAGACATCTTAAGAAATCGGAGGATGCAAGCAAGCTGGGGCATCAATCCGTCTGTTTTTAGTTGATATAAGGGTCGTCTTGGCCTTGTTTTGTTTTCCATTTTGGTTGCTTGTTTTGGCCTCTTCTTTCTCTTTCTTTTAGGGATACAAGTCTTTTTTTGAATCTGCGACACCCTTGCACCCTTAATGACATTTATTAGGGTCACCACGAGTGCAAGGCCTCTCTTTGTGGTGTCGGGCTTTGCTCTTGTAAAGTTACATTTTTGTTAAAGTCAATACAAATCTTACCTTTACAAAAAAAATAAAAATAAGATGAACAATTGGTATCTCGGATTGGAGTGTTCTTTTGGCCCTTATGGTAGATCTGCTTTAGGTTTTCATAGCTGCTTGTCTACCGAATCGGGAAGAAATTTTCCCGTAAAAGCATTATGCCATGGAAAAGGCTAAACCTTCTGAGAATCTCGTGCCTTCTAAGCAAGCCTTGGGAGTTCTATAGGCTTAATGAGCAAGCCCCGAGCTCTCTTGCAGATGCTGCTCTCGCAAAGGGGGAAATGACTGCTATAGCGAAAGGGAAAATGGCTGCTGCAACGAAAAGGAAAATGGCCGCTACCGCAAACAAGGCTGGGACTTCTTCGACTCGGATTCAGGTTTCAATAAATCCTTGTCCCACAAGACATGATTGAAGCCATAGCAAGGTTCGTCCAAGCTACCATAGCCCCATACTCGGGCACCCGTGGAAACAAAGGGGTATGATCTAACTTATATCCCTCCTACCATTGTTAGTGATAAAACTATAGTAAACATCTCTAATGAAATCCTTGAGGCGACCAATCCCAAATTGAAAGTGTCTTGTCGAATATTTCGTTGGGAAAAAGCTCCCATTCAAGCTCACTACGTCAATTGCAAAACGTATTTGGAGGTCACATTTTTCTGAAGTAATGGCTAATGATGATGGCTTCTATTTTTTCCATATTTCATATGTGGATTTTCGCCGTAAGGTTTTTGATAATGGACCTATAACTATTACACGTGCGCCCCTTATCCTTCAACAATGACACCCTCTTATGGCCTCATGAGAGGCTAACATGATTCATTACCTATTTAGATTCGATCGAGAAATATCCCTATTTGCTTTGGTTTTCTCCTAGCATAGGTTAGTGCTATTAGTAAGCCCCTTTATGTGGACTTGCAAACCGAGAACATGAAAATGATCTCTTATGCCCATGTTTGTGTTGAGATCAAAGCTAATTAACCCATCTGTGAGTCTGTTGAAGTATTGTTAAAAGGTGCAGCTTGATTGATCAAGGTTGAGCATGAATGGAAGCCAATTTCTTGCTCTAATTGTGGCACATTTGGCCATAGATGCCAACCAGCTAATGCATGTCATGTTGATGGCCCAACGACTAGTTTATCTGCAACCGATAAAGCTGGGCATTCTCATCCTATTGATGTATAGGTGGATGTTGCCAAAAGGCGGGGTCATTCTCCACCTAAGTTGGCCTCTTCTAATTCTGCCGATATTGCTGGGATTTTGGCATTACCCCATCACCCGGACCTTGCAACTCAAAGTATCTTAGTTCTGAACCTATTTTGGTGCCTCGAGTCTCATCCGTGGCTTCCTTTTATTCCGAGGATCCTATCAAAGATGATGCAAGCAACATAGGCAATGAGAAGGATGAAGACCCCCCCACCTATCCCCCCAAACACCCACAAGAAAACCAATGACTCTCAAGAGGCCAAGATTACTCTTGGCAAGCAAATGGTAGCATTACCCATTCTTCGGTGGATATACCGCAAGACCATAGCTCGGATAGCAGCCACAGCTTTGCTAGGACGACCAAACCAACACCTTGAAAAAGAAGCGGGGTGATCACGAGAAAATGGTAACCCTTCATATCTCGTTGTATATATGTATATTGGAGTGTGGAATATTAGGGGTCTTGTTGACCCCCCCGAAACAAATTGAAGTTAGGAATTTGGTTACCTCCAAAAATCTCTGCTGCGTCGGCATTCTTGAGACTAAGGTACCCCCGTCCCTATTCGTGAATATATCTTCTAGTTTGCTGCCTAGCTAATTGTGGATCGCTAATTAACACTTCTCTCATCATGGAAAAATTTGGGTTGGATGGAATCCTCTACGGGCGGACTTCACTATCTCTACCTCTTCCTCTCAAGTTATTCCTGGATACTTGAGACTTTTGGCTATCAACAAGGCCTACTATTTTTCTGTGGCTTATGCGGAACACACCTTTGTGTCCACACGCGTTTTTTTGGGCTGACCTCGTTTAGACCAGCATAGCTCTGGCCGTATCTCCTTGGCTTATTGCAGGGGATTTTAATACAAGCGGGGACTCCTCGGACAGAATTGGTAGTTCTACTTCTTGGCTCCCTCTTTTGATAAACTTGGTGGACATCTTGCTCAAGCTAGCTTGGAGGATCTCGGATATATTGGCCACAAATACACTTGGTCTACCTCCTCGGGGGCTATTCGTCAACAAAGGAAGATTGTTCGTGTCTCGCCCCGATTCCCGGGCCCGCAACAACCCTACCAAACGCCTCGGGTAAAAAAGGATGACATCCCGGGCACGTCATCGACCCATTATTTTTATCTTATTATTAAGCGCATGCAGAACGTGTAATTTCCCCAAACAAATATAAAATCTACCTAGACAGAAAAGTAGGAAGTCAAATCAAACAATCACATCAATTAACAACACAACGATCATTTTTATTTATTTATTGTTAACCCTAGGAAGTATGTACATACAAGCCCTACCTCGGGGCCACTTTCTCTGATTCTCAAAAATACTAGTTCAAGGTTGGGGGTTAACACTACTCCAAGCTACTAAAAAAGAAGCCACGCTCACTTCCGGTTTCCCACGCCTAAGGCCTGAAAAAAAATGGTTAACAACAACGGGTGAGATATAAAATCTCCATGAATTAATGCCTAAGTTCGAGTAGGACATTGACTCATTCAAGGCATCCTAAACATGCATAATAATATCGATGGCAGATCAATAGCGTGCAACTCATGCCACGCTATAACTACTACATGACCAAGTACAATATCACAGTAAATCCTCAATCACATGTAAACTTACCCCGCCTTGGTCTACACAACGAACAATTTATATGTGTATACATAATCATTTGCATACAACTAAGGCAAATAACTAGAACACTCATCACAACTCGCATACGCAATGCACCACACATGTTCCAGTTATTAGAGGCCATTAGGCCTAGCACACTAGTCGGTTGGTGCTCTACCGGTATAACCAGGCATCTCTCATTCCTTTGGCGACGGCGACTATTCAGCCGTGTGATTCCGATCGTCACGGTACGACTAACGTGCATTCCCGTAAGGAGCGTCGGTCCGTCACAAGCTGCGACCGGCATCCGATCGGTCCGGCATCACGAATCGCCGTGCATCTAATAAGTCGTGTGGTTCCAATCGTCACGGCACGAGCTTATCGGGTTAACCCTCATGTGACCACACAAGCACGCCAAACAATCAAGTTAATTTATATCTTCGCATTTAATCCAATGCACATACACAAACAATCGTGCTCAAAACTTGGCTCAAGGCCATTTTAATGCTTAAAATTCAGTCCACACGTGATCACACAAATACACTTGTCATCCACAAGATTTTAAATCTACAAACGGGGTGATCAATTACATCAATCCAGACAAGTAAAGGCCAATATACGATCACCCAATAATAATAATCATAATAATAATAATAATAATCGTGCAATAATGATTAATTAATCCAGATTCCAATTAATAATATCAAAATATACAACAAGCTCGATTTTAGATAATTAATTCGATCACGATTTAAACTAAATATATCCGACACAAGTCAATTTTTCAATTGACAATTAACAATAATTAATCTAATCCTTAAACGCAGTTAACACCCTATTCAGAGTTTAGGGGTTAACTCACAAACTTCGATGGTCGATGTCGAGTTGGATACGACGGCGATGACTTGGGCTCGAGGTCTCGCGGTTCGACTTCGGTTCCACCTCGATTCGACTTAGTTTGTGGACGTCACGAGCTCGGTCAAATTTTTGGGCAAGAGAGCTTTCGTTCAAGTCTCGTCATTGGGACGAGTGCGACCTTGGACATGGCCGCATCGCAACTCAAAAACTCGGTCACGTGGCCCACATTCTTGGCCAACGGTCTCGGCACACGTACTCGGCCACGAGGGTACGGGTTCTTAGCCACTCTACCCAATTTCTCGGCCACGACCCAACCTCACAAGCACACTTTCCTGGTTCACGGCCCGGGCTCACGGGCACACTTCCTAGGGTCAGAACGGGGCATGGCCAAGAGAGGTAAGCTCGGTGGTCGCGCGGCCGAGAAAAGGGTTGGGCTGACGGGGTGGCAACGGGACGAACTCGGCAGAATCGGGTGTAAGCGAGAGGAGGTGGGGGATGTGGTGGTCGGGTTCCGAAGGCGCCGAGGTTGGGTTTGATGGACGCCGTGGGTCGGAACAGGGGCGGCTGAGCAAAAGTGTTAGGGAGATTGAGCGGCGTCGGGTGGCACCGAACAGGGGTGATAGAGTCGGATAGGAAGTTGGGTGGTCTCGAGTTCACTAGATAGCAGCCGGATATGGGTCGGACTAGCGTTGGACGCGGCGGTGCGAGCCGCGTTGGCCCTTGGCTCCGACCCGTACAAGCTGGCTGCGAGTGGCTGGTCCCGAAGCAGCTCGAGTGGCGACCAATGGATGACAGTTGGACAACGGTGTCGCAGGTGACGGTGAGTGGCTAGATGGTGGTATCGATGATGATGGTCGGGTGGAGTGGTGCAGGTGGCGGTGGTGTAGTGGTCCGGTTGAAGTCGCTAAGTTTTGCGGGAAAAGAAAGAAAAAGAAGAAGAAGAAGAAGACAACGTAGAAGACGAAGACAGAAGAAGGAGATGGGAGTGGGTGGGGCTCATCAGCCAAGATAAGAAAAAGAGGGTGGAAAAGTCAAAGAAAACAACTTGGGGAAGGGGCTAGATGCCGACATGGGTAGAAGTGAGGTCGGCATGGGAGGTTGTGATGTTGGGCGGGCACAAAATAAAACGTGGGGGAGGGGATTTAGCCGAATAAAAGGATAATGGGGCCCACAAAATAAAGCTAACTCTAAGTGCATTTTGATAATTTAACAAAATGGGTGTCGATAGTCATTTGACTCAACCGAGCGAGGGCAAAATTGAGATTTTCGCATTTAGAGTTCGATCAAAGCTAAATTTACATGTAACGATTCTCGGTACAACGAGTCAAAGTTTGACGATTCAAACTTGACTTTTTCTAACAAACGTCCCAGAATAGCCAATCGTTGACTACTAAATCCTCAAGATCAAATTTCACTTTCCACGCTGGAATTTATAATTTTCCTACAAATTTCGGAATTCCAGGACGTCATAGTTCGGGTCCTTATTAATGCTCAGCGGAGCAATGACTTCTCATTTTCTAAGGCATCGTTCTTGGCACCGGGAGTTTCTGATCACATTCCCATGATCATCAAAATTGTGGCTCCCCACAACTCTAAAAAACCATTCGAGTTATTTAATTTTTGGATGTCTCACCCTTCTTTCATGACTTTGGTCTCTCGGATGTGGGATATCCAAGTGGCTAGGACTCCTATGTTCATTTTATGCTGAAAAGTTCAAGTTACTCAAAGGCCGACTTAAGCAACCTAACAGGTACTTTTTCTCCGATATATCGACCCGTACATCCGAAGCTAGGATTGCGTTGACGTCTCTTCAAGACTCTCGTTTTGGATCCTCTTAACCAGTTATTGGCTAATCAAGAGAGCGACCAGCTCCGAATCTTTTCAAGACCGAAATAGAAGCTTTCTGACCGAACCCTCTTCGGTACAACAACATATTGTCTCTCATTTTAAAGGCCCGCTTGCTCACACCACCCCTTTTGGTCAGCCCTCCGTCCAAGAGCTGTGGTCGGTTATTGAGTACCTCCTTGATGAAAACCAAGTTCGGTTTCTATCTTGGCCTATCTCTGATGTTGAGATTCGTAATACCATGTTCTCGTTAGCTCATGATAAGGCCCCAGGACATGATGGTTTATGCGTTGAATTCTTCAAAGCTAGTTGGGACATTGTCGGCCCTTAAAAGCCGTTAACTGTTAAAGATTTCTTCGAATTTGTAACTTACTTCGGGAAATTAATGCTACTATTCTATCAATGGTGCCTAAAACCATCGGGCCCCGGAACCTTGCCAGCGGCTAAAGAGAACATAGTGTTACGAATCTTCGTATAAAAAACAAGCCGAGATAAAAATCGACACCGATTGGAATCGGGAGAGTGCTCAATAACCGACCAAATATCTTGAACAAATGACTGTGCATGTAAACTAGAGGGAGCAAGTAGGCCCTCAAAATAAGAGACATTATGCTGCTAGATAGAAGCAGGATCGGCCAAGAGAACTCCAAAACTATCAACAATAGATATAATTCTATTACCAAGCTGCCTCTTGTCAATAAAATGACGAAAATACTTGGTATTTAGGTTCCCTTCCTTAAGCCACTAAACCCGAGATTTTTGCTTATAGAAAGCTTCTTAGAGACGGAGGTCAGAGAAAATTCGGAGATGATCCCTTTCATGATTAGCCAACAACCGATTAAAAGGATCTAGAACAAGAGTCCTGGATAGAAATTAAAGCATTCCCGGCTTCGAAGGTACTAGCCGATATATCAGAAAAAGAATCCTTGTTAAGCTGCTTAAGCTAACCTTTAAGTAACTCAAGCTTTTTACAGAGATGAAACATGAGAATACCATAAATTTCGAGATCTCAGACTTGAGAGACTATAACAAAAAAGGAAGGGTGAGACATTAAAAAAATTAAAGAACTTAAAAAGCAGCTTGGAGTTGGGGGGAGCCATAATTTTAATGATCATGGGGGTGTAATAGGATTCCCCCGAGCCAAAAACAATGCCTTGGAGAAAGAGAAATCATTACTCCACTGAACATTAATAAAGACTCGATCAATCTTCCTTTACTTGTAAATGGCACCCGAAGAGGTAGACCAAATGAACCGATGGATGACATATCTGAGATCCTCCAGCCCAGCTTGAGTAAGGCAATGACCAAACTCATCAAAAGAAGTGAGCCATCTGGCAGAGCTGCCAACTCTATCCAAAGGGTCCCTAATAGCATTAGAGTCCCCTAAAATCAGCTAAGGAGAACTTACCAAGGCCATACTAGACTGAATGAGATCAGCCCAAAGAGTCCGTCTAGAAACAGAAGCGTGCTCAGCATATACCACAGGAAGCCAGCAAGCCTTGTTGATAGCCAAGAGTTGCAAGTGCCCATAAATAACTTGAGAGGACTAAGAGGACATTGATCAGATGAGCAACACCATTCAACACCACCTCAACAGATTCACAAAAGGGCTATTTAGTATTAATCTCAACACGAATTCGGGCATAAGAAATCATTTTCATATTTTCAGTTTAGAGATTCACATAAAGGGGCTTTTCAATAGCACTGGCCACTGCACTGATGTCAAAAGCAGACCAAAGAGAATTTCTCATCCGAACCCAAATAGGCAAGGAGTCATGTTGGCCTCTCTTGAGCTCCAAAAGAGGATTCCATTGTTGAAGGATGAGAGACACCCTTGTGACAATAAGAGGCCCATTATCAAGAGTCTTCTGTCGGAATTCATCATCCGGAATATAGAAAAAATAAAAGTCATCATCATTAGCCATAACTTCGGACAAGTGTGTTCCCCAAATATGCTTGGCAGCCGACTCAATGAGCTCAAATGGGAGTCTTTTCCCAATAAAATAGCCAACAAGACATTCCTTTCATTTAGGATTGGTTGCCTTAAGAATTTCATCAGAAATATTCACAACAGTTCTATCACCAATAGTAGTGGGAGGGATGTATGTTAAAGCATACCCTTTTTCTACAGACTTGGCCATGGCTACCCAAGAACGCTGGGGAGGACAAGTTTCATCCTCAGAGGCAAGAGTGGGAGGCTGAGTCAGCTTGGACGATGCTCTGTCACGGCTACGACTACTTCCATGAGGGAGCTAGTCTTGTGGAACCTGAGGCTTAGCAGAAGAAGTCCCAGCACTACTTGAAACAGTAGTATTCGTTCCCTTCGCACAGCCGATAGCAGTAGCAGAACTCAAGGCAGCTTCAACAGACCTAAATTGGACTTCAGAATTTCACTTGGAGGGCAAGAGATTCTCAGAGATTTTGGCTTTTGCCATAGCAACAAGCTTCTCCTAGGATTCCTCTTCCCGATTTATCGATCGAGCAGCCATGAAATCGCTCAGATGAGATCTGTCATTAAGTCAAGAGGAAGGCTCCAAACCAAAATCCCAATAGTAAGAAGGGAGATGGAAGTGGGACGACTGACATCCTAAAATTTCAGGGGGAGCCAATGGTGGGTTCACTAGGAGTCATCAATAAATGGAGACGAAGAACAGTGCACGTCGGGAGTGGAAACGAGAGAATTTCACATGCTTATGCTTTCGTTCTTTTAATATGCCTTGTTTCAACTCTACATTTTTTCATAACAGTCACTTAAGGTTACTGCAGGAATTGTGGTGTCTCATTTAAGCTCCACAGGACAATCAACGATCATATTTAACAACAAATCAAAGCTTTAGGATCTAAAGTTGCTCAGAAGGAGGACAATTGAGCCCTATATACATATAGTCAAGCTACTTAATAGCTTGAGTTTTTGAGTGGTAAATCCCTCGATATGGGATTAGAACCCGTTCATACCTCATTTTTTACATGTGCCAAAACCCTGCTCATTTACAAAAAAAAGTAAGATATTGTTGTCAACTATTGTCCATTAGTTTAAACTCAATTGAAAGTTAAAAGTCCTGTATTGCTCGAGCATGCAGCAATTGTGGCCACACATATGTGTATACTCTCAGCAAAATAGATTAAGTTTTTTTCCTGGAAATTTTTAACACTCAAGAAATACTTAACATTCAGTATAAGTAACTCCTGCACTTTTTTTCGCACCAAACGATGGCTCATACAATTTATCCCAGCAAAATCTAAGAGCATCCTTCATCGACGATGAAAACTAGATAGTCTAAAATGAACCAAACCATTGAATACATCATTGACATTCTGCCTTTCAGGTTCTGTACTAAATAGTGGTCATGCCTTACCAGCTCTTCTCACATGGAGACCCATTGTAATGACAAATTGCTAACAATAAACCAACAAACTGAGTCACTCTCTATGTCATGAAGTTTAGCTCTCAAGACTTGAAAATAAGCTCTTGTGGAACTGCTAGCGGAGAACGTGCTCCTCTTCCTTTGATCTAATAGAGTAGTTGCGTGATGTACTTATTGATTGCAAACAAATCAACCCTCTTTAATCGGGAAAAGTACACTAGAAGTGCCGTAACTTGTGTATGGCGTTCACTTGAGTGCCATAACTTTCAAAATGTTCACTTAAGTGCCATAACTTTCAAAAATCGTTCACTTGAGTACTACGTCGGAGCAAAATCGTTCACTTGAGTGCTACCGTAACTTTTACGGCTGCTACAGTAACTTTTACGGCTGCCACGTCAGCTTTTCCGATTGCCACATCAACATGGCACTCAAGTGAATGATTTTTGAAAGTTATGGTACTTAAATGAACGTTTTGACAGTTATGGCACTTAAGTGAATGCCGTACAAAAGTTACAACACTTCTAGTGTACTTTTCCCCTCTTTAATCCTTTCAAAGTAATGTCAACTTTGAAATCCTAAATCTAACCAAACTTAAGAGTGATATGACCAACTTCATAGTTTTCCGCCAGGCCACAGACCACGAGGCTTATTCTATTGGTTGTCAAGAGGTACAAATAGGGTAAAGCAGGGATAATGCTAATTCCACTTACCTTCACTAATTAAAAAGTTTAAATCTAAAACCGTATATCCACTCTACCAAAAAATCAAAGTCAAACCTTAACGAAAACCAAAAGGAAGCACGAAAGCCTTGTAAGGATTACGCTCGAGTTCGGTTTCCACTCAAATGCAGGATGTCACGACCACGATCGATTCAGTTTCCTAAATCCTTGGAAACTCTCAAGAAAACCACATATCAAAACAGGACAATGACGATACAAAAAGTACAACGAAACCGCGCTTCGACCACAATGAAAAAGAACCAAAGATAGATGTTGGCAATAAAGGATCAACCACACAGGTTCAGTTTCCTAAATCCTCCAAGAAAAGGGTGAAACTCTCGCGAAAGCCACACATCAATTCAAGACGATCATAGCAGATAGGAATCCGATGATACCTATAGCACCAGCGACGAGAACACGGATTCACTTCTTGTCCATCGACGGAGACCGAGATCGAGACCGAGTAAGAGATAGATTTGTGCGAGTGATGCTAGGGTTATGGCCTGGGGGTATTATTGCCATTTCATTAGGTTGTGAGGCTATGAAACCGTGAATTTTGAAGTCGCGGTTGGAGTGATCTAAGTCAACTTGATGTCTTGACTCTTGACGGTCAAAGCGGATGTGCCAACGCCAATGCTCGCAAACTTTATATGTATCGCTTTAGAGCTCATTATACCATTTTATTGCCACAGGTCAAATAATGATGAAAATGTGAACGAGCTATATCGCAGCATTGCGGAATTTAGATCTCCCAACCATCGCTAAATCTAGCAAAGTAGATAAAATGTGATTATTCATCTTCCTCAAACTTCAACTTGAATCACAAAATTCCGAAAAAAAATAAAATTTTGACTCTTTTATTGATAGTTTGACATGAATTAGAGAATTGTGGAGGAAAAGAAACTTCGATTGCGTTCTTGTTTTCGTGGAATTTTGACCTGAACAAAGGACTATAGAGGAATCGCGATGCTTCAATATGAACCAAAGACATGGAGAAGAAAGAGGTGATTTGAATAAGAAAGACCTTTTTCGAGTTTGAATTTGTTCGTTTAAAATACGTGTTCTTCTACTTTATTGTCATTTATTTATTTTCTAATTACTTTTCCTCTCTTTTTTATTTCTTTTTTACACCCTCCATCATTTCTTAAAAGAATTTATTGCATAATTTACTATACTAATGTGCATAAAATATGTTTATTACATATCTACTAAATATATGTGCGCTAGATATATGACTAAATAATTAACTAATAATTTAAAAATAGAAATAGAAATAACAAAAAATGGACAATTCCATTTTTTGTTAGTTTGAATGTTCTTTTTGGGAAAAAACGACCAAAAAAAAAACCTAAACAATGCACACTACGACATTTATATTGAACTTTTATTGTGATGTCAAAAACTATAAATTATTCCCACTGTGACACGTTTACCTTAAAGTTTTTATTGCGACATAAAAAATTCCGAACGTGTACCTATGTGATAGATTTACCGTTTGTTAAGAAATGATTTTTCAGTTAACACAACGCCATTGATATTTCTCTTAAATTACGTGGGCACTATGGCAACACAGTTTGAGTAAAATTTATCCTATCTTGATTTTCATCTTAACTACCAAGCATAGCTTTAATGTAGAACAACTCGGTTATCAATGAATTTAGTTTACATATTACGGAAAAAAAAAATCGTTCAAAAAATGATACCTTGTATTTTGCATTTTTTTAGGGAAAAGGAACTTATTAAATAATGAACCTTTGTCAAGTTTTGGACATGTCCATGGACTTTCAGAAACATATGTGAAATTGTTAACATACGCAACATATTAAAATTCTCGTCTCATGTGTCTGAATGAGGCAATATGAAATTTTTAGAGCATTTCCACATTGTTCTCCAGACCCCAAAAAAGCAACATTGTTTTTCATTTTCACAAATTAGTCCATCTCCAGATAAAGCGGAAGAGAAGTGACCGAAGTGACATGTTTAACTTGGATTAAAATGCTTCCGCATAAGTAATATTTTCTGATGTTAGTCGCCCTTAGTCCCTATCACCTGCAATGCCACCAATTCGGATCGGATCGAGTCTCGTCTCTTGAAATGGGATTGGTTTTTGGGGTTGTGAGCTTACTTGGCTGATGCAGCACCAGAGTTCGTCGTCGAAGGAGGCGGCAATAAGGATGACCTAGGGAAGCTGGTGGCAGACTGGATGGCGCCGTTGAAGCGGATGCCGCCAACAGTGTTGGAGACGCCGTGGAAGGACTGGGAGCATCACTCATAGGCGGTCTCGTAGGTGTGGTCAAAAGTGATCACACCAATCTAAGATCATTTGCATGCAACAAGAAAACATAGTACTATCTCCAAAAGAAGAGGCATAAAGGTGTCAGTCCAAACGATCTTAGTCCACATGATCAATGGCCCAAACAATCTTAGTCCGCATGATATGTAGACACCGCTAACCCAGCTCCTATAACTACATCCACATCAAAAACTCTCGTAAACCAGAAGAACTAAAAGTTGTTCCTGCCCTTCCATGAGAAAAGCATCAACTCCCTTTTTTAAGACCGTTTCTCATAAGACGGTCCAGCTCCATTCCTTCCTGCTCTGCTCATTATCCTCAACGCTATGACATTGCCGATGCCTTGAAGGTATTCAAACTTCAGGGTGTCGCCGACTGTGAAGCCGTTCGCTTTGACCACACTTGACCACGCACGGATGCTGGTGTGGTTGGCATATTGGCGCAACTGGAGCTGCCACATCCTCCCCAGTGGATCTTCTATGACCACGCTTCTCTTTGATTTTAGCCCCGTTTCTCTAGTAAAAGCTGCAGGAAGATTCTGAAATCCCAACATTTACAATGTTACGAAGTAGATGTTCCAACTAGTATATTTACAGTTTGGAAAAATACTTTTGGAGAGAGGAATACCAATTTTAGATCCGACTAAAGCATTGAAATCTGAAAGATTTTAACAAGAAAATGTCTGGATATCCTTAAGCGATGAATAACATCAGGAACAGAGTTCTTATATGTCTCCTTGTAATAACATACCCTTTTGCTCTAGCACAAGATCAAAGTCTTGCCACAGTTTTGACTAGAAAAATGCAGCGAAAGAAGCAAATGGGAACCGTGCGTAGGTCTTAGTACCACTAAATCCCCTGTGACAATGCAACTGAGCACATATCAATTTGGCGAACCAAATAAAGCAAAGTCCATACTTACGAGCATATGCATTTCATATTTCCTCATCGAGCGCACAAAATGAGGACGCCTAGCAGGCATGTCACGTTCAACCCCCATAATCGACTCTTCCTCCTCTTTCTTGACCTCATCAGATCGACCGCTTCTTCCTTCAGCTAATGCACCTGCATGCCTTGAAGAATTCCGTGAGAGATTCTTTACAGTAAAATCAAGCAGGAATGAACAAGAAAAAGAGGACTCAGAGCTCACAAGGTCGTTTTCCATAATTCCTAGTAGGAATGGTTTCTTTTTCGCAGTGATTCACATCATATACGACCACTTCAAATGTCTCGTGATCAACCAGTGAGAAAATTACCAGCTCCCCTAATTCCAAGTGTAGGTCCTTCACAAACTTTGCAAGACCTTTCGAAAAGTGGTAGCCCTCATCACTTTCCTCTGTCTGAATGAACCATGACCTACTGCCACATTTTACGAGAAGTGTCTTCGGTACATTTCCCTTGAAATTCTTCAAAAATGCAGGAGGGATTTTCTGCGCATAAGTGAACAAATCTGTGATGTGTCTCTTATTAGATAATCACCTTCCTCAACAAAATAACATGAAATGAAAATGCAGTTATAAGGAAATGCTTCAACAGATTCGTAGCATTCACATATTGCTTTTTACATCGTAGTTAGATTTTTCAGATATTGTGAAGGAAAATACCTTGTCGTGTTGTGTTGGGGGAAAAAAGTGGGAAACTCTGTATATAACAACATACACTAGTAGGCAAGGGTGGTCCTAATGATGAGACAAAAAGTTGAATTCTTTTTTTTTTAGAGTAAACATTCTGGAGATTGATGTGTATGAAAGGAGAATCGCTTGATGTCATAAATTGAGCCAGAATACAAGAACTGTCCGCCCATGTTATACTAGGTGGTATAGCGAGAATGTAAGTATGTCCCTATAGCAAAACGTTATCCAAAACAAGTCCATGTTTTCTTTCTGCTTGCATCTAGATTTCGACGTGGAAGAGAGACATCCTCAATAGTCCATTTTAAGAAAAGGGCCCACTTTCGAAAGCCCACAGCAGAGGAATTTGTTATTTACATTACGAGTTTATGGTTGCCCATCCTCAATCGCTCAGTCTAATATCTTATCAAAGAAAAGTAAAGAAAAGAGTAAAAGACCCTCGGCATAACGAACTTCAAACCTAGCAAATCTTGGCCATCAATGTACTCAAGTAGTGTCAAAGAAGTGCAATTAGAACTGTTCAAGAGGTGCAATAACGCAGTAGACAACAGAGAATCAATCTGAATCAGAGAGAGTTACAGAACAGAATAGAATAGAACAGCACATGAAGTTTCCCGGCTTTCCTCAACTTCCACGAAAGTGAAAAAGAAGACAACCCACGATGATGTAAAGATTTTCTTTAAGAAAAGATTCTGACAAAGACGGAGACAAATGCCAAACACTACGCTGTGCCAAAAATCAAATCCTCCCACCATAAAAAAAGATACCAACAAGTTGCAAAAAACTCGGAGAGAGAGAGAGATATGGTTACGATCTTGTGGGTGAAATCGCCAAGCAGCTTCTTGAAGAAAGAAGGGTGACGCTTGCTTCCCTCCATGGCCATCTTCGTTCCGTCGAAGGTGAAGGAGTGGAGCCAACGAAAAGTCCCTTCAAATATTTAAGCGTTTGCAACGAAGAATCCGCGATCATAATGGCTCCCACTGTCAATTGATTTCCCGAAAAGGGACGCTCGAGAGGGAAGCCCAAGGATCAGGATAAATGACTTTGATGGAACTCCGCGCTCGAGACGGAAGCCAACTAATAGTTTATTTCTTCTGCAGAGTTTTTTCTCCCTACGTACTTGTTAAACACTCACCTAGAAAAATTATATCAAAGATCAAGGTTTCTTGTATTAAAAAGAAAATCAACAAGTATTTTGACATTCTGACAAAAAAAAAAAACAAGTATTTTGACATCACTCATTAGCAAGACCTTTGTCAAAATCAATTATTTTTTCCACACCAAAGATCGAATAACTATTCCTAAAAAAAATAGTCTTTGGGCTCCAAAGTTTTATTTAGTTGATATAATGTTAAGCTAATCGCAGTAAATTTTTCTATTGAAGAAAAGCAAAAAATTTCTATTTTCAATCTTTATATTAGGTTGTTTAAATAACTAATTTTATCCATAGTCATCCAGACGGCTTTTTCATGTCAAAAATGTTTGTTCTTTCAAAAACTCAAAAGCTATTTATACAAACACAATGAAATGGCCATTAAATTGTTTGGAGAACTTAAAAGAACTTATAGATTCTTATTAGGCTTATATCTTTTGGCACTTTTTTTGTGTGTTTCCTTCGGATTCTTATGCCTATTAATGTAAACGAAAGACCTATTCGCATGGTTGCTGCATATTTTCTCTCGATCGATATGTCTAACTAGTATTTTCTGAAAATTTTCTGAATGAGGGGGAGGGGTATTCGTCCCACACGCACCTGTAGTATGGAATAACGGAAATCCAAGCGTTTGAGTATTGTCCATTTTACAATTGACTACCTAAAACTTTTTTTTTGCCATTCAATCAAATTTAGATTTTGTAATAGCACAAATAGTTCATGAACATCAGTGTAGTGTATAATGTTGTCTCTGAATTTTTAATTTGTGCAATGGCATCCTAGAGTTTTAATTTGTTCATTATAGTCACTAAACTATTGGTAAATGTACAATATAGTTCGCAGCCTAGTGTGTCAATGGTGAATACAAAATGACAAAATTTTATGCTTGACCCAATGTGTAAGGAATTGTATGTCAATGAGGAAGCATGTATAAAATAATGAAACGAAAGCCACAGTTCCGACTATCATGTTACGTAAGCAATGGCAATCAACCCAAGAAACTGACAAAATTCCCCTAAGTTCCCATCCTTCAAAATAAAGTTCGTCGAAGAGGCACATTTTACGAACTCTACAAGCAAGGACTGCAAGCAACTTAGAGAGAGAACGTTTTTCAGTTGGATAGTTGGTAGTGGGTACGCTTCATGCTCCCTAGAGAAACTAGATGCTTGCCTTAACTATCTCTCAAAAGCATCACCTCCACTCCAGCATTAGATGCATCTGTAGCTAATTCTCCTGGATATGTTTATTCCACGTCACTTCTATCATTGGGTTTGGTTGCATCTTATATGCATATTATCTCCCTCCACCTATAGCATAAGTTTAGGATTTGACTTTCTAACAGAAACCGACGTGGTAAAGCAATCTCACTATGGATTCTCTAAGAGAGTAAAATTTTCGATTGGCTTGTAAGTGGGCTTAATACAGGAAGATAGTTAAAGTTGGCTCGATGCAATTTTGGTTGTTCTATAGCTGTGTTTAGCGGTAGTTGTGCTATGAGGTGTTTTATCTTGTATATTTGGTAACTCATGAATGCTTCCATGTTGCAGCATCTTCAAGCTAGATGGGACAACTTCCTCAAAGTTGCTATAGGATACTGCAGCATAGGTGTTGCTAAATCCCTTAGAAAAGATGCAAACCACCATTTCATGGTTCAAACCATTGTAAAAATTGCATCAGACAGCCTACTCATATAAGTCCAGTCTTGACTAATTAAGACACGGTCTCTTGCAGATCCCATTTCATATGCATTAAAGCCCTAATTAACATTTCCTTATACTGCAGTCAAATAATAAAGGGAAAAGTGTCAAAAAAGTCCTAAATCTATTGCATTAGTGCCAATTTAGTCCTAAACTTTTATGCTCGCGGCTTGAGCATTTTCTTCTTTCTTCCATTCTTCACCCTCGTCCACTTCTGGTTCTTAGTCCTCCTCTTCTTCTTCCGCCCCGTGGGAGTACAGCCTTCCCCATTCGTGTCGGGCTTTCCAATCTCGGGTTGACAATCCTCGCAGAACCAAAGAACGTCCCCATGGAAAATTACGGTCTCTAGGCAATAGCTGAAAAACAGATAAAAAACAAAAAAAAAAGAGGTCAACAGTCAAAATTTTTAACGACGAGTATTCTCTTGTATGCATGCACATGAGCGCGCACATGTATCATTATGTGATGTAATTGTAGAGGGTGTGAGGGGCGAACTTACCGGTGGACAGCATATTCGTTACGGTTGTTACAATAGATCAAAGTCTCGTCAAAACCAGTATCTCCGCAGTGGAGGCGGACAATCGCCCGCACGAACATAAAATCAGGGTAGACTTCAAACCTTATTTGGATTTTTAGGCATTTAAAAATGTACGGCCTTTAAAACCGATCAAGCTAATTCTCACAAAATGGAAACCTAATCTGGTAAATAAAAAAAGTCAACACCTAGTTTGATAAATATATTATTTTTTCCACTTGGTTTGGAAAAAAGCCCTGAGATGGTGGTAAGATATCCACCTTCCTCAACAAAATAACATGAAATGAAAATGCAGTTATAAGGAAATGCTTCAACAGATTCGTAGCATTCACATATTGCTTTTTACATCGTAGTCAGATTTTTCAGATATTGTGAAGGAAAATACCTTCTCGTGTTGTGTTGGGGGAAAAAGTGGGAAAATCTGCATATAACTGGTCCTAATGATGAGACAAAAAGTTGAATCCTTTTTTTTTTTAAGAGTAAACATTCTGGAGATTGATGTGTATGAAAGGAGAATCGCTTGATGTCATAAATTGAGCCAGAGTACAAGAATTGTCCGCCCATGTTATACTAGGTGGTATAGCGAGAATGTAAGTATGTCCCTATAGCAAAACGTTATCCAAAACAAGTCCATGTTTTCTTTCTGCTTGCATCTAGATTTCGACGTGAAAGAGAGACATCCTCAATAGTCCATTTTAAGAAAAGGGACCACTTTCGAAAGCCCACAACAGAGGAATTTCTTATTTACATTTCAAGTTTATGGTCGCCCATCCTCAATCGCTCAGTCTAATATCTTATCAAAGAAAAGTAAAGAAAAGAGTAAAAGACCCTCAGCATAACGAACTTCAATCCTAGCAAATCTTGGCCATCAATGTACTCAAGTAGTGTCAAAGAAGTGCAATTAGAACTGTTCAAGAGGTGCAATAACGCAGTAGACAACAGAGAATCAATATGAATCAGAGAGAGTTACAGAACAGAATAGAACAGAACAGCACATGATATTTCCCGGCTTTCCTCAACTTCCGCAAAAGTGAAAAAGAAGACAACCCACGATGATGTAAAGATTTTCTTTAAGAAAAGATTCTGACAAAGACGGAGACAAATGCCAAACACTACGCTGTGCCAAAAATCAAATCCTCCCACCATAAAAAAAGATACCAACAAGTTGCAAATAACTCAGAGAGAGAGAGAGATATGGTTACGATCTTGTGGGTGAAATCGCCGAGCAGCTTCTTGAAGAAAGAAGGGTGACGCTTGCTTCCCTCCATGGCCATCTTCGTTCCGTCGAAGGTGAAGGAGTGGAGCCAACGAAAAGTCCCTTTAAATATTTAAGCGTTTGCAACGAAGAATCGGCGATCATAATGGCTCGCATTGTCAATTGATTTCCCGAAAAGGGAAGCCCAAAGATCAGGATAAATGACTTTGATGGAACTCCGCGCTCGAGACGGAAGCCAAATAACAGTTTATTTCTCAACTAGAAAAATTATATCAAAGATCAAAGTTTCTTGTATTAAAAAGAAAATCAACAAGTATTTTGACATTCCGGAAAAAAAAAGTATTTTGACATCACTCGTTCGCAAGATCTTTGTAAAAATCAATAATTTTTTCCACACCAAAGATTGAATAACTATTCCTAAAAAATTTTGTGTCCAATCTTGTACTATTTGCTAATGCTCTTAATATTTGGTTATCAACAACATGTTATTTAACATCTTTTTCACTAAACAATGCATGTCCTTCATACATGGCCATTATACTTTTTGTTTATTTCAGTGCTCCGTAATACATTTCATTCGTAAGTCAAATACTTGACATTGATATTAACTACTGAGAAATAACGAAACCATGGCATTTCGTTATTTGTTGATAGCCTATCAAAAGATACCTCTTCATCTGAACCAACAAGGTGCAAATGAGAGAGAGAGAGAGAGAGAGAGAGAGAGAGAGAGAGAGAGAGAGAGAGAGAGAGAGAGAGAGAGAGAGAGAGAGAGGGGGGGTTACAAGCTTGCGAGCTTGTGCGTGAAATGCCAAGCAACTTCTGGAAGAAAGAAGGGTGACGCTTGCCCCGCTCCATGGCCATCTTCGTTCCGGGGAAAGTGAACGGGTGGAGATAACGAAAAGCTCCTTCATAATTGATTTCTTGAAAAGGGACGCCACATAGGGAAGCCCTTTCATAATTGGTTCGGACTGGTCCCATAAATTTCCTCGGACTTCTTGGGGAATCAATGTAGTATTAGTTTGTGATTATCTATTTTATGGCATACTGGTTTATTTTCAAAATCATATTTCTCACTTAAGGATGGCATAATCATGTTAAATGTTCTAAACGGAAAAACTATGAGAACAGCAAAAAGAAGCTTACAATCTGGCCACTTCAAGTCTCACCGACAAGAATAATCCCATAAAATTAAGGAGATTCAGCCTCGAAAATAGCTTTTCTTTATTTCTCAAGCAATAACAAGTCATCGGTCAATGAACCAATAGGAGTCCCTCTTCTTTTACCGATTTTTCGGTTCAATTATTCTTGAGGGGAAGAAATCCTTAAAGTACCGAACGTATTATGTGAACCAGTTGAAGAGTTTAACTTTCTCTTTCGAGTTTTAAGGGTCACTTGAAGCGATGCCAATCAAATAATGACCCAAACTATCTGCGTTCTCTGCATTGATTATGTGAAACTTCATTTTGTAAAATTTTCATAAGAAAAACAATGCCAAAGACGCTCGTAGGACCATCAAGCACGTGACAAGACTAGACTTACATCTCTACACCACTCTAGTGCGATCACACCAATCTAGATCGTTTGCAGTTGCATGCACCAAGCAAAGACAGAATCTCCAAAAGAAGGGGCAAAAGGGTGTCAGAGCAAACGATCTTAAGTCCACAAGATCAATGGTCCAAACAATCTAAGTCCACATGATCCATAGACATTGTTAAGGCAGCCCCTATAAGTACATCCCCATCGAAAACTCTCCAAAACATGTCATTTCTCAGCTAAAAGAACAAAAAGTTGTTCCTGCCCTTCCTCGAGAAAAAGAAAGCATCAACTCCCTTTTTAAGCCGGTCCAGCTCCATCCCTTCCTCCTACGCTCATTATCCTCAATGCCAGGACATCCCCACTGCATTGAAGGTATTCAAACAGCAGGACGTCGCCAAATGCGAAGCGGTTCACTCTGACCATACTTGACCACTCAGTAATATTGGTGTGGTTACAAAATTTGCAAAACTTGACCCGCCACATCCTCAGTGGATCTTCTATGACCATGCTTCTCGTTGATTCTAGCCCCGCCTCTCTGGCAAAAGCTGCTGGGAATGTCTGAAATGCCAACATTTACGATCGGTACGATGTAGGTGTTCAAACTAAGATATTCAAGTTGACAAAAAAATGCTCCTGAAGAGAAATAACGGTAGATTTGACTAAAGAATGAAATTTGAAAAATGTTGAAAAGAAAATGTCTGCATATCCTTTCAGCGACGAAAAAGATAAGAATCCTTATATATCTCCTAGCAATAACAACACTTTTCTTCTCGCACATGGGAGTCCTGCCACAGTTTTGACTTCAAAACTGCAGCAAAAGAAGCAAATGGGAACCGCACATTGGGATTAATTCCTCTAATCCCGTCACTGTGTAACTGAGGACATATGAATTCGACGAACCAAAAAAGCAAGTCCATACTTACAAGCCAAGGCATTTCGTATTCCCTTATAGACTGCACAAAGTAAGGATGCCTAAAAGACGTTTATGCAACCCCAATAATCGATTCTTCTCTTTTTTGAACTCATCAAATCGGCCGCTTTCCCCTTCAACATATGCACCTGCATGCCGTGAAGAACTCCATGAGTACTACTTACAGAAAAATCAAGCAGGAATCAACAAGAAAACAAAGACTAAGAGCTCACAGGGTTGTCTTCCATAAAAACGTGTACAAATGGCCTTTTTCTCTCAGCGACTCACGTCATATACGGCCACTTCAAATGTCTCATGACCAACCATTGAGAAAATTACCAGGTCACACCATTTCAAGTGTAGGTCCTTCACAAAATTTGCAAGACCTTGTGAAAAGTGGTACCCTCATCACTTTCTTCTGTCTCAATGAACCACGACCTACTGCCACATTTTACAAGCAGTTCCCTCGGTACATTTCCTTGGAAATTCTTCAAAAATGCTGGTGGGATTTTCTGTGCATAAGTAAACGAGTTATGTGATGTATCTCTTATTAGATATCCACCTTCCTCACCAAAATAACATAAAAATGAAAATATAGTGATAAAGATGTGCTTCAACAGATTTATAGCATTCACATATTGCTTTTTGCATCATAATCACATTTTTCAGAAGTTGTGAAGGAAAATTCATTGCCGTGTGTTGGGGAAAAAAAGTGGGAAGATCTGCATATAACAACATACACTACTAGGCAAGGTCCTAATGATTCTGACCAAAAAAAAAAAAAGTCTTAATGATGAGACAGAAAGTTGAATCCTGATTTTTTTAGAGTAAACATTTTGGAGATAGATGTGTATGAAAGAAGAATCACTTGATGTTATAAATTGAACCAGAGTTCAGGGATTCTCTGCCCATTTTAGACTAGGTGGTATAGCGAGAATGCAAGTATATGGAAATAGCAAAAAGTAACTAGAGTGGAAGGAGTTCTTCTTATACATTTCTTACATAGCTTTCAATGCAGTACTTGCTCAAAATGGTTTATTTTCAACATCTTATTTTCCCCTTTAGGTATGGCATGATCCAGAGATTCAAAGTTCCAAATGGAAAAACTGAGGTAGCAGAAAGAAGCTTACAATCTGGAGCACTCCGAGTCTCATCAACAAGAATAATCCAATAAAATTAAAGAGTTTGAGCCTAAAAAATAGCACTTCTGTATTCCTCAAGCTAGTCATCGATGAATGAACCCTCACAAGTCCCTCTTCTTCGGCCAATTTTTTGGTTTTATTACTCTTGAAGGGAAGTTCTGAGAGTACACTCGGTACTAAGTGAACTGGTTGAACTGTTTAATTTTGTCTTTCGAATTTAAGAGTAACCTGAGGCAGTGATGCAAAATGATCAATGACATACACAATCTGCGTTCACTGCGTTGATCATGTAGAACTTCATTTGTTAAAATTTCATAAGAAAAACAATGCCAAAGACACGTCTTCTCTTAGAACCATCAAGCATGGGACCAGACCTGAGTTACATCTCTACGCCAGTCAAAACTGATCCCACCAATCTAGATCATTTGCATGCACCTAGCACAGTATCTCCAAAAGAAGAGGCAAAACAGTGTCAATCCAAACGATCTAGTAGACTACATCCCCATCGAAAAATCTACGGAACATTTCTCATTTCTCAGTGAAAAGAACAAAAAGTTGTTCCTGCCTTTCCTTGAGAAACGGATCAACTCCCTCTTTAAGCCCGTTTCTCAAAAGCCGGTCCAGCTCCATTCCTTCGTGCTCTGCTCATTATACTCAGTGCTATGACGTCGCCCCTGCCCTGAAGG
Source organism: Rhodamnia argentea (assembly GCF_020921035.1). Classification (NCBI taxonomy): domain Eukaryota; kingdom Viridiplantae; phylum Streptophyta; class Magnoliopsida; order Myrtales; family Myrtaceae; genus Rhodamnia; species Rhodamnia argentea. Next base: position 11,062,383 of record NC_063155.1, read on the forward strand.
TATTCAAACATCAGGATGTCGCCAAATGCGAAGCCGTTCACTTTGACCACACTTGACCACGCATCAATACTGGTGCGTTTACCAAATTGACGCAACCGGACTGGCCACATCCTCCTCAGTGGATCTTCTATGACCACGCTTCCCTTTGATTCTAGTTCCGCCTCTCTAGCAAAAGCTGTTGGAATATCCTGAAATAACAACGTTTACAATCGGTATGAAGTAGGTGTTCCAACTAGTATATTTAAATTGAGGAAAACTACTCTTGAAAAAGAATAAAATTTTGACTAAAGCATAAAGTTTGAAAGATTTTGACAAGAAATCTAGAGTTCTTATATATCTCCTACTAATCACAAGAACCCCTTTCCTCCAGTACACATGAATTCTGGAGAACCAAAAAAAAAAAGCAAGTCCATGCTTACAAGCCAAGGCATTTCGTATTTCCTCACAGAATGCACAAAATAAGGATGCCTAGAAGGCATGTAACATTCAACCCCTATAATCGACTCCGACTCCACTTTTTGGACCTCGTCGAATCGACCGCTTTCCCCTTCAGCAGATGCACCTGCACGCCTTGAAGAATTCCGTTGGTACCTCTTGCAGAAAAATCAAGCAGGAATGAACAAGAGAAAACGAGTACTTAGGGCTCACAAGGTTGTCTTCCATAACTCCACGTAGAAATGGTTTTTTTCTCGCAGCGACTCACGTCATATACGACCACTTCAAATGTCTCACGACCAACCATTGAGAAAATTACCAGGTCCCCAAGTTCCAAGGGTAGGTCCTTCACAAACTTTGCAAGACCTTGTGAAAAGTGGTAGCCCTCAGCACTTTCTTCAGTCTCAATGAACCATGACCTTCTCCCGCATTTTACAAGAAGTTTCTTCGGTACATTTCCCTGGAAATTCTCCAGAAATGCGGGTGGTATTTTCTGCGCATAAGTTAAAAAAATAAAAACAAAATCTGTGATGCTGTCCCTTATTAGATATCCACCTTCCTCACCAAAATAACATGAAATGAAAATACTGTTAATAAGGAAATGCCAAACACAATACTGTGCCAAGAATCAAATCCTCCCCCCATCAAAAGACACCTCTTCAGATGATGCATACAAAGGCAACCTCGATTTAGTTGTGCTGAAACAACAAAAGTGCAAATAACTCAGAGAGAGAGAGAGAGAGAGATGGTTACGAGCTTGCGGGTGAAATCGCCAAGCAACTGCTTGAAGAAAGAAGGGTGACGCTTGCTCTCCATGGCCATCTTCGTTCCGTGGAAGGTGAATGGGTGGAGACTACGAAAAGCCCCTTTAAATATTAAGTGTTTGCAACGACGGTTTTCTCTCATTATGACTCGCACTGTCGAGTGTCAATTGATTACTCGAAAAGGGACGCTTCGTGTAGGAAAGTCCAAGGATAAGGAGGAATGACTTGGATGGAACTTCACGCTCGAGAAGGAACCCAAATAATACTTGTTACACTCAATTTTAAAAAATATAATTACTCGTATTTTGTTTAATTAGTACATTTTGTGTTTTGAGATCACTCATTAACATCTTTCGTAGAAATTAATAATTTTTTTTTTCCGAACCAAAGATTGAAAAACTATTCTTCAAACATTTTGTGTCCAATATTTTGATATTTTCTATTGTTCTTAAATTATTTTTCATCCATAATGATAAAAAAAAAACAATTGTTTTCATCCATGTGTGATGCCCGAGTTACAAATACAAGTCTTAATCTAAGTTATAGTATTTGCATAAGTATGATTCAGGTATTATTATTACTACTACTACAACGTTTTCGTTCCAATTTGTAATAATAAAACCACTTATTTTGTTTCTAATTTATTCAAATTATTCACTGTGAAAAATAATAGTTGGTTACTCCAAACAGTTACACGTTATTTAACGTTATTTCCACTAAACAATGCATGTTCTTTATACATGGCCATTATACTTTTTGTTTATGTCAGTGTTTTCTAAAATATTTCGTTTGTAGGTTAAATTTATTAACTACTAAGAACTAACAAAAGAATTGTAATCTTTATTTGTTAATTTAAGACAAGAACGGCAGTACTTATTAGTCGACCTAAGAAAATTCTAATTAATTCAAAGACGAACAAAAATTCAGAAGCACTAATAGCTTTCATTATGTGATATGAGAGGGATAACTATGAACGGTAATGATTAAATTCTCATTTGAATTAAACTTTTGAAATTGGGGTTTTCGCAAATGGAGATCGATCGGGCAAAAGCTAGCCACGGTGACTCGTGAGGTCCTAAATGTGGTCTGGATCATAAAACTGCCCTTTGTTTTTGGAAAAACCGGATTAAATCGGGCCGATTTCCATCAGCTAGTTCAATCGCACCGGAACGGTCCAATTGGACCAGCAGTCAACAGCACAGGAAACGTTCGCCTGTTTCCTCTACCGTTCTTCTGCTCCTCCAACGAACAGCCTTTCCAGTTTTTACCCAACGTTTGCCCCAGAATAGACTCTGCCTTCATCTGCCATTTGATCACTGGGAAAAAACGACAAAAAGCACAGCGGAAGGGGCAGACAGAGACTGGAGGAACAGAGCTGTTTTTCTTACAGCTGGGATGGTCTGGTGCGAGCTGGGGGAGATCCCAGACGCCCCCAAGAGGCTCCAGGATAAAAGGCAGGGAGCGAGAGAGCTTTGAAAGGGGGGATTTTTGGACAAAACCAGGGAGGAGGAGGGAGAGAGAGAGAAACTGGAGTGAGAGAGAGGGAGAGTTTAGAGAGGATTGAGAGCGTTTTGAGCGGTCCGAAGCTCCGACGAAGCACTACTGCCGCCCAAGCCCCGCCAACAGTCGCGGTCGCCAATTCGGCCCCGAACAGGTCAGAACAGAAGCAGCCCCTGTTTTACGGTTTTTCTTGCTCGGTCAAACGGAGTCGAACCAAATAGTTCTACATGTTACTCTATGCCTACATAGCCTGGTTTGAGTGTTCATTCACCTCGTTTTTCCTTGTAGAGCCTCAATTTAGCTTCTTACTTGCTGCTCACCACGTGCTCGACAAAATGCCTTGAGCACTTCAAACCCGACTTCGGGGTCGGTTTTCTTTGCTATCTTAAGTGTTTTAAGAGCTGTTTTCGGTCGATGTTGTTATTTTCGCATATTACTTCACGTTAACGTATGGTTTTGTTGTTTGTTGTACATGAGGGCCGAGATAATCGCCCGAGATTATGCTTCAGTGAGCTGGAAAAGCTAACAGGTTGGAAATTCTAGTGTTGGCTGTGTGCAAAGGCCTCTTCGTGGTGCATTTGTGATGCGTGTACTTAATCACATACCGAGCCCATCAACGGTTTGGAAACCTCACGTTGCGTATTTTCATTGCGTTTGAACGGTCTTTCCTGTGCAATGTACATGTGTAAAGAATCGAGGCTTGAACCCAGGCGCACAAACTGTTTGTGCCGCGGGATTTGAATCAGCTGTCCCAGAACAGTCCAAACCCACTTCTTCGAAGAGGGTTTTCTTCATGTTTGTGCATAATCTCACCATTATTTTTGGTCAATTTTGTTCCTTACATGCTCTAGTATGCATCCATGTGTGTTTTGGCTGTTGGTAGCGATCGAGGTGTGAGATTGAAGGCTGTGAAGGCGCCTTAGTGGATCAAAAAGTGGCTCAAATTTTTGTATCAGCAGTGCACGATGGCTTCTTCGTGGTACGTTTTTGACACGCACGTCTAACCATTTTCTGAGCCGTTCGACATTTTGAAAACCCCATGTTAAGTGGTTCCCATAATACTAAACTTTTTACTTAGACAACGCACGGGGGGAGAGGTTTCGCGGTTTGAATCCGGGCACACAACCGGTTTGTGCGCCTGGGTACAAGCCCGGGTTTCATGAAGGGAACCGATCCCATAAACATACGCAGCGGATTATACGGAATTAACAAGCCTTAGATCATCTTGAATCACCGATCGGAGAAATACATCACGTAACGGACGTACCTCGTTTTTCACGCATTAAGTGTACACAATGCGGTGAGAGAATCCGTCGCCCCTTTGACGTTCCAGAGAGAAGAAGGGAGAGATATTGTCGTCGTCTCTGTTCTTTCTTGTTCCTCATTCATAAAACCGACAGAGAGGGGGGACATATGTATCGACGTAAAGACGTCGTTTCAATGATGCCTTTTCAACCGTTAACGTGGGGTGTGGTTGCCTACATGGGCGGACCACCGTAAACCCCATGGACCCCAACATCTCCCACTCGTCCATGAAGGGCAAACAAATCCCACGTGCCCACGGAGGGTCAACTATCGCCACTCACCCACGGAAGGTTAAACATAACTCTCTCTCTTTTTCGCAAAGTTCATATTGACAAATAATCCGTGCGACCAAGATACTGTGAGAGCTCATTGCCATACATCCGTTAGGAGTATATAGCAGCTCAAAATAGGCATATTAACTCGTAGTAGATCCAGTATGCGGTACCCTAGATCAATCAGTCACATTTACATCATATCTCTGTCGATCTCTTTGAGTACTCAAATACAATACATTGTATTCACAATCATGACTAAACTCAAATAATCATAATTGGTCGACCTGTGAATACAAAGATTGAATGTGACGTCAAAATAAATTGATCTTCCTCTTCCCTTAAACCTCTCAATCTCAATCCAGCTCGCTTTTCTAGAAATGTCCCATTAGATCGAATCAATCTCATGACCATAGGCAACACCCTAAGATAGCGAACACCGAAAAGAAATCTTGAGAATAAGTAAGAGTCATGAGGGGACTAAATTGAGGAACTCTTATCCTCAAGAGTCTCACACGGCTATAAAGTTGAGATCAAAACTCTTGCCAACTCTTATTGATCGTCTCATGCATACGTAATATGAAGTACGTATTACGGTATTCTCTCTTTTCCCATGGAGCGTATGTCTTTCCTCTTAATACCGTACGGATGATAGTTCGGACATACTCAACGTCTAACTTGAGTTCACAAATCTACTCTCTTTAAAAAGAATCCACCGTAACTCACATCCGGCATTAAAGACGGATAAAGTGAAATATGTGGGTTATTTCACTTTCGGACATAATAAATATTATGACCTCATCTTGACACTCTGTCAAGGCGACATTTATACTTTAAGCTCAAGCTCTCAATTATCACCTAGATAATGAGCTTAAAATTGTCTCATCTCTATTTATCGCAAAGTAAATAGAGGCGATTACCCGTGTGAGTAGGCTAATCTCCATCCGTCCGACATACCTTATCAAACAAAGCACTAAGCATTAATATGCATAAATGTCATACAAACTCATAGGCAACAATAATGATAACATATACCATTAGATGTGAACTTTGGGAAATATAAATATCTAGTACTCTCACTTCTACGCACTTCTAGAGATTTCAATGCGGGGAACTAATCCCTTTGTCAACGCATGACCAAGGAAGATATCTCTAGGAATTAACTTTATCATAAAATCTGCTATTATTCTATGCGTAGATATGTACCGTATGTTCACATCTTTTCGTACAATCATGTCTTTCACAAAATTATATTTCGTGACTATATATTTTGTCTTGCGGTGGATCCTTAGTGTAGGCTCTTGCTACTTGACTATCACAATTAATCAATAATTGGACTTGTAGCATCCTTAGTAACACCTCACTAATCCAAACATCTCTTAAGTCAAATATTTTCTCATACTATTGCTGATAACACCACAGGATCAATTTCTATCGTGGATAAGGCTATACATGTTTGCTTCTTACTACTCCATGATATGGCGCCATTGCTAAGTAAGAATACAATCCTAGAGGTAGATTTCCTCTTATCTAAACCTCTTCCTCATTCAACATCAGTGTAGCCTTCAAAGCGCAGATCTCTACTTTGATAACTCAGCAAAAAAACAGCAGTATTTTTCAGATACCTCGAGAATCTCTTGACGGCAATCCAATGTGTCTGACCTAGATTGGACTGGTACACTTACCATTCCAACTGCATAACAAGTATGAGGTCTAGTACACTTCATAGCTCACATGAAGCTTTCCACAGCACTAGCAGATGGAACACTTTCCATTTTTCATTTATTTATGAAGTCTCATGACACATTTTGTAACTTAGGCATTCACCTCTTATAATAGGAGTATCTTTGGATTTACTCTATTGCATACGAAATTATTCAAGGACTTTATCTATATAAGTCTCCTGTGAAAGAGATCATAATTTCTTTGTAAAATATCTTGAAATCTTAACTCCAAGAATGTATGCAGATTCACCCATAACTTTTATTTCAAAATTGGTACATAGCCAATTCTTGATTGTATTAACAACCTTCATATTGTTTTCAGCAATTAGTATATCGTCAACATATAATGATAAGATCACACATTGATCTTTGGATCTTTTGATATATACTCAATGATCCTCATTAGTCATTACAAAACCATGTACCACTATGGCATTACAAAAAAGTATATATCATTATCTCGAAGATCGCTTAAGGCCATATATCGATCTCAAAAGTCGATATACATTTTGTTCTTTGCCTTCTGTAACAAACCCAATAGGTTATTTCACATAGATTTCTTCTACTAATTCTCCATTGAGAATAGCAGTTTTCACATCCATTTGATGTAATTCAAGATCTATACTAATCACTACCCGAATGAGGTGAATTAATTATACCATTTCACCACAAGGCGAGCCTTATATCTCTCAATTGAGCCATCAGCTTTGGGCTTTATTTTGAAAACTCATTTGCTCCCAATGGCTTTGTGTCCATACGGAAGATCAATCGGTTTCTAAACTTGATTTGATCCTATTGACTTCATCTCTTTTTCCATTGCTTATATCCACTTTTGCTTATCGGGGCAAGTCAGAGCCTCATTTACATTCTTTGGCTCATTCTCTTCTTGTGGAGCGACCATAAAAGCTTTTAACTTCAATGTCTAAACATCGAAGAGTCGACGGAGAAAGTTTTTTGCGACTTGTTCGCCAAATTGGAGTTTGTACACTTAGTACATCATTTTCCATTATGCTCCAACTCGGATTAGATAATGACAACATTTTTACATCAAGTGGTTGTAATTGAGACTAGTTCGAAGCAAATTCCCCACTTCTCACATTGCTCCCACTTGGATGAGATGCTCTAGTAAAATCATTATCACTGTCCAAGATTTGAAACAGAAAATATATTTTTTTTTTATTTAGTTCGCCCTTATTTGAAAATTCATTCACTAAGAATGTGACATCTTGTGATTGATATTCAGTTACACTTTTACTTTCTTGCTCACCTATACCACGTACCCTTTTGAGTGCTCCCAGTATCTCATAAAGATACTCTTTTTGCCTCTAGGGCCTAATTTTCCATACATGTAGGAAAACTTATGAGTATAGGCAGCAGATTCTCAAGGCCTAAGAAAACTCAAATCTTATTATCGACCTTTCCACAACTCATATGGAGTAGAAGTAACTGATTTAGAAGGCATACGATTAAGTATCTAGACAGCAATCAATAAAGCTTCACCTCAAAAGGTGATAGGCAAATTAGCATATGCTATCATAGACCTAAACAGCTCCATGTCCTCCTCTTACATTCATTGAACCACATATGTCTAAATGGATTAACCGCAAAGGAAACTCAGCTCTTATTTCTTTCCCAAATGGTTTCCTCTTTGTTTTTCCCACAAGGCATGCTCACAAATAGGCAAATCGACATATTCAATATTGCCCAATAAGCCATATTTGGCTTACGTAAATATTTGCTATTGGCCAAAATGACCTGACCTAACATGCCACATATTCATATCGTCACAAAAGATGAAAAGAGGGAAAAACTTACATTCACATTATTGTACTTAACAATCAGCACAATGAAACCATCCGGAATCATAATAACTTATTCCAAACGACAAGTCACCACCATCGTTATGAAAGTTCAAACCGAAATCAAGTTTAACCAAAACTAACACGAATATTAAATTCCGTCGTGTTTTTGGAGCATATAATATATCATGTAGGAATAGGGTGCGACCAACGCGCATATTCAATTGGCAGGTGCTCATCCCTTTAACTTCCACTCATGAGTTATTTCCCACATTTATCCACTTTGCTCCAAGCGGAACCCGTTGAAATTCCACTAAGGCATATTTTTTTTTTTTTTTTACTACATGACCTGTGGTCTCTAAGTCTACAATCCACAAAAGATGAGATTCGATTACGAAAACTGAACCGGAGATATATGTATACTCTTAAGTGTACAAAATGTTTCTAACTTCTTTGACTCACCACAGTCATGAGCAAAGTGGCCCTTTTTTGGCACAGTTCAAACATTTCACATTTGATATGTTTTTCTTAAAAGGACGTTTTCCTTTCTAATGTCGGTTAAACTTGGATTTCTATCCGGAAGGATCTGTTCCTTTATCCCGTCCACTTCTTAAAGCCACCTTGACGCTTACGCTTGGAGCACAAAGCTCATTTGAACTAGAATTAGCATAACAAATGTTGATTTCAAGTTTTGCCACCAGAAGGCAATTAACCTCTAGTTCAAGGCATCGCATAGCATTCTAAAAAGTCTTTAACTTTTATTGTGGATCAAGTAGATATTCATATGCACACAGCTATGAGGTAAGGAACATATTACTGCTTGCATTTGCTACTCATCGATCTTCAAAATATGGCATGTATCTTTACAGTTCACTTATCATGTTTGACAAACGCCTCAAAAAGTGGTTTCATATTCTGCTCATGAGGCATCATATAAGTGTCAAATCTTATAGTGATCTGTCTCAAGTTGCTGACCGATATCTAACCAAACTTAGTTTTTAATGACTCCCACTTGACTTTGGCATTTTCAGAAATGCCTAAACTCACGCATAAAATCATTCTTCATGCTGCCCAGCAACATAATGCGTGCAATGGAGTTCATCTTATTCCATGTAGCAAATGCTTCTTTTTCCCTTCTGAAATTTGTGCAGTATTCGCATTTTCGGGTTCTTCCATAACTAGGTTAAGAGCTTATAGTACTTCTTACTCTTCTAGCACATCTTGGATCCTATTCCAGTTTTTATAATTTTCGCCGTCCAATTTCTTTCTTTGGTCAAGCTTAGCTACGATTTCAAAGAAGCTAAAGCCATTATATCCGAACACAAAGTTCTATAGACATGTATTCACGAACTATCAATGCCTAATATTTATGCATCTATTTTACACTAACCAATTATATTAATGAATAATTTCATATAAGACCTCGGATTCGAAAGTTCACTATGTTCCCAATCATCGTCCAAGAATCCTCGATTGAAATTACCATTAATATAATCATTTATGTAAAATTGAGTTCACTAAAGTTACTAAAACTTTATAAACTCCCCACTCAGATAAAGATCATCAAGTATACTATGATCCCTCTATCATGTAATCATAACATGGCATAGCATGATTTGAACTAATATACAAATAATCTAAACATCAAATCATATATAGATTACATGATACAAATAGCAAGTACCTTAAACATTATACATGCTATCAACAAAAATATGCTCTACTCAATATGGCTATCTATATCTAAGCCATCCTCCATTTTATATTTTTTAAACATGAAAATCGCCCCAAAAAGAAACGTACATCATGGATTTTCATACGCATTTTAATAATTTTATATTCAGAAAATATGTCCAAATAACATATCAAATCGAAGATAATTTTGATACGAATGCAACGGTACCTCATACGCCCCAAACGGAGCACATATGCATCCACACGAGTCGGTCAAAGTTTCTACTTTGACTAGTCAACGGTCCGTCAACGAGATCAACATATAATTTCTCAAAAAATTCGTGGACCGAATCATAATTTTTTTTAAAAAAACAAAAACAAAACTCCAGGGACTAAATTGTAATTTCCCAAAATTTTGGGGTCAAAATGAAATTTTGGAAATTTAAGGGACAGAACTGCAAATTCTGGCACAAAACAGGGGGCCAAAAAGGTTATGCACACGTCCAGGAGCAAAAACAGAATTTTATTTTACTATCGGGCACGTACCCCTTCTTAAATTTATTGCACCATTTCAAACCATTGAAGCCGACATGGCCGAGCGGTCCTGGGCACTGGATATTAATGTAGAGGACGTGGGTTCAAATCCCACTTTCAACATTTTGTCCTCCTCCTTTTTTTTATTATTATTTTAATACTATATAAAAAAAAAAGAAAACTCTTCCACATGGGCAGTCTCATGGAAACTCCCCCACCGCCCACGTGACCCGGGCGGACTGCCCAATGGGTAGTTTTTATTTTTTTTTATTTTTTATTTTTTAACTGAATGCACCAGTGCCCATGCCCGTGGTCCGCCCGAAACCGCCTAACCGCCCGAAACTTCTTCCTCGCGACGATTTTCTTTCGCGAACAGTACTCATTCCTTCGCAACTTCACCATCTCTGCCGAGAAAACCATCGCCCGATTCTCCTCCGACAGCCCACTATAAATTAAATTAATTTGTGGGTTTTGAAGAAATCGTCAACACGATCACATGGACCTAAGAATCAACGAAAATAAAGAAGAATTTTTTTCGGAATCGAGCGAAAACCGTTCGGACGCGGAACCCTAACCCGCGAATTTCCATCGCAAAATTCGTCTTCGATAAGCAACCACATGCCGAGAAAATTTAGGGTTTTTGTTCCCCATGGCAAGACGACCCTGCTGGTGCGAAGCCAAGTGATGGTTCACCGGAATTTGGCCGCAATCGGCGAAAAACTCCCCGCCCGAAAAAAAAAAAGCCCCGAAAAATGATTTGCCAAAAATAAGAGAACACAAAATTCACCAAAAAATCCGTATGTGATCGGGAAACAAGGTATAAAGGCTCTGATACCAATGAAGGGAACCGATCCCATAAACATACGCAGCGGATTATACGGAATTAACAAGCCTTAGATCATCTTGAATCAACGATCGGAGAAATACATCACGTAACGGACGTACCTCGTTTTTCACAGATTAAGTGTACACAATGCGGTGAGAGAATCCGTCGCCCCTTTGACGTTCCAGAGAGAAGAAGGGAGAGATATTGTCGTCGTCTCTGTTCTTTCTTGTTCCTCATTCATAAACTCGACAGAGAGGGGGGACATATGTATCGACGTAAAGACGTCGTTTCAATGATGCCTTTTCAATCGTTAACGTGGGGTGTGGTTGCCTACATGGGCGGACCACCGTAAACCCCATGGACCCCAACATTTCGAAAAACAGTTTAGGTTCGTGCCTCCCGGTGAATTTTCCTTCGTGTTCATGTACCATCTCATCCTTGTTTTTGGTCAGTGTTGTTCCTGGTATGTTATGGTTTACATTGGGGTGCTGATTTGCCGGTGGTCACATCCAGGGGTTGATAAAAGCGGGCTGAAAAACCCCTTCGTGGGCTGCCTTTTTGGTGAAATTCGCAGTGTCAAAATCAGTTTTTCCAAGTGTCATTTGCCATGTTTTTCTGCGATTCGTTCGCATTTCTTTGGCTCGTGCCATTCCCGGTTTGCTGTAGAAGTTGGGAAATAGATCGTTGAAACCTCTCGTTAAGTTGTTTGTTCTTGGAAAATCGGCATAAAGACATCTCAAATGTCAATATTTATGTACAATATTCACTTTGGAGTCAATATTCTTTTGAGATAACCGAAGTGCCAAATCAGAGAAAGAACGATCATTTTATTGCCAACGCCGAGAAATTCCGACGACCTCACTAGCGTTGGCACTTAAATAATTATTTTTTAATAAAATTGGCACTTAAATGATACAAAAAATGATAATTTTAGTGCCAACTTGGAGAAAAAACGATCACTTTAATGCTAATGACAAGAAATTTCGAAGACTTTACGGGAATTGACACGTAAATTGTCGTTTTTTAAAAAAATTGTTACTTAAGTGTTTCAAAAATAATATTGGCACTAAAGTGAGCGATGTAAATAAATATTGACACTTGAGAGGTGTACTTTTTTGCCTGGAAAATTTATAAAAAGCACCTTTTTAGAAAATTCAAAGGTCTGTCCAAAAAAAAAAGGGAAAATTTCGAAAAAGGGCCCCAAGTCCTCTCTATTTCTCAAAAAAGGGTCTCAAGTGGAATCTGTTTCAAATAAGGGCCCGAAGTGCCCTATTTGTTTCAAAAAAGGGCCTAATCGGGGATATTTTGTTCTTTTGACATTTTCTAATTTCTTCCCATTTTCCTTTCCTTTTTCTCCTCTCTCTCTACGCTCTCCCCTCCTCCTTCTTCGCCTTCCTCCTCCACCACCAACCTTGCATCCTCCTCTCTCAGCAAATCTACGTCAACAAGCAACTCGCCCGCAACGACACCACCAACGACAACTTCACCGAGGACTTCGCCCGCAATGGCCTCCGCAACTCCTGCCGCTCTTATGTCACCTTTCGATCCACCCCTTCTACGCCTCCTTCGTCTCCATCTCCTACCTCCTCAACTCCCAGCCGATTACAACCTCCATGACAAGAAAAAGATGGCCTCCAGTTCATCGAGGTCCGGAGGAGGGTCCTCATCGAGATCCTGCGCCACAATGCTCGCGTCGTGTACGTGCACTGCCATGGCCTCGACGGCCAGACCGATTGGGAGTCCTTCAAGAAGACCATGCCCGTAATCACCTACGAGGATCTCTAGCCGACCGTCGCTCGTATCGCCCGGGCGATAAGTCTCCGATCCTCTACTCTCACCCCATTTCGGAGTTCCTCACCAAGTACAGAACATGGCAGTTTTCCCGGTTCTTGATTTTTCCGGCGGGTATGGGCCGCTTTTTCGGGTGAAATGGGCAAAAATGGGTGATTCTTGCTTCTTGTCAAGCGTTTGCCGGGTCTTTGGTAAGTTGGGTGGATTCTTGATTTGGTGCGGTTCGGGGACGTCCGGAGGAGAGAGCAAGCCGATGCCCACCGTTGAAGAGAAGCCGAGGCCGGCGATGAGTGAGATAGGGGAGAGGAAAAAGTAAAGGAATAGGAAAAAGAAAAGAAAAGGAAAACAGAAAAATAAAAAAAAAATTTAAAAAGTAAAAGACCAAAATATCCCCGATTATGCCCTTTTTTGAAACAAATAGGGCACTTCGGGCCCTTATTTGAAACAGATTCCACTTCGGGCCCTTTTTTGAGAAATAGAGAGGACTTGAGACCCTTTTTTGAAATTTTCCCAAAAAAAAAAATAGAAAGAAAGAAAATTCAAAGGATGGCAAGATTGTGTCGTTTTAGACCAACCCAAACCCGTGTGGTCCGGGTTGGGCGCCTTCGGTGCGGGCCAGGTCACTCGATCCAAAATTTTTTTAATAAATAAAAAAAGAAAAATTAAAAAATTAAAAATTTGCAAAAAAAAAATATATATATTCAGATAAATTCCAGAAAATCTTTTAAAAAAATAGGAAATAGCTCGTTTTGGAATATTTCATGAGAAGAAATTTAATTTAGGGTAAAATGTGTCATAAAGTATGGAGTTAGGATTATCTTTGGAAGACAAAAATCATCCGTGGTGTGAATATTTCTTAAGAGTACTGATTTGAGATTTTTAATAGTGTTAACTCTAAAAGTGAGTAAGAAAGGGAAGAGTTCTCTCCCAAATATGGCACAAGTAAAATGAACTTACCTTAAGGAAAATGACCATTTGGCCTTCCTATTTTTAACCAAAAGGGAGGGGGGAAAAAAAGACAAACTTTTTATAAGGTGGCGAGACATTGTACGGGGTTGGGGGGCCTTGCACAATGCCCACAAAAAGGATTTGCACGAGGCCGAAAAGGACTTCGCATAAGTTAATGGGGCCAGCAGCGAGGAATTATAGGTTGGCCAATCTATTAAAGTTGCTTTCTAGAGAGCGATAAGAAAGCACATTTTTGATGCGGGTTTCAAGCTGTCGCAGATCTTTACAATTTCCCTGTTGGGGTATCTACTTCTTGTGCAAGCTAAGGATAAGAAACCAGGAATTATCTGTCTCTGTTGATATTATTCTTATTCAATGTCCTTTCACATCGTCACCATGTCCAACGTCATCTGATGATGACAAGATAGGTAAGCTATAGTGGCTAATGTGGGGATCCTAAAAAACATGAACATGACTTGTATAATTTAACATGCATTATGTTGACACCTGAATTTTTAGTCGGTTTTCCTTTAGTTTTATTTTCTAAAATTCATTAAAAAATTCACAAAAAAAATCAAAAAATTAAAAAAATCAACATTGGAAGCCTTGGCCAAGCTTAAGGAACCAATTTGGAACAAAAAATAATTTTTCATATTTTTCGCATTTTTTTTAATATTTTAGGAAAATAAGAAAATACTTGAAAAATCATAAAAAATACTTTTCGAGGTCACAAAAATACAGAAAAATGTCCAATATTTCTCTTTTAATTCCCTTTCTATATTGATCTCAAGAAAAATTGAAAATTGAGTTCAATTTTAGGTGTTTCTTCACAATGCCTAAGGTTGAATTTGCATAAAAAATACCAATTGAGTCTTTTTATTTGCAATTTTTGCACATTTGGAGTCTAGACATTCAATTGTGGTCCCTTTGAACTTCAATTTGGTCAATTGCACCCTCAATTGCACGAATTGCGTGAATTAGACAAGAATTCCCAAATTTTTTGCAATTAAGTCCCTCAACTTTACAATTTTTGAAATTACTTTCAATTGGGGAACTTTCTATACACAATTGGACTACCCCTAAGGTTTTTGAACATTATGAATCGATTGGGATAGGTCTCATGATCCAATTTGGTCGAATTGACGCTCAATTGAACATTTCCCCAATTTGGGATTTTAGAAAAATTTGGGGTTTTTGTGCAAATTGATGGGAAATTTTGGGCAAAAACACATTTCTAGATAATATCTAGGCCCCCGAGTCCAATTTTGAAGTTTAATTGCAAAAATCCCCACTCAATTTCAACTAATTTTGAAAATTTTGCAAAGAACACAACATGTCTGAACCGGTTCGGACCGGTCCGATCGACGGTCGGACCGGTCGAACCGGTCCAAACGATGTCGTCTTCCTCAGACGACTCGCGCGATTTGCAGGTTTGGATGGTCAATTTCAATGGCCAAATTGAAGGCCAATTCGTGTATGATTAAGCTAATTGGTGTGGGGGTTTGCGTGTGCGGGTCATGCTCCGTCAATCGCCACCGGCGGCCTGGTCAATGGCCGCCGGAGGTGGCCGGAATAGCTGGTCAAAGGCACGGTGGAGCAAAAAGTCAACATAGTGCCAAGTCGTGTAAATATGTGCTCATTTTAGCTCGACGGCGTAGCTAACGGATTGGGACGGAATCCTAACGATTCCGTCACCGTCCGGCGAGCCTAGACTCGTGTGAATGGCACGTGAGGGCCTCGGCCAAGCTTCACCCGCGCGCGCCCATTTTGAAATCCGAGTATAAATAGCCAAGAGAGGATTCTAGAAAGAGGGAGGTTCATTTGCTCGCCTAGGCAACAGAATAGAGAGAGAAAGAGAGAGATTAAGAGAGAGAAGCTCTCGCGAGTGTTGAGTTGGCTTCGCTGGAGCTCCGATCGTGAGTCACTCGTCCGGCCGATTCAGACCAACTCGAGCTGAGAAACCACTTCCCGAAGCTCACCCGAAGATCAAGGAAGTAATCGCGCCGCCTGGATTGACCTGCAACGTCCAAAAACGGTGAGTTCGACTTCAAGCTTTGTTCTTGTGCAACTATGGCATCACTCGCTCTCGAGTATAATCTGTGAAATTGATGTGTGCCTTTTACCTTCTGAACCTCACTAACCACAATCGCATTGTTCTTTCGCATTGATTTTGCCCGATCGAGTCGAATCAAACCTCCAACCAACCTCGTCCTGGTCGGACTTCGGCCGGGCGTATCTAGCAACTCCGGGCTCGATCGGAGCCCGAGGTAAGTGTCCTTAACTCTATATTAACGTGTTTAAAGCTTGAATTCCATTGTTATGCTCTGTGTTGCTTGATTGAAGTCTGTGTTGCCGTAATCGTGATTAGCTCGATTCTCACGTTTTAGCCGTTGAAATTGCTTGATCTTAGAGTATGTTAATCTGGATGTGAAAGCGAGTAAATTAGCGTTGGTTTGAGGTTGATCGGCCGAGGTTTCACCGTTGGATCTCGCCGGGAAACCTCGGCCGTTCGTCGCGTCGTCGTGAGGTTGAAGACGACAAGGCGACGTGTCGAGTCAAACAGGTCAATGAGCTGACGTGGCGTCCTCTGGTTGGACCAGCTCACGCCCGAGTCGGCTCGGCCGTTGGCGCGAGCGAGCCGACTCGGACTCGATCCGACGGCCGGGATTATTATATGAGTTTGATCTGTGGCCGTCGGATCTTGCTTTTTGTATTTTCGGATATTAGATATATTAGGTAAATAATTCAATAAATCAAAAACGGTGCCGTTTGTTAGAGTCTTGGCGACGTCGTTTAGAGTAGATAGGGAGTGGACGGCCAGGATTGCATCTAGGATTGATCGCAGCCGTTCAAGGTATTAAGGCGTGCGACGTCGTTTTGTCTAAGGGAGAGACGAACGGCTCGGATTAGATCTAGGTTAGATCGTGGCCGTCCGTCCATTTAACCGATTCGGCGTCGTTTAGAGCGTGTAGGGAACGAGCGGCTCAGATTCAATCTAGGTTAGATCGTGGCCGTCCGTTCGTTAGTCCGAAGCGGCGTCGTTTTGTTTAATTGTGAGTTGACGGCTGAGATCGATTCCAGGATTGATCTCGGCCGTCCATTTATTTCTTAGATTTCTGAATATTAGAAATTAGTTTTAGAAAATCAAAAATAAATAGATAAATACGTATACGGTGTCGTATAGGTGTAGAGTAAGTTTACGGGCGGTCGGACCGGATTGACCGGCCGTTGACCGGTTTGACCCGGTCCGGTTCTTTAATAAAAAATAATAAAAAAATAAAAAGAAAATTTCCAAAAATCCAAAAAAAATTGTAAAAATACTTAGAAAATTCATAAAAATTCCCGGATTTTCATAAAAAAATTTCTAAAAATTTGTAGATCGATTCGGGACTCATAAAGTCTGGATCGAAAATTTTTGAGACTTCGAGGGTCGATTAATTTCGATCCGGAAAATTTCCAATATTTTTTAAAAATAAATAAAAATTCCAAAAAATAGAAAAAATTAGAAAAATTCAAGAAAATCACAAAAAATGAGAAATGGCCACATTCAACTGGCCAAATCGAAATTTTGTGATTTTCGGGTCCCGAACCCCAAAAAATGACCATTCTACCCTTCCGGGCCATTCGCCCCCAAATTTTTACCAAATCACCCCGATACCCAAAATTGATTTTTGTGTGGGCCGATAGAGCCATTTTAGACATATCAAACCTTGATTGATTGATTTGATTGCTTGTAATGATTTTGATTGTACATTATTTTTTTTGATTGTGATTGATTAGGATAGAAAAATCCCATCCGTATGAATACTTAGATTTTTTAGGACCTACCTCATCTTATATCGCATCCGCATGAAATCTTAGGTTAGAAAAACAATCAACATCGGTAACCGAAAGGGCGTCAAATATGAAACTTGGCGTAACCAAATCCCCGGACCCAAAATCTCTGGTTTTCGCGGAACCGAACGGTTTCTCCCGACCGCTCGGTAAGGTTTTCCGATCGTACCTTCCAATAAATCGATCGGTGGCGACTCCAAATTGCATGTACATCTCGCACATGCCACCCGACCACACAAGGTCAAATTTCGATATTTGAAAAATTTTACCCGACATCGCGATTCGAGTAATGGGTCTTGGGAGAGACTCGCGATCCCCCATATATATATATTCCTATAAAAAGGAGGGGATCGGCTCGTTAGCCCTATTCCACCCCCGGGAAATGAGGGAATTTCCGGGAGGAGGGTCGCGATGATCGGCGACTCCACCGGGGAATACTTTAAGAGGATTTAAGCCGATAAAAATGCTGATTGTTTTCTAACCTCGTTTTCGCGAGATGCTCTTGAAGATGAGGTACGTCCACTAACAAAAAGTGTTAAATGTTGATGCAGATGGGAGTTATAAGGGGTGGCGTCGTGCTAACCATTTTTGATGCGAGATATGGAGTTTTGGATTGTTTGTTTATTTATGCAAATTTTGAAGCGGTGTTTTGAATATAAATTGTGGTGCATGTCTTGCATATTTCGAGGATCACGACATCGCACACACAAGCGCCTAAACCCGAGCCGCGAAATCACCTCTTAGGTCGCCATAGATAGGGATCGGTATGCGAAGCTCTTGTGTTTGATTGCACTTGGGTTGACCATATTTGATCCCGCTCGCTATGTAAGATTGATGGTCCTACCCACTTGTTGTTTGATTGCGCTTGTGGGCGGCCCATCGATTTGTATAGCGGGAGCCTTTTTAGGTCCATACCCGAGCCTTTTTGATTTCTTTAGAGTTAAACCTCACCTGTCTCATGCGCATGTGAAATGGATGGTTGGTATACCTAAAACCAAAAACCAAAAAAAGAGTAACATCGGTTGGTAAGGCTTTCTACCCTTTTATTTTGAACTTGTAAATTTAAATTTTGCATATCATACATTTCCACTACATATCATCACAATTTGTAAGATCGTTTAAGTGATCGGGGTTGAAAGTCAAATTTTCCTTTTTAGGATAGATGGCGCCCCAAAGTCGTGTTGATGCACCCGATGTATTCACATGGGAGCGGAGGACCATTCGACGCGAGGACCGAGTACCCGCTACATTCCGAGTTTTCGGATTTGTTCACGGACGAGAGCTCAACGGACGGAACCGCATCCGTAGCGAGAGTTGCGATTATACCCGATGTGGACGATATTTGGAGCTCGAGCGCGAGAAAGAAAGAATCTGGGAATTGTACATGAAGTTGGCGAGGAAGCCTCATGCTACCAAGACGGCCCCAAAACATTCTCCGATTAAGAAGAAGGAAATTATCACCATATCCTCCGATAATGAAGAAGATATCAAGCTTCCCGAGATAGTAGAGATTTCATCGGACGAGGATACCATTCCCACTGTCTAGATTAGTACGACTTTGGGGCATTTTCTAGGTTTCATTATATTTTGAGTCTATTATGTACTTTCATCGACATTTATTGTCCGAACATCTCTGGATATTATCATGTTCTATCTTTTTTGACTTTATTAGACTTGTAAATTTCATGAGTTGTCAATTTGTGAACGACCTTTTTACCCCGATTACGCTTAAACGATCCTAATCAAATTACATGCCATCTTTGGGTGAGATTTGGTCCATAATTACCCTATTTGGCTTATTTGGGTCAAGTGGGAGTAGTTGACCCTCATGTTACCAAAAGATGACATGGAATTTGGTTAGCACATTTGCATCACATTACATGCATATGCATATTAAATCGTGGTAATTGACTTTAGGATCATCATTTTTGCATTCTTAGATCATGGGGAATGGAGACATCAAAGTCATCCCAATACCGCGCAAGGAACTCGCTATATGGTGGGATCGCCTCGACATCGTCAACAAAGCCTATGTGGAAGGACGTTTGGGACGACTTGTAGATTTGATCAAAGTGGAATACCAACCGGCGCTCATTCAAGCACTAGCCAAGGCATGGGACGCGCGAACAATGACGTTCAACTTTCGAGGATTGGAATTGACCCCTACGCTTGAGGAGTATACCGCTATTATCGGGGCCAAATTTGAAGAACGTATAGCTCAACCCCCTTTGGACATGGATTCCACTCGTTCGTTATCGAGTTTCCTTCGCCTTAAAACTTCTGAAATTGAAAAAGTTTACAAGTCCAATTCCAACAAGTTCACATTCTCGTTCCTTTTCGATAATTATTCCTCTCTACCCACCGAAACCGGTCATAAATCGGGAAAGGTGTTCATTTTGGCTTTCTTTGCATTCGTTCTATTCCCGACTTCTAGAACTACTTTTGACCCCTCCATAACCCATATAGCCGGACAAGCGTGTTGTCACTGGGATTATTCGTACATGATCTTAGCTGAGACTTTTCTCTCCCCGAATCGTTCCAAATCTTCAAAAAGGCTGTTTTCCAAGCGTCTAGCGGATTACTCCACTTGTGGTTCACCTCTCATATAAAGACTTTCCAACTCCGGGTGGGGTGTTATGAGATCAATGAGCACGTTCACCCCCTTAGATCCTTCCTTAAGTGTCAATCCCTTGTACCCAAATACTCATTCAAAAAGTGGGTTGAGCTATTGGACAATTTGAAACCCGAGCATATTAGATGGCGTTTGACTTGGCCCAAGATCGTAGAAGCTCGCATTTCGGGTATTGAAGATAACCCTATCCCCTTATTGGGATGTACCGGCGCTGTGGCATATTACCCCATTCGAGTGGTGAGGCAATTTGGAGTTCTACAAGAGATACCACCGGATGTTTGTCCCGGGATCTTCTCATTCGATATGATACGAGGAAAGCTCACTAAGGAAACAAAGGAGTTGTATCGGGCCCGGATCAAGCTTATTCTTCACGCTTTGAAGAATTCCCCACCGCAACAAGTTGAATGGCCGGACTATTTGGACGATGAGATGAACGTTCACGGGGCCTCCAAGGAGTATATCCAGAAGTTTAAGGAGTATCGCCAATCAATGGTAGAGCCATATGTACCCGAGTGCGTATCTCCTCGGATTGAAGAAGTAGAGTCATATGAGCCGAGTACATAGTACCATATGTACCGGGAGTAGAACCGTACATTCCCGAAGATCCGGAGCGGTGGATATCGAAGAGGGAGAAGACCCATACTTGTGGGATTCCGATGGATCGAAGAGCAAGAAGAGTGGAAGCGTCCCCGACTTGGATAGATCCATTCCCCCATTTAGATTTTACATATTTGTTATCTTTTAGATACTTTTGAACAATTTGGTTTGTAATGAATACATACTATCTCTTTTATGAGCATTTCATGCATACATATAGAAAAGTCAATTACCACGGATCAATGTCTCCAATTCTTAATATTTCCCATACTGATTTGATATTCTGAAATCGGGTGAGCGATAAATACGAGGACTCGTAGCAAAACGCGCAAGTTAAGGATGGAACAAGAAGAGCTCGCACCTCGTGTGGGTAATCCGGAAAATCAAATGAATGTGATCGCCACAATGGTGGCGGAGATGAAGGCAATGATGATTGCAAGCCGGGGTAGATACCCCGTTGACCCTAACTCTCAAACTCCTGCGGGGCCATCCGATGGGGCGAACGCTAATCCGGCGCCCGCCGCTAATCCCACTCTGAATCCGGAGAGACCGCCTAAGGATCCTCCCATTGTGATTGATCCGGAGAAAAAGGAGAAGCAAGTCCTCAAAATGGAAGAGGAAATTAAGAGGCTCGCTAAGATCGAAGAGTGTTTGGCGAGTCAAGGTTATGAGCTCTCGAGATTCGACAAGGTTGCACCGTTCGAAAAGATAGAGGTTCCCTGCCGATTACAAGGAGCCGGACTTTGTAAGAAGATATAATGGGACCGGGTGTCCCAAGGCGCACTTGAAGTATTACTTGCGTCGAATGTCGCAGTTCTCCGACAACATTCCACTCTTGGTTAACACTTTCCGGAAAGCCTATCCGGGGCAGCCCCGGCGTGGTTCATTGAATTGGAGCCAGAGAGGCTCGCCGATTGGGATAAACGCGCGACGAGTTCCTTCGGCAATACAAGTTTAACACTTTGACCGCCCTAACTAGAGAGGACCTTTTAAGGACAAGTAAAAGGAAAGAGCGAGGCCGTTCGCGCCTACGCCCGAGAGATGGAGAGCACCGGCTGTGCAAGTAAAACCGCCCGTCCCGGAAGATGAACTAATAGATCTGTTTCTCAAGGCCCTTCCGTTTGAATTTTTCGACAAGCTGAACACCTCGGGTGTCGGACATTTGCACACCCGATCAAGGTGGCGGAGCGTCATGAGTGGGCACCGAGAGAGAAGAAGATACCCGAGGCGCCTTTCAAACGCCAATACCCTTTGAGAAGGGATATTAGGGAGCAACCGGAGAAGTAGCTTTTGTCCCTAATCCGCCAAAGCCCGAAATTTCTCGCCTTCAATTCCTACCCAAGGAACGTCCTCCTGGACCGCTTCCAAACCACCGGAATTCGTAAAGAAAAACCCGGTTGTTTTCACCCCACTACCCCGACCCTTATCCAAGTTGTTACCCATGCTTTTGGAGAATCGTTTAGTTGCAAAAGAGCCACCTAGAGCTCACCCGCCAAGATTTCCTGGGTATGATGAGACCCGGACGTGCGTATACCATATGGGAGAAAGGGGGCATAACGCGGATAACCTGTCTCGCTCCGAAATTCAAGGTGCAAGCATTGATCGACGGAAAAGTTCTGGAATTTGATAAAGCCGAACCGAATGTGCAGCAGAACCCGCTACCCGAGCATCGTGAGGTGAACGCGATCTTTGGAGATGAAGAGGAAGAGGTTCTGGAGTTCATAGTGAATATGGATAAAATGCGGGATGTCTTGACATTAGCCTCGCAATACCCGGAAGGAGAGAGTATTTCCCGAGAGCAAAAAGAGGCTTGCTTGGAAAAATTGATTAGCTTGGGTGTCATAGGAAGAATGGAAAATGTCGCTTTCAAGGGAACCTACGTGGCGGTAAACATGCTTTGTCGAGGAGTTCGCAATGAAACCTACGAGGGGAGCTCTTTTGAAAATACCCTCGGGATATTTGATGAGCGTCAAAGATGGTCAAGAAATTGAAGAGATAGACGAATATGAAGTCCGTCTGGATAAGGCCCCGCCGAGGCGACAGGAGATTTTTTGCGAAAGCCCTAGAGAGGGGCGAAATAGTTGATAACCTGGGGGAAGATAGTGGTGGGTACAACTTTAAAGTGCTATATTCGGCGCCCCGAGTTTCTTTGTCAATTCTCGGAGATGTAGTCCCCGATGGGTGGGGTGGAATGGATGACCCCACAAGTGACGAATTTGTGGGAACGATCGATGAAGTTAAGGACCAAGCGGCTCCTCGGGATGAACAGAGGAACCAAGAGGTTGATATGCGACTTTCTAATCTGGAGACGCACATGCGTCATTTAACAACTATGGTAGCAGATTTATCGCAATCGACAACCAAAAGGAATACTATGGCGATAGAAGAAAGCATGCGGATTCCGGAGATACGGCGGACCATGGAGACACACGAATCGAAAGATCGCTCTACTTCAAGAGCAAGGAGATGACGTGTCGAGGAAAATGGATGAGTTGAAGGAGCTGATTACGCCACTTACTCAAGCAAGAAACGTCCCGCCTCAAGGTGTGAACCCGAGAGTGGTCTTCCGCACGAAGTATAATGGCGCTCGGGTGTCCCTCGGCGCATGTCTCATACTATCTTCGCCAAATGGTTGGCCACCAAGAAGATGACGAAACACTCGATTCGGAACTTTGGACAAAGTTTAACGGGCCTCGCGCTGGTATGGTTTCAATCAATCGATCTAGACCGGGTCCCGAGCTGGGAGGATTTATCAGAACACTTCATACGACACTTTGAAGCTGGAATCAGAGGTTATTTCACTAAGGCTAATCTGTTGAATATCCGGAAAGGTGAAGATGAGAGTTTTGAGCTCTTTGCAAGAAGGTGGAAGAAACACGCCATGATGGTGCAACCGCCGTTGTCGGAGAGAGAAATGCTGGAGTTTGTACTAAAGTCACTTCCGGCGGAATACTTTGATCGCATGTATGCATACACGTACTCATCGTTCCAACATCCGGTGGAGATTGGCATGAGGATTGAAGGGATCATCCCGAGAGTCAGAAGAGAAAGGCAGAGGGATTTCGATGAAGAAAACGCCACGCCGATAAGGCCCGGTCCGTAACATAACCCCGAGGAGGTTCATGAGGATGAGATGATTGGGATGATAGATGCCCCAATTCGTTTCGTGATTGATTTGAACAAAGTTGATAGCTGGGAGTTAGAAGCTTCTAGTTCGGAAAAACCATCAACATCCGAATCACTACCAGTAAAAGATCATACCGGTGAGGATTAAATTACCGCCTGTGGAAGAGTACAACTCAAGGGCAGTTCATTGGGATTATGGAACGGGCGAGATTGACGCCATAATGAGATCCGGAAGATGTTATCCCCGAGAGAAGTGGATTCTCGAAAAGAGAATCCCAACTGCGGAAGAGGTTGAGAAGTTGCAATCGGTCGTGAGGACCGGTGAATATGATGTCGTTGACCAACTGCGGAAGATGCCCGCATGCATTTCCTTACTTGGATCTCTTCAAAAATTCTGAAAAGCACAAAGACGCCCTTTTGAAGGTGCTGGATGAGGTGCATGTTCCGTAGACAATTAACGAAGTGCAATTGGGAGACTTTGTGGGTGCTATCCTTCCGAAGGACCAGATATCCTTCTCGGACGAAGACTTCCCGAAAGAAGGGCGAGTTCACAACAAAGCCCTTTACATAGCCGTGAGGTGTCACGGAAAGGAGGTTCCTCACGTCTTGATTGATAATGGTTCCGCTTTCAACCTCGTGTCCACTAAGCACTTTGAGAAGCTTGGGGATCAATGAAGATTTTGTGAAGACATCCAAGGCCACCATCCGATCATTTGATGGAGTCTCCAAGAATGTTGTAGGAGAGATTGAGTTGGACATTGACATTGGACCGGTAACTTTCTCTATACCGTTCCAAGTATTGGATATTCCAAGCGCCTTCACCTTGCTCCCGGGAAGACCGTGGATTCATGTGTCCGGAGCGGTACCTTCCTCTCTCGCATCAAAAGTTAAAATTTGTGGTCAAAGGTCGGTTGATCACCGTCCATGGCGAGACGGGACATCGAGCGACTTTAAAAGGGATGGTCCCTTACATTGAACCCTCAAAAGAGGAGGAGCTGAGTTATCACACCTTTGACATTGTATCTGTCATGCATGTGTCACCAAATGCAAAGGTGGCTATACCGAGCTTTCGAGACCCGCAACTATGGCGGGAAAAGTGCTACTCTCGAATGGATTTATTCCGGTCTCGGATTAGGGAAATATGGTCGGGAATTCGTAACCCTTTGAATTTGGGCTCAAATGACCACAAGGTTGGTCCGGGTTATAGCGGAATAGCGGAAAATAACATAGGTCGAGGCCGAGGTCGAAACAATCGTTATGGAGACCGTGGACGCCGTGGACGCCAAGGTGGCCGTTTCATAGGTACCGATGTATGGAAAGCTAGAGGAAAAATGCTCCTAAATCCTTTATTCGAGGTATTTTCTAAAGGAGGCAAATGGCTGGAAGATGAGGACATTTCGAGAATGCAGAGCCAGACTTATTCAACCCGTTCCTGGATAATCGGGTGAACGTGATAATTGAGTGGCTGGACGATGATTTCCCCACCCCCGAGTAAAAGGCTCTTTCGAACTTTATCTTTTAATGCATTTTGATTACTGCATTTGCTTTAAAGCTTTTTGATGTTTTAGCACCCTTTGGGTCACATGTCGTGATCCAGAAGTGCGATCTGTATTGTTCTTAGTTGCATTTATTAATGAAAAACATTTCAAATTTGATTACGGACATGTGGAGCAACGGATTGGTCCGATGATGACAATTGATTCTACCATGAAACTTGAGGCCCGATCCGCCATATGATCTAGGATTTTAAACAGCTTTTGAGAACCAGGATGTCCGGAAGATCGTGGACTAGTTCTCCTTTCCTTATCTAAGAAAATTGAAATTTGAAAAATGTTTTCATGATAGGAATCATGCATCCTTCAATTTTATCATCTTTGAATACTAACCTTTCATGGTGCATTTCGGGCATGTCATCCCACCCATACATAACAAGGTTAATATGTGACTCATATCAGCTCGATGACTATGCATGCGAAGTTGATATAGACGAGGTTGATGTGAGCGATATCAAGAAAGAATGGGATTGTTTCGAAGAATCTAAGCCTCCTATTTCGAAGAACCTATCATCATTAATTTGGGAGATTCTCGATGCGTCAAGGAAGTGAAAATAGGAGGACACCTGTCTGCAGCGAGATATTTTAAGAATGACGGTGTTACTCAAGGAATATCAAGATATCTTCGCCTGGTCGTATGCTGACATGCCGGGTCTAGATCGTGAGATTGTGGAGCATGCTTTGCCCACAGATCCTTCTTGCACACCAAGTAAATCAATCACCCGGAAGAATGAATCCCGAACCGGCGGATAAAATCAAGGAAGAGGTGATGAAGCTCCTTAAAGTTGGATTTATCGAGGCTGTCCCATATGCTGATTGGGTCGCCAATATCGTACCAGTTAAGAAGAAGGATGGGAGAATTAGAATATGCGTGGATTATCGGGACTTGAACAAAGCTAGTCCCAAGGATGATTTTCCCCTACCGCACATTGATGTGCTCGTCGACGATCTGCGGGTTTTGAATTGTTCTCCTTTATGGATGGATTCTCGTGGATATAATCGGATCATGCTGAAGGAAAAAGATAAGATCAAGACCTCATTCACTACACAATGGGGAACTTTTTGTTACAAGGTGATGCCATTTGGGTTGAAAAATGCAGGTGCAACATATCGAGGGCTATGGTGACCCTTTTTCATGATATGATACATAAGGAGATCGAGGTCTATGTGGATGATATGATTGCCAAGTCCAAGCCTGGAGAAGACCATGTTAAAGTGCTGAAGAAGTTATTTGATCGATTGAGAAAGTATAAGCTCAAGTTGAATCCTGCGAAATGCGTATTTGGCGCAAGATCCGGAAAGCTGCTAGGGTTTGTGGTGAGCAGCCGTGGTATTGAAATTGACCCTTCCAAGATTAAAGCCATATGGGAAATAGGAACTCCTATTCTTGTTAAAGAAGTAAGGGGGTTACTTGGGAAGATTGAATTATATATCCAGATTCATATCCCAACTATCGAAACGGCGAAACCCTTCTTCAAGTTGCTAAAGAAAGGTGCAAAGGTGAAATGGGATGCGGAATGCCAACAAGCATTTGAGAAGATCAAGGAATATCCGGTACAACCTCCAAAGTATTGGTACCTCCTATCCCCGACGTTCCTTTAACTCTATATCCGACGGTTAATGATGAGTCCTTGGGAGCTTTACTTGCCCAAACTAACCCCAAGGATCGTAAAGAGCGGGCCATATATTATTTGAGCAAAAAGTTTACAACATCTCGAAGTCAAATACCCAACAAGTGGAAAGGACTTGCGTAGCATTGGTTTGGGTCCTCCACAGCATTGAGGCAAGATACACTCGCATTATCATATAGAGCTGGTCACCGAAAATGACCCCATCAAATACCTTTTGGAGAAGCCAACATTGTTGGGAAAGATGGCTAAATGGCAAATACGCTTTCGTAGTTCGATATCAAAACCTCTCCCCAAAAATCTGTCAAGGGAAGAGCAATTGCCGACATGCTAGCCGAGAATCCTCCTAAGGACGTTTCAGAGCAAAACAAGGGAGGTCAAATCCTGAATATATCCGAAGACAAATGGACAATGTACTTTGACGGTGCAGTGAACCTCACCGGATCGTGCATCGGGGCGTTTTGATATCCCCCGAAGATCAACATTATCCAGTTTCAGCCAAGTTGGTATTCCCCGTACCAACAACATTTCGAATATGAAGCTCGCATACTAGGATTACAATTGGCCATCTCATTAAAGGTGAAGAAGCTACTCGGTATATGGAGATTCCATGCTAATCATTTTACAAACTCAAGGGGAGTGGAAGACAAAGGATCCCAAGCTTATTCCTTATCATAAATACCTCGAAGAGCCGATCCAACACTTTGAGGAGATTACTTTCGAATATCTCGCGAGAACTCGAACCATTTTGCTGATGCTTTGGCTACATTATCAGCAATGTTACAAGTGCAAAATGGTCTTGAGATAGAGCCATTAAGGATTGATATTTTAGAGCAACCCGCATACCGCATGGTCATTGAAGAGGAACCCGACGAAGAACCGTGGTATCATGACATCAAGAATTACTTATCAAGGGCGAATTCCCGCAGGACAGTCAACCGGAAGATAAAAAGTACATAAGCAAGATGGCATCTAAATTTTTCCTCAGCGGACAGATCCTATACAAGAGATCCTTTGACTCGGTCCCGCTGAGGTGCGTGAATTCCAAAGAAGCAAATCTCATTATGAAAGAGATTCATGAAGGGGAATGCGGACCGCATATGAATGGCCACCTCCTCGCCAAAAAGATTATGAGACTCGGGTATTATTGGTTGACTATCGAGTCGGATTGCAACCAAGCATGTTAGATCCTCGTCATCAATGCCGTGTATACGGCGACAGGATAAATGCGCCGCCAACCGAGCTACATCAAATGTCGAGCCATGGCCATTCTCGCATGTGGGGAATTGATATGATCGGCCCTATCAACCCAAAGGCCTCCAACGGACATCGTTTCATTCTGGTTGCTATTGATTATTTCACCAAATGGATTGAAGCTAGCTCATATGCCAATGTCACCGCGAATAGTGTGGCCAAGTTCATCAAGCGAGATATCATCTCAAGATATGGAGTGCCAAGAGCCATCATTACGCAGACAATGGCTCAAATTTGAACAACAAGGTAGTCGATCAACTATTGGAACAATTTAAGGTACGACACCTTAATTCTTCACCTTACCGCCCGCAAATGAATGGAGCGTGGAAGCGGCAAACAAGAACATCAAGAAGATATTGGCCAAAACTCGCCGAGAAATATCGAGATTGGCACGAAAGATTGCCATATGCTCTCATGGCCTACCGAACTTCAATTCGTACTTCAACCGGGGCAACTCCTTACTCTTTGGTATACGGTATGGAAGCAGTCCTACCAGTAGAGGTGGAAATCCCCTCTTTAAGGATTCTGTCTCAAGTAGGGCTCACGGAAGATGAATGGAGTCGACAGAGACACGAACAATTGAATTTGATTGACGAAAAGCGATTAAGGGCTATCTGTCATGGTCAAAGTTATCAGAAGAAAGTGGCCAGAGCTTTTAACAAGAAGGTTAAACCTAGAAGTTTTGAAGCGGGGATGCTAGTTGTGAAGAAAATGCTCCCAAACGCACAACACCCAGGAGGCAAATTCATGCCAAATTATTGAAGGCCCCTATGTGATTCAGAAGGTCTTATCCGGGGGAGCTCTTATACTTGTAAACATGGATGGAGAAGAGTTGGCAAGTCCAGTGAATTCGGATGCCGTGAAGAGATATTTTCCTTGAAATAAATTGAGCTTCGGAGCGGTTGATGAGCAGATATGAGTCACATGAAAATTTTGCATTTGCATGACATCTGCATACATGCATTTGCATACGTTTGTATTTTGTAGGTGGACTGGGAATCATGAAGAACTTTGCAGAGCAACCGGTCAAAACAGGGGAAGTTATCTCGTTACTTTGGATCACGGATTTTGAATATCTTGGACTAATTGTTTCCTTTGTTCTTTACAGGAAACAGGAGTCGATACCCGAAAGAGGAGACAGGAGTCAACATCCGAAGGAGACAAGAAGAAATCACTTCGGGATTTGAAAATTTGAATATCTTGGACTGATTGTTTCCTTTTGTTTTTACAGAGACAGGAGTCAACGTCCGAAGGAGACGAGAAGAAATCGCTTCGGAACTTAAAATTTTGAATACCTTGAACTGATTGTTTCCTTTTGTTTTTTACGGGGACGAAGCCAATATTTGAAGAAGACAGGTTTGAGGTTCTCTTTCTTTACAAAGAATTTTCATACGCCGTCGTGCTTAAAATTGAAAAAACTTGGAATTATAGAGCCACAAGGCCCTTTCAAAGAAATATTCCTTACAAATTACGAAACATCTTTTGAATATTATCTTTGATGAGAACATTTGGCAAACGATGAATTTTGATGAAAACGCCCGAGTTTCTATAAAAGGGCATGCTTTGAAAGCTTTTCAAAAGAATGATCCTTCAAATGAAAAGAGGCAAACTTTGTCCTTAAACACGTCCCCGACACACTTGAGTGATGAGTGAGAGTGATAGAGCGAAAGAGCTTAATTTTGGGACGTAGGGATCATTCGCGGTGATTACATGGATTTAAATGATGAAAGGCATTTCCATTTCAAAATTATCCATACACATTTGTATCCCTTGATAACCACTCGAGCCAAAAAGGGAGAATTTTATGAATATAACCCTGTCAAGAACCACCCCACAATGGGGCATATTTGGAGGTTCATTGGATGATTCCTTGGAGAAAAGGTCGGGTAAGACTTTATTGTCCTGACCGCATCAATCTTTTTGTGATTAGCTTCAGGTGATTTCGGCAAAGACTTGGAACACCTCAAAGTGAAGAAAAGCATCTCATTTCTATATCCCAAACACTTACCCTTTGAAAAGCCAATTTGAGCCTTTGAATATTCATTTCTAAACCCTTGTTGGTGATCACCCCCCACACTCGGGGCAAAGCAAAGGAATTACCAGCAATGAGTCAAAAAGCATGATCGGAAGAATTTTGATACTTGGTCTCAAAAGAGCCCAAGTCGAAAATGATGAAGAATGAAAGGGCTAGAAAAAGCAAAGTGCCTGGTAAAAGCAAGGCCAAAGCCCATGAAAAGAGCATCCCGAAAAGGGGCAAATCCTAAAGAAAAATCATTAAGATGAAAAGAGGAAAATCCTCAAAATCAATTGGAAAAAGAATGATTGTGAATTTTCTGCAAAAGGCAAATGAAAGCTGGAGAAATGTCAAGGTGATCACCAAAGTTCACCCTCTTTTGAAAATATGGCCGTTCTTAAAGAGCCCACCTTAAACCAAAATACAACCTGTCACCAAAACTTTTCGATCTAAGAGGTGTTTCAGGTCGATGCAAGAAATCATACAGAAGCTACCGCTTAAAGGGGTAAGTACAATCCTGTCTTATCATGACTTCGGGGTTCTTGACTTGTAGACCCGAAGAAACTATTGTTGATCAAAATTCATTTCTAAACTTCAAAATGAATATCCTTTGAAAAGCCTTTGACCCGGCCCGAATTACGGTCCCTTTTAAAATGCCTTCTACGATTAGTCGATTGTATGAATCTCGAATGATCCCGAAACCTCGAGGTTAGGTTTCCCGTGAGCAGATTTGAATTTTAAGAAAAGCCTTCCTAAATGGTGAGAAGCCCTCTTGGATGAAGGAAAATCCTTTTGAAAATTTTTTAAAACAACCTTTTTGAAGAACACTCGAGATGTGTCATTCAAAGTCCATCCCCAATGGAGATTTGAAATTGTGATTGGAGACATTTCCCTCACAAATACACTTTGAAAATTTGTCTAGAATTCTTGAATTTTTTCCAAGAACTTAAAGTTGTCATACTAATGATGTTTGATTGAACTTTCTGCAGGTTCCCTGGTGACCCCAAATCCTCGGAAAAGTTGCATTTTAAAGATTTGATTAACTTGGATTTTCTGCAGGTCTTTTGGCATCCCCGGGTCCTCGGATCCTCTCGCTTATTTGAAAATTTGAAATAGGGTTTGAGCTCGTAGGTACACTAGTCAACCTAGGTCCTCGGATGGCACCCCTCTCGGACGGTTAGTAGCTGGAGAGACGAAAACCGATCCGCTTATTTGAAAATTTGAAATAGGGTTTGAGCTCAGTAGGTACACTAGTCAACCTAGGTCCTCGGATGGCACCCTCTCGGACGGTTAGTAGCTGGAGAGACGAAAACCGATCTGCTTATTTGAAAATTTGAAATAGGGTTTGAGCTCGTAGGTACACTAGTCAACCTAGGTCCTCGGATGGCACCCTCTCGGACGGTTAGTAGCTGGAGAGACGAAAAACCGATCTGCTCATTTGAAAATTTGAAATAGGGTTTGAGCTCAGTAGGTACACTAGTCAACCTAGGTCCTCGGATGGCACCCTCTCGGACGGTTAGTAGCTGGAGAGACGAAAACCGATCTCGCTTATTTGAAAATTTGAAATAGGGTTTGAGCTCGTAGGTACACTAGTCAACCTAGGTCCTCGGATGGCACCCTCTCGGACGGTTAGTATGGAGAGACGAAAACCGATCCGCTTATTTGAAAATTTGAAATAGGGTTTGAGCTCAGTAGGTACACTAGTCAACCTAGGTCCTCGAGATGGCACCCTCTCGGACGGTTAGTAGCCTGGAGAGACGAAAGCCGATCTCGCTTTTTAGATGGTGAGTCCCCGCATGGAGGATAGCCAATCTTTTTAAATAGGTGAAACCCCTTTGTTACAAGGGTGAACCTCCCCCTCGGACGGTTAGTAGCCTGGAGAGACGAAAGCCGATCCGGTTTTTAGATGGTGAGTCCCCGCATGGAGGATAGCCAATCTTTTTAAATAGGTGAAACCCCTTTGTTACAAGGGTGAACCTCCCCCTCGACGGTTAGTAGCTGGAGAGACGAAAGCCGATCCGCTTTTTAGATGGTGAGTCCCCGCATGGAGGATAGCCAATCTTTTTAAATAGGTGAAACCCCTTTGTTACAAGGGTGAACCTCCCCTTTCGAGACGGTGAGTAGCTGGAGAGACGAAAGCCGATCCGCCCCCTTTTAAATGATGAATCCCTAGTGGATAGTCAAACCCATTTTAAATAGGTGAAACCCCTTTGTTACAAGGGTGAACCTCCCCTTTCAGACGGTGAGTAGCTGGAGAGACGAAAGCCGATCCGCCCCCTTTTTAAATGATGAATCCCTAGTGGATAGTCAAACCCATTTTAAATAGGTGAAACCCCTTTGTTACAAGGGTGAACCTCCCTTTCAGACGGTGAGTAGTTGGAGAGACGAAAGCCAATCTGCCCCCTTTTTTAAATGATGAATCCCTAGTGGATAGTCAAACCCATTTTAAATAGGTGAAATCCCTTTGTTACAAGGGTGAACCTTCCTTCCAAATCTTCAAACCACCACTCGACATCATACGGACGCCGACCATTGCAAATCTCGTCGCGCCATTCACGAGTAATTCCATACACCGAATCTTTCAACCTCGGATCGACAAATCTCAAACCATAGACAAGTGAGCTACAGGTAAGTCTCTCTCTTCTCATTTCTCTTTCACATAAAATGAGCATGAACTCGAAATAATTCCCCACGGAGTCGAGCTTAAACCGCGAAGGTAAAGCAATCGAATGTCAAAGACTTATTTTCTTTAGATTTTTCCCCCAACAGAAGTCGATTAAGGATCCAGGTGTCACCTTGTCTTTGAAAGCAACCTCTAACCGAGATTACTTTCAAAGAGGGGCAACTGTTGACACCTGAATTTTTAGTCGGTTTTCCTTTAGTTTTATTTTCTAAAATTCATTAAAAAATTCACAAAAAAAATCAAAAAATTAAAAAAATCAACATTGGAAGCCTTGGCCAAGCTTAAGGAACCAATTTGGAACAAAAAATAATTTTTCATATTTTTCGCATTTTTTTTAATATTTTAGGAAAATAAGAAAATACTTGAAAAATCATAAAAAATACTTTTCGAGGTCACAAAAATACAGAAAAATGTCCAATATTTCTCTTTTAATTCCCTTTCTATATTGATCTCAAGAAAAATTGAAAATTGAGTTCAATTTTAGGTGTTTCTTCACAATGCCTAAGGTTGAATTTGCATAAAAAATACCAATTGAGTCTTTTTATTTGCAATTTTTGCACATTTGGAGTCTAGACATTCAATTGTGGTCCCTTTGAACTTCAATTTGGTCAATTGCACCCTCAATTGCACGAATTGCGTGAATTAGACAAGAATTCCCAAATTTTTTGCAATTAAGTCCCTCAACTTTACAATTTTTGAAATTACTTTCAATTGGGGAACTTTCTATACACAATTGGACTACCCCTAAGGTTTTTGAACATTATGAATCGATTGGGATAGGTCTCATGATCCAATTTGGTCGAATTGACGCTCAATTGAACATTTCCCCAATTTGGGATTTTAGAAAAATTTGGGGTTTTTGTGCAAATTGATGGGAAATTTTGGGCAAAAACACATTTCTAGATAATATCTAGGCCCCCGAGTCCAATTTTGAAGTTTAATTGCAAAAATCCCCACTCAATTTCAACTAATTTTGAAAATTTTGCAAAGAACACTCGTCTCGAACCGGTTCGGACCGGCTCGATCACGGTCGGACCGGTCGAACCGGTCCAAAGTGCTGTCGTCTTCCTCGAGACGACTCGCGCGATTTGCAGGTTTGGATGGTCAATTTCAATGGCCAAATTGAAGGCCAATTCGTGTATGATTAAGCTAATTGGTGTGGGGGTTTGCGTGTGCGGGTCATGCTCACACAATCGCCACCGGCGGCCCGGTCAATGGCCGCCGGAGGTGGCCGGAATAGCTGGTCAAAGGCACGGTGGAGCAAAAAGTCAACATAGTGCCAAGTCGTGTAAATATGTGCTCATTTTAGCTCGACGGCGTGGCTAACGGATCGGGACGGAATCCTAACGATTCCGTCACCGTCCGGCGAGCCTAGACTCGTGTGAATGGCACGTGAGGGCCTCGGCCAAGCTTCACCCGCGCGCGCCCATTTTGAAATCCGAGTATAAATAGCCAAGAGAGGATTCTAGAAAGAGGGAGGTTCATTTGCTCGCCTAGGCAACAGAATAGAGAGAGAAAGAGAGAGATTAAGAGAGAGAAGCTCTCGCGAGTGTTGAGTTGGCTTCACTGGAGCTCCGATCGTGAGTCACTCGTCCGGCCGATTCGGCACCAACTCGAGCTGAGAAACCACTTCCCGAAGCTCACCCGAAGATCAAGGAAGTAATCGCGCCGCCTGGATTGACCCGCAACGTCCAAAAACGGTGAGTTCGACTTCAAGCTTTGTTCTCGTGCAACTATGGCATCACTCGCTCTCGAGTATAATCTGTGAAATTGATGTGTGCCTTTTACCTTCTGAACCTCACTAACCACAATCGCATTGTTCTTTCGCATTGATTTTGCCCGATCGAGTCGAATCAAACCTCCAACCAACCTCGTCCCGGGTCGGACTTCGGCCAGGCGTATCTAGCAACTCCGGGCTCGATCGGAGCCCGAGGTAAGTGTCCTTAACTCTATATTAACGTGTTTAAAGCTTGAATTCCATTGTTATGCTCTGTGTTGCTTGATTGAAGTCTGTGTTGCCGTAATCGTGATTAGCTCGATTCTCACGTTTTAGCCGTTGAAATTGCTTGATCTTAGAGTATGTTAATCTGGATGTGAAAGCGAGTAAATTAGCGTTGGTTTGAGGTTGATCGGCCGAGGTTTCACCGTTGGATCTCGCCGGGAAACCTCGGCCGTTCGTCGCGTCGTCGTGAGGTTGAAGACGACAAGCCGACGTGTCGAGTCAAACAGGTCAATGAGCCGACGTGGCGTCCTCTCGGTTGGACCAGCTCACGCCCGAAGTCGCCTCGGCCGTTGGCGCGAGCGAGCCGATTTCGGACTCGATCCGACGGCCAGGATTATTATATGAGTTTGATCTGTGGCCGTCGGATCTTGCTTTTTGTATTTTCGGATATTAGATATATTAGGTAAATAATTCAATAAATCAAAAACGGTGCCGTTTGTTAGAGTCTTGGCGACGTCGTTTAGAGTAGATAGGGAGTGGACGGCCAGGATTGCATCTAGGATTGATCGCAGCCGTTCAAGGTATTAAGGCGTGCGACGTCGTTTTGTCTAAGGGAGAGACGAACGGCTCGGATTAGATCTAGGTTAGATCGTGGCCGTCCGTCCATTTAACCGATTCGGCGTCGTTTAGAGCGTGTAGGGAACGAGCGGCTCAGATTCAATCTAGGTTAGATCGTGGCCGTCCGTTCGTTAGTCCGAGCGGCGTCGTTTTGTTTAATTGTGAGTTGACGGCCGAGATCGATTCCGGGATTGATCTCTCCGTCCATTTATTTCTTAGATTTCGAATATTAGAAATTAGTTTTAGAAAATCAAAAATAAATAGATAAATACGTATACGGTGTCGTATAGGTGTAGAGTAAGTTTACGGGCGGTCGGACCGGATTGACCGGCCGTTGACCGGTTTGACCCGGTCCGGTTCTTTAATAAAAATAATAAAAAATAAAAAGAAAATTTCCAAAAATCCAAAAAAATTGTAAAAATACTTAGAAAATTCATAAAAATTCCCAGATTTTCATAAAAAAATTTCTAAAAATTTGTAGATCGATTCGGGACTCATAAAGTCTGGATCGAAAATTTTTGAGACTTCGAGGGTCGATTAATTTCGATCCGGAAAATTTCCAATATTTTTTAAAAATAAATAAAAATTCCAAAAAATAGAAAAAATTAGAAAAATTCAAGAAAATCACAAAAAATGAGAAATGGCCACATTCAACTGGCCAAATCGAAATTTTGTGATTTTCGGGTCCCGAACCCCAAAAAATGACCATTCTACCCTTCCGGGCCATTCGCCCCCAAATTTTTACCAAATCACCCCGATACCCAAAATTGATTTTTGTGTGGGCCGATAGAGCCATTTTAGACATATCAAACCTTGATTGATTGATTTGATTGCTTGTAATGATTTTGATTGTACATTATTTTTTTGCCGATTGTGATTGATTAGGATAGAAAAATCCCATCCGTATGAATACTTAGATTTTTTAGGACCTACCTCATCTTATATCGCATCTGCATGAAATCTTAGGTTAGAAAAACAATCAACATCGGTAACCGAAAGGGCGTCAAATATGAAACTTGGCGTAACCAAATCCCCGGACCCAAAATCTCTGGGTTTCGCGGAACCGAACGGTTTCTCCCGACCGCTCGGTAAGGTTTTCCGATCGTACCTTCCAATAAATCGATCGGTGGCGACTCCAAATTGCATGTACATCTCGCACATGCCACCCGACCACACAAGGTCAAATTTCGATATTTGAAAAATTTTACCCGACATCGCGATTCGAGTAATGGGTCTTGGGAGAGACTCGCGATCCCCCATATATATATATTCCTATAAAAAGGAGGGGATCGGCTCGTTAGCCCTATTCCACCCCCGGGAAATGAGGGAATTTCCAGGAGGAGGGTCGCGACACATTAATAATATAATTTCTCGAAAAAAGGACACTAGTAGTGTCATAATTTTTGTATGGCATCTTAAATAAGCCAAAAAGATAACTAAAGTGCCACACCGAAAAAAAAAAATCACTTAATTGCCTATGCCGATAAATTCCGGCAAAAAATCTTATGTGGCTTGTTTTAACAAAATTTTAAATGAGACGTGGCTTTGATTGTTGAAAGAGCAGGTCCAACGGGGACGATGAGCTGACAAGTCAACTACTCTTTCTCTCAGTTGACTTGTACTCTCTCTCCTTCAATGTTCGTACTCCATCACTAGAGAGCTCTCTCTCTCTCTTACTCGGCACGGGGAATAGCTAAGGCTCGGTAGTTGGAGGGAAAATCCGTGAGCATTATTTGGGTTTGAGGAAGAGGGAGAATTTGGGGCTTTTCATGGATTACAACGTGGTTTAAGGGCTTTTTTATTGCATTTTGCCATGTTGGATTTTGGGCAAACCACGTAAGTCGAAAAAATGTTAAAACATTGCCATTTCGGATTAAGTTGGCATTGAAGTAATTATTTTTCTTATGTGGTATTTAAGTAATCCTACGAAAAGTTTTAAAATTATAGTAAGTACCGCATAAAAGTTATGGCAATTTTATTGTCATTTTCTCATAGTTTCTTATATAGTTCTTTTTTTTATTCCAATCGATTCCATCGTTTCTAAAGGATTATATATTAACCTAACGAGTCATTTCGGATTGTCTTATCTAGCTCAGTGGAACAAAAGCAAAAATATACTTTTTAAATATCCCATCAAAATTTGAAATATTATTAATTTTTTTGATGACTAGAAAAATTATATGTATATTTATGTGCCAACATTTGCATACTTTTCTCATTTTTCTAGGTTTTTCGAAATTTTAAAAGTTTCAAAGCACATGACAAAATTGATTTAACTAATAATAAAGAGTAAAGGTTCAGACACATCTTCTACTGATTGGTTTCTAGAAGTATTTTTTTGAAACGGCGGAATATATTCATATTAACTTTTTCCTATCTTTCCTTGCAAGTTACAAGATAACTTTGCTAAGAGAATCATTTGACTTGACTCGATAATAAATTGTTAAGAGTCTGAAATACCAGTCAAGATATTCACCAAAAGAAACGAGAGGTAATACAAAAGATAATTTTCATATTGAAAATAGTCGAATCCGACCTATTGACAAGCCTTTTTAGCTGGATTTAATATGATGGGACCACTATTATTGTCACGCAAATATCCAAATAAAGTACCTAAGGCTGTGTGAGTTTGCTGTCTCTTAACATGCAACAGATAGTTTGCCAAATCTACGGCCCAGTCTAAAATCTGTCTACACGCGTGTACGAGATAATAGCGTGTTCGAGTTCCCATGAGAATCACTCCTCTCTGCTTGATGCCTATAAATATGGATGGGTGCCCTACCATTCTTTGCCAAGCCCAACCCTTCAAATCTAATAAGAACATCGCCTCCATAGAGAGCTCTTTCACAAGCTCATCTTGAATGCCAATGGCGTCCCCAGCAAATCTCGCTGATATAGGACGGGAAGCCTTCGATCTCCTCGAGAACACCTATGGCCACAGAAGGTCCAACATTGCTCCTCCACCGCCGCTGCCGCAGCAGAAGGCCCAACCCTGCCTCTACCGTCTGACCGAAGTGCCTCGGATCACCGAGAGGCCTTCTGAATATGTTGTTCCCCATCCGTCGCATCAGTATCAACAGCCAGGGTATCTGTCTTTCCACAGGAGCGAAGTCCCTCTTCATCACCATTATTACAGTAATTACCATCGTCATCACAATCCTTACCTGCCTGTGGAGGATGATGCCGATGCTGATGCCGTGGACAGCAACAAAGGAGTTGTCTTCTTTAGGGTTACGAAGATCGTCGAGTATCGTTGGGTTTGATCAGATTTTTCTAGCTTTATAGCTATTTTGTTGTAGTAATATGGTGCTCGGTGTGAAGAAGAAGACATGATGCTATCTCATGTATGCAGTTATCCTAAGCAAACTGTGTTTAAAAGGAAGGAATTTGATCTGGTATTTGTTGAAGAGGCACCGCCTCTCTCTCTCTCTCTCTCTCTCTCTCTCTCTGTTAACTTCTCCTGATTCTTCTTCAAGCCTCTCACCTCTTGATAATTCCAACAGCTGAGAATTGACGAGAACTCAGCTGAAGATAGAGCTTTGAGAGGCTGTCCCATGGA
Source organism: Rhodamnia argentea (assembly GCF_020921035.1). Classification (NCBI taxonomy): domain Eukaryota; kingdom Viridiplantae; phylum Streptophyta; class Magnoliopsida; order Myrtales; family Myrtaceae; genus Rhodamnia; species Rhodamnia argentea. The sequence continues at coordinate 11,101,395 of NC_063155.1, forward strand.
ATTTCTCGGATGCAGAATTAACTTCAGGTTACTGTTAATGTGCAACGCCAAGGCATTCAAGTCAGAGATCGCCATTGTCATGCATTGTCGGGCCGTCTCCCCAACTGGTGACTCCATATCAAGAATCACTCCAACATGAATATGATGAACACGATGATCACTGTTTTGAGCCATCGAGCAATCGATGGAATCGAAGTTGTGTAACATCACCAACAAAAAGAAGATGCGCGCCAAAATCTCTCCAACTCCATTGTCAGCTGCATGGTTCCACTTAAGTTTGGAGCCCAATATCTCCAAAGACTGTTTGATAATGGTGATGATAATCGTTTCCTGAAAGAAGTGTTACGTCTCCGACAAGTATTCTTTGAAAATATCTGAAGCCAAATGGCAAAGAGTTGACAAATATCTTCGAAGACTCGGCTTGTCGGCAATTAGAGGTGTGGTCAGAGTTATGTGTTTCCACACCAGTCCGTGTATGAATGGTTGATTCTATTTGTTGAGACGAATATGCTTCTCTAACATTCATAGTTAACGAAAGTTGATAGTTTCATAAAATGTTGGCAAATTTCTAGCGAGTTACCGGAAAGAAAAAATTCATCGATGATCTTTTTATCAACAATTCACGACCCTTACTATGACTTAATAAAATATACTAGTATGAAAAGTAGAATCTTATTTATATGCGGAACAATAGAATTCTGCTGTTACAAACAATAGCTATCCTTTCTATTGTCTTAATAGTTTAGAGGAATATGCTTCTCTACCATTCATAGTTAAAGACAAAAGAATGAGTTCTCTCCTTTATTCTTCCATTTGTTGCTGCCTAAATAGTTCCAGTTCCGATAACAAAAAAAAAAAAAAAAGTTCCAATTGCTCTCACATTGAGAATGGACTTCAACACTCTGTAATTTGGAGCTTAAAATCTTGCTCCTCTCGAAAGAGAGTTTGAATGATACTTGTTGACACTTAAAATAATCCAAGAGAGACTCGTGACAAGCACGTGATGAAGCGATAATCAGCTACGGGAAGGGACACTGAAGCAAGGAACGTATCAATCAGAAAGATGCCACGTGTCGGGATAAATTCTGGCGCCACTTCCTTCTAGAGCAAGAAAAGCGCGCGGAGGGAGGCCACGAAGCGGTTGGCGGTAATCCCCACGAGGTAAAAAGAAAAGGCGCGAAGAGCGGGAAACCGTCATCCACGTGGCTTATGGAAAAGAGCAAAGCGTGGGGCCAAAGGAAGAAACCACTCAGCGGTTACCAAAGAGCTTGCCTATAAATATCTCGCAATAGCAAGATACAAGGACACACACACAACAAATCCAAAACACTTGCCTTTTCAAACTAGCTCTTAGCTCTTAACCTTTAGCCTTTAGCCTAGCCTAGCTGTAGTTTTCGGATCCCCGTCGTCGATTCAATTCCGGCGAGTATCATATCCAGAGTTAGGTGTCGTCGATTAGATTCCGGCGTCTACTCGTTAGGTTCAGTACCGTCGATTAAATTCCGGTGTTGCACCCTTCACCCATCTTGTCCAAGACCGTCGATTCAATTCCGATATTGTGTCCTATAATCCCCCGTCTAGTGCTGTCGATTAAATTCCAGCATTGTGTCCTACGTTATCTCCCGATCCTGTCGATTCAATTTCAGGGTCACGTCGAAGTCTGTCACATACTGTTATTGTTGCACATTGGGCCGTCGAAGTTGTCGAAAGCCTGTTTGTAACGCGCCCTTTTGTGTAAATCTATTGCATTTGACACTCTCTGTCCAAAACTGACCCGGAACCCATTTTCGGAAAACGAACGGATTAAGTTCGATAAAAGATTCTCGCGTAAGCAACCTTCTTTGGGTCATAGTCAATCTGGGCTTAGAACCCATAACCAGCAAAGCCTTGTCGAGGGATTTTAACGCGCAACAATACTTGATTTTGACCTCTTGGCTCATGAATTCTACATTTATCAGTGGATTTCCAGTGTGCTCCATTATCTTTTTCCCCTCTCTCTATCGAGGAGCTACATAAGTGTTACAGTCGCTAATCACTGAACATTGTCAAACGACCAATGACCCACATTGTCTGTGTTCTCTTCGTTGATTATGTAAAGCTTCATTCGGTAAAATTTCAGAAGAAAAACAATGCCCAAGACACGTCTTCTCATAGAACCACCAAAAGTGATCACACCAATCTCATTTGCATGCACCAAGCAAACACAGTATCTCCAAAAGAAGAGGCACAAGTGTGCCACTCCAAGCGATCTTTGTCCACAATATGAATGGTCCAAACAATGTTAATCCACATGATCTATGGACAGTGCTAAGCCAGCTCCTATAACTACATCCCCACCGAAAACTCTCCAAAACGTTTCTCATTTCTCAGCTAAGAACAAAAAGTTGTTCCTCCCCTTCCTTGAGAAAAAAAAAAGAAGAAGCATAAACTCCTTTGTAAGCCCGTTTTCTCATAAGCCGGTCCAGCTCCATCCCTTGCTCCTATGCTCATTATCCTCAATGCTATGATATTACCGCTGCATTGAAGGTATTCAAACGTCAGGATGCCGCCGAATTGCAAAGCCATTCGCTCTGACCGTACTTGACCACTTAGAAATACTGGTGTGGTTACAAAATTGGCAAAACTTGACCCGCCACATCCTCATCAACGGATCTTCTATAACCATGCTTCTCTTTGATTCTAGCCCAGCCTCTTTAGCAAAAGCTGCTGGAAGTGTCTGAAATCCCAACATTTACAAAGGTTACGAAGTAGGTGCTCCAACTAGTATATTGAAATTGACGAAAAACACTCTTGACAAGAAATAATGATTTTAGATTTGACTAAAGCATAAAATTGGCAAAAGGACATATTAAGTATCAATATTTGTGTACCCCGCTCGCTTTGGTGGCAACTTTGGTGAGGTCGCCGGAATTTCTCCGAGTTGGCACTAAAGTGATAGTTTTTTCTCTGATTTGGCACTTAAGTTATTTTTTTTAAAAAAAATTGCACTCAAGTGAGTGCCTTACACAAATATTAGGAACCCATAAAATTTGAAGGATTTTGACAAGAAAATGTCCGGATATCCTTCCAGCAAAGAAGAAAGATTAGGAACTGAATCCTTGTAAGTCTCTTAGTAATAACAAGAACCCTTTTTCTCTAGCACATGGGAGTCATGCCGCAGTTTTGACTCGACAAATGCAGCAAAACAAGCAAATGGGACCAACTAAATCCCCTGTGACACTGCAATTGAGTACATATCAATTGAGGCGAGCCAAAAAAAAAGCAAGTCCATACTTGCAAGCCAAGGCATTTCGTATTTCCTCGTAGAGTGCACAAAATAAGGATGCCTAGCAGGCATGTAACATTTAAACCCCATAATCGATTCTACCTCCTCTTTTTTGACCTCATCGAATTGACTGCTTTCCCCTTCAGCATATGCACCTTCATGCCTTGAAGAATTCTGTCAGTACTTCTTACAGAAAAATCAAGCAGGAATGAACAAGAAAATAAGGACTTAGAGCTCACAAGGTTGTCTTCCATAACTCCTTGTAGAAATGGTTTTTCATTCGCAGCAACTTGGGTCATGTATGACCACTTCAAATGTCTCATGACCAACCATTGAGAAAATTACCAGGTCCCCCAATTCCAAGTGCAGGTCCTTCACAAACTTTGCAAGACCTTATGAAAAGTGGTAGCCCTCATCACTTTTTTCTTCTGTCTGAATGAACCATGACCTACTGCCACATTTTACAAGAAGTTTCTTCGGTACATTTCCCTGGAAATTCTTCACAAAGGCTGGAGGGATTTTCCGCGCATAAGTGAAGAAAAAATCTGTGATGTCTCTCTTATTAGACATCCACCTAAATACTGTTATGCGGAAATGCTTCAGCAGATTCATGACCAGTACAAATTGCTTTTTAGATTATAATCAGTTTTCCAGACATTGTCAGGGAAATTCGTTGTCATGTGTTGGGGAAAAAAACTTGGAAAATATGCACATGATAACATACACTTTTAGGCAAGTGTTGCGGGCCGATCGATTTAGGACTCAGTCCCTCGATCGCTCGTGTGGCCTTAGGAACTTCTTTCCAAGTCAGCCTTTCCCCGCTCAACTCACAAAGATCTTTAGAGAGGGACTCTAGAGAGAGAAGCTTCGGATTTTGTATTACTTGTGAAATGAGATGATAAAATGAGGGGGGAGAAGAACCCCTTATATACTAAGACTCGTGCGATAAGGACAGTCCTTGATCTAACAGTAGAGATTAGATCTTCCTAACTCCTAATTATCCGTATTAATTACAAAGATATGTAATTCCTATATCGCCCGCCCCTAGGATCATTCTAGAATTCTCAAGAAATCACTAAGGGATTTTTCCTTGGAAGACCATGGTCCATCGCATATGGAAAACCTCAGGCCGGACCATGTCATTCTCCCCCAACCAGTATGGCAACACCCTCGTCGCACTTTCCACAAGATAAGCTTCAATCTGCTTTTGGAACCACCAAAGAGACCCGACAAGTCCCCAAGTGGCCTCGCTCTCTGGAAGACCTTTCCATCGGATTAGATATTCCTTCTTTGGTGCACAATACCGCTTTCGTAGGACTCGATCCACCATATTGTAATCCACGTCTCGATCGTATGAGGTTTTCGCTCCAAGAGGCGTCCATTGTGACTTCCCTCGATTCGGGTCTTCTTCATCCAAATGGAATGGTTATAGCATACTAACATGGAACACTGGATGAATTTTTATCTTTGCTGGGAGTACCAGCTTGTATGCTTCTTTGCCAACCCATTGGACGACGCGAAACGGCCCCTCGTATCATCAGAGTAGTGACTTGTGTGCGCTCTTGTACCACAACGGTAGTTTGCATAGCACTAGGTCCCTAACATGACACTCCACATGTCATTGCTTCTGATCCGCCCACTTCTTCATCCATTTCGATGCTTTATAGGGGCGGGTAAGAGCTAGATCGGCTTGCACCACTCCTTCGCACACTTGTGCGCCGTCGTGTGACGGGTAAACTTTTACCCAATTGGATTAATGAGCAAAACGGTTAATCATTGAACTTGAAGACTTCGAATTGGGGATTTAATTATTCGGAATGGTGGAGTTTATATTTGAAATTAAGGATGAAGTTTGAGCAAGGCGATTTAATTTGGACCACTTGCGTTGTGTCCAATTTAGTGTTATCGCACGAAGTCAGTCCGACGTTGAATTAAGCCCTATTGGCTTAGAGGAAAGTCAAGCATAGTATAAGGGAGGAAACAAGAGTGATTTAGAAGCGATTTGCCCATGAGGAGGCAAAATCGTAATTTTGGAAAAATCTAGGGACGATTTGCTAAAAGGGGAAAAATCATCGTTTTGGAAGGAATCTAGAGTCCAAAGTGTCGAAAATAGGATTGGCTACCTAAATTGACCTATTTCCTAATTTTCAACATTTTTTAAAATTTTCTAAAATTTTTTGGGGGCGATTTACCCTCGAGGGGTAAAATCGTCATTTTTCAAAGGAAAAGAGGAACATAAATCCAAAAAATAGGATTGGTCACCTAAACTAATCCATCTCCTAATTTTCGGTATTTTCCAAAAACTCACAGGAATTTTTGGAGACAAATTACCCCTAAAGAGTAAAATTGTCATTTTGGAAAGATCGGGAAAAGAAATCCCAAAAATAGGATTGACCAGTTGATCGTGGCCATTCCTCAATTTTTGAGAATTTCTGAAATTTTCTAAGACATTTTGTACAATTTTTCCTATGTTATTTATTATTTTTTTTGAATTTTTCTAAGATCTTCTAATTTTGTAAAACTATTTTTGAAAATATTTTATCTTTAAAAAAATTGAAAAACAAGCTGGGGCGAGTCTGTGAACCCAGCCCAGAACGCGTGGAGGACCCACTCGATCCACGCGGACCCAAACGAGCCCTCGAGCAATAAGTCCAATTTGTACTATGTGAACAGGGTTTGGTCCCAAAACATGTATATATGGCCGGTCCACAACTAACCGGCCCGACTCGTACAAGACCCCCATCAAAGTGACGTTGTACTTGACTTTTTTATTTATTTATTTTAAATTTTCAAAAATCTCAATTCTATTTATCAGAATTTGAAAATTTTAATTAACGATCGGACGGTTCCTGTTACACCACGTGTCACTACCCCGACTGTCCGATTATTCTATTTATTCAAACTAGCCCTAAGGGCTAATCCGACGTATACACCACGTGTCATGTTACGTGGTGCCACGTCGGTCCACCTAGGACCCCGACCGGTTAACGATGCCACGTCGGCGTCGTCTTCTTCGCGAGAACAACCGTATAATGAACGGCCGAGGTTTCTCCACCATTGATCGATGGCGAAACCTCGGCCAATCGACGCCAAATCACCACCATACGACTCGCCTAACTCTCCTCTACAACATATCCTAGAATCGAGACATTTCATCCATGAAATCAACGGGAATAGAGCTCTCACAGAATACATACGTGACATCTCAATCAGACGAATTAGTGCAAATCATGGCAATTCCTTCACAAGAAACACTCAATTGAAGTTCATGAAGCTTACCCGTAGGTCCAATTAACCTGGTTTAGCCTAGTTTGGGCTAGGCAAGCTTCGACGGACCTTAGCTATGGTGTTGAGATTCGGGAGGCTCTCAAATGTGAAGTTTGACACGAAATCGATGCAATCAAACAAGTAGGATATGCTTAGTGAAGCTCCATAAGTAAAAAGCCTACGCTAATTCATGAAATAATGATCGGAGCCGAGCTCTGCCATTAATGCACCAAAGAGATGCTCAGAGTTTGAACTCACCTTTTCCGAGGATGTTGAGCTGATCGGAGGGGTTGGCGACAATCCTCGAGGTCTAAGGAAGGTTAGGGAATCAATTTAGAGATTCAATTAATCTTGGTTTGCTCCGACGAAGATCTCACAATCCTTGCTCAAACTCGTGTTAATGGTAGACGACGAGAGCTCCTCTCTCTCTCTCTCTCTCTCTCTCTCTCTCTCTCTCTCTCTCTCTCTCTCTCTCTCTCTCTCTCTCTCTCTCTCTCTCTCTCTCTCTCTCTCTCCTGTTAGTCTCTAGGAATAGAATGAACGAACCTCCCTTGCCCAAAAAGGTGTGAGGCCTTGTATATCAATTTTCAAAAACTAGCGCGCTCGGGTGAGACGTTGTCGACCTTAGACTCATGCGATATCACGTGCAATTTGACATGAATTTGACATGGCAATTCCCTCTAGTTCCGTTTGCCTCTCCAGTGTGTCCTATTTCGTATGAATTTGACATGAATTTGACTCGAGTTTGACACTGTTGACTTTTGCAAGTCCACAACATTCATCGAACAATTCCATCAATTATGGCCGATTGGTTCATCAATTTCCCGATCAAAATCCAACCTACAAATCCAGAATTGCATGGGAAATCAAGGAAGAAGAAGCTGGGTTTCGACTAGGTCATTAGGTCAGACCCAATCCGACAGACCCGGTTGACTCCATTTTCAAAATTACTCAAAATATGTGGGGAATTTTTAAAATCAAACTCCAAAATTGGACTTAAGGACATGAATATCATCTAGAAATATGAATTTGCCCAAAATTTTAGCACGAATTGACCAAAAACCCCAATTTTGACCTAAGATTCGATTATGAAAATTAAGCAATTGAAGGTTTAAACGACCAATTCAGCTCACAATACCTATGCCAATCGATTCAAAAGGTTGAAAAACATAGGGTAAAGGTCTTACATTTGCATGGCAATCCCTACATTTTGATTAATTTGATTTTGATTGAAACCTAGGGACTAAATTGCAAGATATTTATGTATTTAAGTCCAATCCATGCAATGGTGCAATTCTTATGAACAATTGGATCAAATTGTAATGCAGAGCAATCAAGTTGAATGTCAAGACTCCAAATATACGAAAATTACAAATTAAAAGACTCAAATTGTAATTTTTGGACAAATCCAACTCTATGTGTAATGGAGGAATACATAAAATTGAACTTGATTTTTGAATTTTTGAGAGATCAAAATGAAAATGGAGTTAAAATAAAAATACTAACTATTTTTCTATATTTTTGTGACCTCAAAAACTATTTTTTCTTGATTTTTCAATCATTTTTTCTATTTTTTCGAAAAATACTAAAAAATGTGAAAATTTATTTTTTTTGATAATAAAAAAATGGTTCTCTAGGCGTAGTCAAGGTCCCCAAAATTGATTTTGTAAATTTTTGAATTTTTATGAATTTTTGATGAATTTGTCCAAAAATAAACTAGAAAAAGGCTGATTGAAAATCGGGTGTCAACAATTGTACATTCTGAAAAGATCCTTCCTCAAGAGGTTTCCCACCAAGTGTTGACGCTACTTTGTAGTTGGTAAACAACCCGCGTCACTTTACCTTCCTTCGAACACCTTAACAAGGCAAAGGCATTGGCATTCTCTAACTCCTTGATCCACGAGGTTAAAGCCTCTAGATCACCTGCTCCCGAAAACTTTGATGGTTTAAGTTTCGGGAATTACTCCACCAACTTATGCATCTGCTGATTGCCATTCCCGTTTCCAACCGGTGGGTCTTCATGTGGAGCAGCAGCAGCAGTAGCTTAGTTCCTTACTTGTTGCCCCGCTATATCTCCTAAGGCTTCCAACGCCAGCAAAATCCCATCCACTCTAGAATCCTCCCGAGTTGCCCTTTCCCTAGGCACCCTCCCATTACGGTTGCTCATTCCGCGGGTAACTTATGAAGCCCTACTCACCCCAAAGCAATACTTAAATGAGAACTCAAGACCACAGCCTAAAGCTTAGTTAACAAACACAACCACGGGATTTTCATCCTACTAATTATCTTAAAACTCAGCGCACTTTATTACTCCAAGCTATGACCAACTGGATCAAGTTGATTTTGCTCTGATACTAATCTTGGGCGGGGTTGTCACGCCCTAATCCTCGAGTCTACAACAATCCTACCAAACGCCTTAGGTCATTTAAGGATGACGTCTCAAGCACGTCATCGACCTATTCATTTTATCTTTTGATTAAGCACAAGCGGAACGTTTTACTTCCCAGGACAACAATATAAACAATAGAGATGGAACACGGCAGCCAGCCCAATCACAACATCATAAAAAAGATCATTTTTATTTATATATATTCGTGAACCCCGGGAAGCGAAAACTACAACAAGCCCACTCTTCGGGGTTGCTCCCTACGACCACCAAAAAGATCCCGGGTCGGGGTTGGGGGTTAACGCTACTTGAAGCTACTCTACAAAAGGAGATCGATATCTACGTCCTCCACTTAGATCGAATATAACACTACCCCATAGCTAAGGACCCGAAAAATGGTTAACAACAATAGATGAAATATAAAATCTCCGTGAGTCAATGCTTAAATCCGAGCATGGCATTGATTCACTCGGGGCGGCCTAAACATCTTGGACATATCGATAACGGATCAATAGCGTGCGACTCTCACAATGCCCTAGCTACCACGGGATCGGGTGCAACTCGACAGTCAACCACCAATCACATGCAAGCTTACCTCGTCTTGGTTCACACACTATACAGTACTCAACATGGCATTCAAATACACACAAACCAAGGTGTAACGACCCTGGGACCTTTCTTTTTATCACTCTATTTATATTTTTCTTTAATCGTTTTTCTTATTTTCTGCCAACCTTTATTTCTAACGGTGGGAGTATTGAAATAGCAGACATACATAGCAATTTTCATGCAAAAACACATATAATTCGATATGTACATCAATATATCTTACATCATCACATAACCTCCCATTTACTACTCTCTAAGTAAAATACAAAAGAGGTTAACTACTTACTCTTATACTCTATCCCTCTTAGCTACTATCACCCACATCACCCACATCTCAAGTCTCCACATCGACAATGTTACTCGGATACATATGCATATGGTGGACTGGCCAAACAGAAGGGCTCGTGGTGATTCCATCAATTTCCTGAAAAATAAAGGAATGACCAAGCAACCTAGTAAATGAAATTACTAGGCCCAAAATAGGAATGTCGACTTTATACTCAACAAAGCTATCCTGTGATCTATTGTAAATATGAGTATGAATCTTCATTTTGAATCATCAAATGCGTAGAGCCCACCAACTAACTTTTGTTCAAATGCCATGAACACATCAATCCATGCAAGTCACATCAAACGACCATTTTCGGCTCGCCAGGTTTTGTGCCTATCCGGGCCATAATTAATAAGACGTATCTCGAGAACACTCACTTGTGGGTTCAACGTCACCAAAAGGTGAACATCTTGCATAATCACCTTCAGGGGAACGACAGCTCAATATACCTACAATACGAATCCTTGAGACTTTAAGGGAACGTTTGCCTATCCGGGCCATATGTCGTTTCTCGGATGACCTGTACAAACACATTCTTGCGGGCGCATGAATCAAATCATTTTAATATAAGAAAATATCGTCGTGAGTTAATGTAATAACATACTTATTGCACATAAAATGCACACAATTCATGTCAATCTAATGCAATACTTTGTTTAAGTAACAAACGGATATTACCTTATTAGATCTAGTAATCTCATTTACCTATTACCCGAACTACGATGTCCTACGTCGTGCAACAAGAAGATAAGGCGGCATGAGGGACCGTAAGGCTGTGGCGGCGATACGCGGTGATTTGATGGAGAGAGAGAGAGAGAGAGAGAGAGAGAGAGAGAGAGAGAGTAGGCGTCTAAGAGAGAGTACAGAGAGGGAGGTGTGAAATGAGAAGGGGTGAAGAAAATGGTAAGGGATCCTTGGCTATTTATAGCCTCCTTTGGCTTCTTTCCCAAGCCACTGGCCTTAAAAACCGTTCTTTGATTTATAAATATCTTTCTTGAAAATCGTGCTCTCAAAATATCTTTCGTAAATCGTGTAAAGAGTTAGAAATATCTTTCTCGAAAAATGTGCAAATATCTTTTTTGAAAATAGTGGAAAGATTCGAAAATATATTTCTTAAAAATCATGCAAAGATTTAGAAATATCTTTCTAATGTGGGAAAATACGGGTCGTCACAACTCTTCCCCCCCTTAAGAAATTTTGTCCTTTGAAATTTGAATGTACTTGGGTTATCGTATAGGTATGGATACTTGTTCTTCATTATATCATTGCTCTCCCAAGTACCTTCTTCCCGTTGAGACTCGATTTTTTATCATTTTTTTAATAAATTTTTTAAAAATTCATAGAAAATTTATAAAAAGTCAAAAATTGTAAATTCAACTTTGGGAGCCTTAGCCAAGCCTAAGGAATCATCTTTGAACAAAAAATAAATTTTCATATTTTTCTCTTTTTCTTATATTTTTCGAAAATAGAAAAATGCTTATTAAATCATTAATTTCTCAAGATTTTAATTTATATTAAAATTCATTAGCAATTGCCGAAAATTTAATTAAGACCAAAGTGTGATGATTTTTATGATTTTTTAATGAAAAATCAAATAAAATTATAATAAACCCGAGCACAATACACCTTATATTCGAAATTTCTGATGAATTCGCTTCGTACCCTGGAGGTGGGGTCGGAAGGCAATTTATTCACATCGTACCCCAGGTGTGGGGTCAGATAGTGAATTTATATATTATGAAATTGTCGGTCGGGTCCCAAAGTTGTCGAATAGGGTAAACAATTTCATTGTGCGGATGACGTCGTACTTCGGGGGTGAAGTCAAATAGTCATCCATAGTGCACATTTTTCAAAGGGCTAGGTACAAGGGAGCATGTATTATACTCAAGGTAAATTACAAAAATATTTGAATTAGACTAAAATATATTAAAAAATTATTTTTGGCCGGCTAGTGATAGGTGCCGAATTTTAAAGGGGATAAGCTTCTATCCACAAAGGATTCACATATCTTTTAAAATAGTAAAGATTATCTTTAAGAATTTTCAGAATAATTAAGATAATTCCCTGATTCTAAAGATATACGCAGAATTTCCAATTGAGATACACTTGAGATTTCCGAACATATGGATCAAACCATGAGATATGCTCAATATTCCGAAAATTCAAATTAAGCCATTATCAGTTCAGATTAGATTAGCCTAAAGGAAGATTATCCCAAGTTCACCCCAATATTCACATCCATTCGAAATAGGAAATAAAATCGAGGCGAATCAAATTTTTACCTAATCTGAAAATGATTTCTGATTTGTTTTCCTGTTTGAACCCGGATGAGATTTCGCGGATGATGCTGGAAAATCTTGGAGTCTGAGCTTGGCAGGGACGCGCACGACTGGATTGGCGATTGCTTTACTTCCGGACGTAAGCTCAACTCCTCAATGGCTCACGGAAGCAACAGGTTCGTGGGGATTAAGATACTACTTGGTTGTCTTGGTCAACCTTGATTGCCTGATGACGGACGACCCCACCAGCGAGAAAAAGGCAAAGCAAGGACCAAAGGAAAAATACATTTGCCCTATAAATTAATCGAGAAGAAACCAATCTCACCACTTTATCACGTTAATTCCCATGCTGTTCACCAACTGTGCTTTTTGTCTTTCTGCGACCGTGCCCTTGAGTGATATCTTCCATAATCTGTAAACGTTCTCTTGGATGACCGAATATGGTCTTGGACCGAAACCAGAATTTCCGATCGTTCCACGCACGAGCTTGGATTTGCGCCGCCTATGTTGGTGTGTTCTTTGGGGCGAAGCTGTTTGATGTGGAGCGGGCCAGTGGAGATCGATGCACGCTGTTGGAATCGTGGCTTCGTCATCGTGGGGCTCCGCCAGTGCGTCAGGCTTTCTAATAACACACGGTGGTTATCGAAATCTGACATTGAAGTTCGTTGGTTTGCTTGGTGGAGTGGAAACCGAGATAGGTTGTCCTCATGTGCATCCTTCGTTGACTTCGAACTTTCTCTATTTTTCATCAGATCTCAAAACTTGCCTTCTCAATTGAAGGACCGATGGCACATCAGGAGTGGTGGTGGTGTTTCAGGATGCAACGGCTAGACTTCGCTGGGAAACCTGCCAGCACAAGCTAAAAGAAACTCGTCATATGCAGTGTTTTGCGTTGCACAGTAAAAATCAAAACCGAAGAACCCAAAAACAAGAAAAGAAAACTTCCCTTTTTCCTTGATAGATGTCGTGTGCGGCCAAAGGAAAGATGTTTTTCCCTTTTTTTCCTTGTCTTCTCTCTACCCCTCTATTCAGCCGTGGAGAACCTCAGTTCCTCCTTTTGTCGCCCTGAATCTCCATTGTCCATATGACCAGAGGGAGAGGGATACGCCTCTTCCACTTCGTGGCCCTCCAATATGGCCCTCCAATATGCCCTCTCTTACAATTGTGTGGCCTCCTCTCTATCCCGTGAATAACAATCCTGAATAAGCATGCTTACATAAGGAAAGTTAGGTCAAGTTAGGGGCTCTAACTTATGACTCTCTATGAAATAGACCCCGAATTGAAAGACCCTTTTTAATTAAGGCCTGAAGAACCTAATCACACCTAATCAAGTTCAAATCAGCCCATATTTCTTAAAATTTTCAGCGCAAGCTCAATTCAGATAATTCAAGTAAGTTCAAAACATTCAATTAAGTCTATTCATCGCCAATCCGATGAAAATGTGAATGCAATGTATGCTAAAATAAATATGAAAACTAAGTTAATTATTTTTTGTAGGAACTAAAGTTTAATTCCTAATTTTTATGCAAAATAAACGATTAAAAGGAAAAGTCAAAATGTAGGTGTCAACACTCGGGGACGACCAATTTGCCCGGACCGTGTCACATCGCTCACTCATCACCCCGGCACCACAAAGCTTCACCCACAAGGGTACGTGAGTATAAGAGAATCTGGTCCGTGATATAAGGCTCTAATTATAAGACAAAAAGTTGAATCCTATTCTTGTTAGAGCAAACATTGTGGAGATAGATATTTATTTGAAAGAAGAATCACTAGATTTCATAAATTCAGCTAGAGTTCAAGAAAATGTCTGCCCATTTCAGACTAGGTGGTAGAGCGAGATTGCAAATATATCGCTATAGTGGAACCTTATCCAATGAAAGTCCATGTATTTTTCTGCCTGCATCTAAATTTCGAAGGGAAAGAAAAAGTTGACATCTTCTCCTATTTACATTTCAAGTTTGTGGTCGGCCCTCAGTCTAATATCTTATCAAAGTAAAGAGTAAAAGACTCTCGGCATAATGAACTTCGATCCGAGCATATCTTGGTCATCAATGTACTCATGTAGTGTCAAAGAATTGCAATTAGAACTGGTCAAGAGCTGCAACAACGCGGTAGACAACAGAAAATCAATCTGAATCAGAAAGAGTTACAGAACAGAACAGCACATCATGCTTCCCCGGCTTTCCTCAACTTGCACAAAAGGGCAAAAGAAGGCAACCCACGACAATGTAAAGATTTTTTTTTAAGAAAAGATTCTGACAAAAACAGTGACAAATGCCAAACTGTAAAAGTGTTCCAAAAATCAAATCCTCCCACCATCAAAAGATACCTCTTCATCGGAACCAACAAGGTGCAAATAACTGAGAGAGAAAGAGGGTTACCGAGCTTGTGCGTGAAATCGCCAAGCAACTTCTTGAAGAAAGAAGGGTGACGCTGGCTCCGCTCCATGGCCATCTTCGTTCCGTGGAAGGTGAAGGTTTGGAGACACGAAAAGCCCCTTCAAATGCGAAGTGTTTGCAACAAGACAGTTTTCTCTCATTATGACTCGCACTATCAATTGATTTCTCGAAAAGGGACGCTTGATGGGGAAGCCCAAAGATCAGGAGAAATGCTTTGATGGAACTCCACGCTCGAGACGGAATCCAAATAACACTTGTTAATCACTCAATTTAAAAAAATATAATTACTCGTATTATGTTTAATTAGTACGTTAAAGATCAAATTACTTTTGTATTATATATAAAATCAACAAGTATTTTGAGATCACTCGTTAACAACATCTTTGTAAAAATTACTAATTTTTTTCCATACCAAAGATTGAAAAACTATTCTTCAAACATTTTGTGTCCAATATTTTGATATTTTCTATTGATCTTAAATTAGTTTTCATCCATGTGTGATGCCCAAGTTACAAATACAAATCTTACTCTTCAGTTATAGCACCTGCAGAAGTATGATTCAATTATTATTATTATTACTATTGTTTCAATTTGTAATAATAAAACCGTTTAATTTGTTTCCAATTTATTCAAATTATTCGCTGTGAAAAATAATATTTGGTTACTCCAAACATTTACGTGTTATTTAACATCATTTTTACTAAACAATTCGTGTTCTTTATACATGGCCATCATACTTTTTGTTTATGTCAGTGTTCTGTAAAATATTTTGTTCATAAATTAAATTCTAGACATTGATATCAACTACTATGAACTAACGAAAGCACTGCAATATTTATTTGTTAATTTAAGACAAGAAAGGCACTACTTATTAGTCGACCTAAGAAAATTCTAATTATTCAAAGACAAAAAAAAATAAAATCCAGAAGCACTAATAGCTCTCACGATGTGATATGAGAGGCATAACTATGAATGGCAATGATATGCGGCTGCCATTAATTTGCAAATAGCATGTCTCAAAAAATCAAAGGCACCAGTAGGATTTATTACTTTTATGATGAACAAGTAAAAGACGTAGGTTCTTAGTTAAAATAGTCTTTTGGCTCCAAAGTTTTATCTTGTTGATACAATGTCAAAGCTAATCAAAATCGACTTTTCTATCGACGAAAAGCAAATAGTTTCTACTTTCTAACTTATATATACGTTGAGTTTTGTTTTAGAATAACTAATTTTATCCATAGTCATCCATGTAAAAATGTTCGTTCTTTCGAAAAACACAAAAACAATTTATACAAACACAACCAAACGGTCACTAAATTGTCATGAAGAACTTAAATAACCTGTCGATTCTTATTAATCTTATCATCTCTTTAGGCTAGGCCCTTTTTTTCATGTTTCCTTTTGATTATTATGCATTCCTTCTTTTTATGTAAATGATAGACATGTCCGCAAGGTTGCCGGGTCCGACTAGTATTTCAAGCTTAGTTCGAGGGTCCTGCCTGGGCCTGCTAATGGATCATCTCTACTAATTAATTCCAAGAACAACAAATTATCCTATAAGTAGACAGGGTCAAAAGAGGACTAGAACAACCTTCATAAACATATTGAGCATTGTAAATGGCTTGAAGAGCTCCAATTATTAAATTTATTATTGAACTTTCTGTAGATATTGGGTTAATACCATTAAAATCCATAACTCATACCCGGACTCGTTTTAAGGATGGCTTGTCTTTATCATTGATCTTACTAATTTATCTCAAACTACCATAAAAAAAAAATTAAAACTGATGCTCATGATACATTCACAACATATGCCATAATAAAGAAAATGAACCTTTTGAAGAAAAAGATGTGTTTAAGACAAAAAAAAAAAAATTTGGGAACCAGGGAGTTAGACCCAAAAAAATGAATTCTTTGATCTGTCCAACAGCCCCTCATTGATAGATACCGAGAGATCGTAGATTGGGACCTCTTTTGCTGATCGCGTTGTACATTTTTTGAATTATATCACAAAATTTATTCTTCAACCCGACAAGTAACAAGGAAAGTTTGTACATAAATTGAATAATGGCGAGAAAAAGGACACTAAAAGTGTCATAACTTCGATACCATGCTCAATTCAAAAATAAAATGATCACTTAAGTGCCTATTGAAAAAAACAAGGAGGCCGGATTGGAAAAAACCGCTCTCTCATCTATAGCTTTGAGGAAATAGTCAAGCATGAGTATCTCTTTCAACTTTCACATATAAGGATTCCCAAACATCGAAAAACAATTTGTCGACGGCTGGGTTTATAGAATCGCATACACATGAATTATGTTAATTGACTAGTACACAATTTAAGTTTTCTTATAAAAAAAATTACCAAAAAAGTCCTAAATCTATTTCAATTTTATCAATTCAGTCCTAATTTTTTTTTTACCAATTAAGTTCTAAAATTCTTGAAATTGTGCCAATTCGGTCTACTTTTTCGGTTGGCGCTAACGTGATAATTTTTTAATAATTTTTTAATAATTCTTGAAAATTTAATTTTTTTTCTATCTTTTATTTTTATTTTTTCTCTTTTTATTTTTTTTTTCCTTTCCTACTACTATTGTGGCAGGCAAGTTGTGGCTAGCAAAGGTCATCAGAGCCCATCAAGCACCGACAAGGGCTTCACGAGGAGCGGCCGCGGGCGAGACCACCTTTGCCCACGGCCGGCAAGGCTATGGCAAAGCTACCCTCACCTATGGCCATGATGGCCTCACCCAGACTGGGCGGGGACCACAAAGCCTTTGCCGGCCATAGTAGCAGTAGGAATAAAAAGAGAAAATAAAAAAAAATATTATTAAAATTGTCCACGCTATCATCAATCGATAAAGTTGACTGAATTGACATAATTGTAAAAGGTATAGGACTCAATTGATAAAATAAATAATGATTTAGAACTGAATTGGTATAATTATCATAAATTTAGGACTATTTTTGTAATTTTCCTTATTTTGTTCAATGAACACGGGTATTGTGTTTCAACAATACGAAATGGTTAAAAAAAAATTCTTGTTGCAACATTTGAGGAATTTTATGTTAATGAGCGTTTTTGAAGTGCTTGTTAAGTGATTAATTGACCTAATTAATGGATTTGGCCAACTCGAAGGTTTGTCCTAAATGAGCGGACAGCGGACTTCGCCAAGAAAATTGGCTTACATGGGCAAGCGCCGCTTTTGACTTGGGCCCAATGGTTTTCTTGGGCCGGGCATGGGCAGGATTGCTTGGGCCAATGTCCAACTCAATCCACCCATTTGTTTGTTTGAAAATACGGCCATCGGAACTTTAACGCGGATTGAGTTGGTTCAGCATACTCCCATATTTTCTAGAGGTGAGCTATTCTAGGTTTCAACAAAATCTAGAACTTATACGTCGGAATCGATTTGTTATTTTTTGGAATCTGAAACCTACAATATTAGAGGCTCTATGGTCTACCTAGGTTTTACATGTATTTTTAATTGTACTATTCTAGTGATTTACTACATCTATTTACCACCATTTACTGTAACAATCTACTAACTATAACTCATATTTAGACACGCAAAGAGTATGAAACATTGAGAAAGTAAACGTCTCGATCATTTATTGGGAATGAAAATTCAAACCAATGATTTCGGATTACATATTCATCATCAAACGCCATAGAATACTTAATTCCACGAAGACATAGAATAAAAAAAACAAAAACAACACTTGCTTCGGGTTCTAGGTTTCGGGTTCCCACTTGGAACTTGCCCGCCGGAGTCGGTTCCATAATTTTTAAAATTTAAAATCTACTATGCATATCATAGTACCTACCATATTTCCACCTATTTGGTTCTCCGTTCTCGATTATACCTAGAACCATGCTTACCCTTAATATTTCCCACGAACTTCTTAGGGAGTCATATGTAGCATAGACACAGAGTATCAAGATAAAAATAACTTAATCAAAAAGAGATTTTCCTATAAATTTCCCACATAATTTTCGGCAGAAGGACATCTCAAGTGGTAATATTTATGTACGGCACTCACTTTAGTTTTAATATTTTTTTGGATCGGTTAAGTGCCAATTTTTTTGAAAAATGGTTATTTAAGTGCCGACTCCGGTAAGGTTGCAGGAAATTCTCGTCGTTGGCACTAAAGTGAGTGTTTTTTCTCCAATTTGGCACCACAGTGATCTTTTTTTGGATCACTTAAGTGTCATTTAAAAAAAATGATTAGTTAAGTGCCAACTCCGGTGAGGTGCATGAATTTCTTGTCGTTGGCACTATAGTGATTGTTTTTTCTCCAATTTGGCACTTAAGTGATCCAAAAAAAAATATATTGGCACCAAAGTGAGCTTCGTACACAAATATTAGCATTTAAGGTGTCCTTTTGCCCATAATTTTCAATGTAGTTTTTGTTTGTGATTATATCTTTTATTTAATTAAGTATTCTATTATGTAAACAAATCGTGTCAAAGTTACCTGCTCAAACAGTTCTGAGCTTTCGACCAAAAAATAAAAATTAAAAAGAAACAGTTCTGAGCTGCAACAAAATAGATTTGTACTGCAGTTTACGAAGCCATTTCATGTTTCAAAAAATCACAGCTAATTTTCACGCCTCCCAAAACTGAGTATTGCCACTCCCTTATTTTCTTCACTCGGAGCTTGAAACAACTCTGAAAAGTTTTCACTCCAAACGGTTCAGCTTCTCTCCCTCTACTTTTTCTCTCTTCATCGCTGACGTCGTTCACTGTAAGTTCAAGCGCTCTCTCTCTCTCGCTCTCCCCGTTCGTCTCCCTTTCACCAATGCCTGTGCCTACGGAGTGACTCGCTGACTTGGGTTTACTGTGGTTTCTCTATCTTTTTTTTACCTTAGTATTCTGCTCCTTGATAGTTAGGAATTGGAGGAATACACGTGAATCAACTCGATATCCTATCATCGTTCATATTATGCCTCAGTTACATTTTTAACGTTCGAAGAATTCGATCTGAGTTTGGGTTTGAACGTGTTGGATCTCCCTCGGAGGAGTTTGGGTCTGTTTTTGCATTTCTTATTTTGGCCATAGTCCGTTCTTATCAGAAAATTCTTGAATAAATATGATGATAAACATTCGAATATAGTTGCTGATCTCGTACTTGAATTGTCAATGCTTTCTGTCCAGTGATTTATATCCATGGGAAACACAAGACGCATCATCAAACGTTTGGGTAAACGAGTGGTGCAGGTAAGCTACGAGTTAGAAGAGAAGGTTGAGAAACAACGCAATGGTCGCAAGCTACACTCTAATTCAGGGACTGCAAATGTGAACGCGTCAGGTAATACCTACCTATGTATATTGCTCTGAAGTTCTGCATCATGATATACTAATGTGGTCCAAGTATTGGTCTGGTTTGATAGTGTTTTATCCTTCTTTTGATATTTTTAGAATTTACTGTCTGATAGATTCCTCTAGAAAACGAAAGCGCGGGTTCACGCGTCTTCCGGGTGTATGGAATCTTCCTCCTGGGAAACGCATCAGGGTTCTGTTAGGGAAGAAAATGCAGCCTATTGGAGTTGAAGGAGGTTTGCTCGGGGAGTTTCTCGGGACCATTGCTAGAAATGGCGAGTTGGCACCATTGTTCACAACTTGGAAGCAAATTACTGAAGATATGAGACATGCTATGATTCGGATTGTAGAGGTTGTTAGCTAGTCTTCAGATAAAATTCCACTCATCGTGTTATAAAGTATATAACATCATTATGAATTTTTCTTTTTTGTAGTCCAAATTTGATTATCCTCGTATACCAGCTATGGAAAAATGGATTCTACATTCCATAAACTCTAAATGGAGAAATTGGAAAAGCAATCTAAAAGCTGCTCACTACGATAGCTCTCAGCCATTATCACATCATCTGAAGCATCTTCCGGAAAGGGTGAGAAGAGATCAATGGAAAAAGCTTGTCGCTTTTTGGAGTTCAAAGGAAGGGAAGGTATGAATCTCGTTCTAGCATTGTTTTAATATGACTTGTCCACCCTAAATGGACTTTTGCTACCCGATTAGTCAATGCCGGTTTTGTGATTTACCTTTGTTGTTTTATTTGCTGCAGAAGCTGAGCAACATAAATAAGGCTAATAGAGCAAAACAGAAGATACGGCACACCTTAGGGAAAAAAAGTTTTGCAAGGATAACAGCAGAAAAGGTACTCTTGTGTCTCCCCTTTCTGTTTCCCTAAAGGTGGTATTTATAATGTGAAATCAATACTTTCTCTTTAGAGGAGATTGTCGTATATCTTTGCACATATGTCCAGAGTTTTTTGCCACTTTTCCGACAATATCCTTGTTTTAACCGCAGTTGTGATAGGAAGAAAACATGATTGTCTATGTTGTTAGCACCTGCATTGATATGTTGTTCTTCCTCCAGCTTGGTGATTTGGATTTTCTAGTGACATTAGAATTATCCATAACTTGATTTCAGGTTTATCTAGCTTGCAAGGTCCACCATCATCATTCACGAATGATCTATACAGCGGCTAGAGCTGTAAAGTAAACTTGAGATTATGAAACCTGTACAGATTTCTATAACTTAAACCATCATACATGCGTGCACACTTACCACAATGGTTGCAAAGCCATTCAATATAGCTCATCTAATATCGACCAATGTTATGCAGTCTTGGCAATGACAATATTGCTACTACGATGCACAGAATTTATACGGTTATATGAGCAGAAGCCGAACGGATCAAGAATAGAGAGCGAGCTGGAATGAATAGTCTAAAATTAAAACCCAAAAAGGCTAATTTCCTAGTGTGTGTTTTCATATGGTTTCGGTGGATGACAAGTCATATGACAATCACCAAGGAAAAATCATAGAAAGGAAGGACGTGATTATTTTTTCAATTTGATATCTTTGGACTTCTTTTCCTGTTTCACTGGACATTGGGAAATAATGAATGCCTTTTTGATATGGTTCGTTCAATTATGCTGACTAACCAAGCTCTGTCACATGATACATCGAATTCAATGAATTGCCTCTGTTAATAGGAAGCAGAGTTAGGAAGGGAGCTAAATCGTGTTGATTTGTTCATACTTAGTCACGAAAGAAAGAAGGGCAAGAAGCCGGTGGATAAGGCTGTTGCAGAGGCTATTGTACGTATTTATGAGTTCAGCTGACAATTGCTCCCAATATGTACTAAAATCAGTAGTTTAAGAAGTTCTTCATGTTATTAAACTGCAGGGAAGTATGAATGACCTCGCGGAGGTATATCCAGAACTTTGCAAGAGCGATACCCCCTTAAATGAAGATGTTGTTTCTCTGGTGTTGGGAAAAGAGAAACCTGGACGCATCCGATGCTACGGCATAGGGCCATGCCCAAAAGACTTCGGGGCCTCCAACTCTAGTTGTCATCCAAAAGAGAAGTTAAGGTCTGAGAATGGAAAAGATGAAGAGATTCACAAGTTAAAGGAAGAATTGAAAGCAGCGAAAGAGCAATTGAAAACCACAAATGGAGATGTACAAGAGTTACAGGCCCAACTGAAAAAGATGTCCAACAGAGTAGAGAAATTGTCAGCATACTGCAGACTTTAAGTGGTCTCACAAGATCTGGACATGGTCAGCAATTCATGAGACATGGTATGCAGCTAATTTCATTGAATTCAACATAGTGAAAGGTGTTTTATTGACTAAATATTGAGTCACCTGGATGTTGGGGACTAAGGTGGATTAAAAGGGAATATTGGTGGATAGGCTTGAAACTTGAGTTTGCTATCAGGATTGCTTTGATGAATAGCTTGAAAGAGGGCTACAAATGTAGCGTTATGTAACCATGTTTTTCCTTTTTGCTGTGATTACATTGTGTTTTGGGTTTACTTCTATTGCGTTATGCCTTGCTCTTTTCAGTCTTTTTGAAGAGTACAAGTGATTGCCTTTATTAACCACTGCTGTGTTGTTTCTCTTTCTTTCAGTGTTTCGAGATAGGAACTGTTGAGCTCTCTTGTTCTTCTCTGTATTGATCTAGGAGTGTTCTAGTAACATTAATTTGAAGACAAGTTGAGATGTTGCCGGTTCTGGCAATCGAGAGTGGTTGAGGGGCACAGTCAAATGCTTGGAAATGGTCACTGTTAATGTACTGCTTATTTAATTTACCTAATGCCATTCGCTGATTACATTACAGGACCTCTATTTTTTGCCCCTCAATGGATTTCTTCTTCTTCTTCTTCTTCTTCTTCTTCTTGCTTTTAAGTTAGTCTTCTATTTCGCAATGGATTTCTCGAGTTCAGTGGGTTACAGCAATGATTGTGATTTGTGAACTCTGCATTTGGATTTATGGCATTTCATTATTTATTGAAGCGTTTGTTTGTTGCTTTGGCGACTGAGTGTGTGTCAATGGACCTCAGCATTATGCATTTTGCAATTTAGTGAATGGAGCTCCTCTATCCACGTCGCTGCATTTTTTTCAAGTGATGGAAAATGTGGTTGGCCACGTCTTGCTCGTTCTGTTTTAAGGAATTAGCTTTTTAGAGCAGTTAGGTAATATCTCTTTTAGGTTTTGATATGCTTTACATATTAATTGTGAGCCCCTCTGTCCTTCAATTTTATTACTTTCTGTGATCTAAACTTCTCTTAAATCTCTCTCTAATCCAAATTATGAAGGTTTAACTGTAGGATGTTTAAATGATCACTAAAATGATATTGTGTGCTGGTTTTGTGCCCATAATGCTTTGTCTACTTTGACAAACCCATTTGATTGTAGGATGACCATCATAATAACACGCCAGAAAGATCTCCGAACATCATTTTGTGCTTTCAATAGTCAAGTCATGAGCCATGCCCTAAGACACGATAGAAGTCTCATGAGCCAGTTGATCTGGCATTCCCTTACTTGTGTGGTCTTAGAAATTGCTTACCAAGTCAGACTTTCTCATCACAAGGACCGTAGTGTGAGAAACACTAGAGGGAGAATCTCTGGAAGTTCTAGTGCTTGTGAGATTATACAAATGAGGGGAAGGGGGCCCCTATATATACTATCACAGCCGTAGATCTTCTTCCAATATAATGGTAGGGTTTCTATCTTCCCAACTAACAACTACCCGCATTAATTATAAAAATTCTCTGGAATATTGTACATTTCTTATATTGTCCATCCCTAAGAATATTCTAGAGAACTCGAGAAATATAGGAGGTTCACCTTGTCTTCTTGGATCATTCACGGTCCTTTGTGTATTGAAAACCTCCAGACCGTGACATCTCCCCATCTTATTGGGCGACGCCATCATCGCATCTTAGGCATTGCAGGCATCAATTTGCTTCTTGAATTTTGCCAAAGAGCTTTCGCAATTCCCAACTTGCTTCACTCTTCGGTAGGAAATTCTAGATCGAGTTCTTCAAACTGTGAGGGTCGGACCTCAACTTCTCCACGAGCCTACATCCCAAACCAATAGCCAAATGGAGAGGGTGAATGCACTACTGGAGTTTGACACAATATGAAAACAATGTAGAAGGCTAAGGCGTAAAGCTAATCGATGTAGCTCAGTTCTCTTATAGTAAGCCCATGGGCAAGAGTCCTCTGGAGATCGTGAACAGGGGGTTGATACGTCGATATGAAGGCCCATTTCGAGTGTTGCAGCGAGTCAAGAGGGTGGCATACAAGCAGGAGCTCCTATCAAAGTCAAAGGTACATCCGATGTTCAATGTGAGTATGCTTAAACAGTTTCATGCACATGAGGAAAATATGGACTGAGGAGAATCGCACCTCTTTTGGTAAAAACCTCGTATGACTGAAATGTTGATTCCATCATGTGGATCGAGTCATACAGAAGAGGTATGCACGCTGAAGCAAGAGTATTAGATCTGATGGAAGGGTCTACTGTAGAGTAAAGCAAGATGAGAAACCCCAGAAGCTCGTTCACAATTAAAGAAGCAAATTAATGCCTTCCATGCCGAAGATGCGACAAGGGCGTCGCCCAAATGTTTTCAACATACAATGGATAGTGGATAATCTAAGAAGACCGGACGAATCTCCTGCTGGAGCTTCTCGAGTTCTCTAGAATATTTTTAGCAATAGGCAATATAGATTTCAAAATTATTTGTTATACATATCACATGTGTGCAGCCATGATTCAGGAGTGACAACCATCAAGCTCTCCAGATTATAGGTCCGTCTGGACACGATACCCTCAGTAGATGATATAAGGTCTTGTTTTATTTGAGGGGTATCTGTGATGCAAAGCACTTCATTATAGCCCCCAAATACTTGTTATCACTTCAACTTTCAATCCAACCGAATAACCACACTTGATATCACTTGGACAAACTTCTGGGCTTTTTCAGTAGAATGACAGTTTATAACCTTAAATTTGTAAACCACGAAAATTTGTAACCCTAAATTTAGTAGGATAATGACTCAGTAAAATATACAGAGTCATAAAATGAATCAGTCGGCAAAGTAACTATTTTCTAATTTTTATGAGCCAAAGTGCATCATTCATCCAAAGAGAGATTTTGGGTCTACCTAGTCCTCAGATTGCGTTCTTGGAGCTCCATCAACTCCGCGACTCCCTTGCGAAAACATAGATAGAAGTGAGGGATTAATATACCATTAAAAATTATCAACTAGTTTCTCATCACACAATTGCATCAATAGCCATTTCTTTTCTTATCACATCCTATCCAGTGCTATCTTGACTCAAAATCCAGAAGACCAAACGCATAGGGTATTAATACTAGTAAAAATTTCATGGATTTTGTCATATCCTATCCATTGTTTAGTGAACTGCGGATTGAAAGTCGGATATTCTCATATCCTGTCTTATCCATTATTTGGTAAAAACTGTATATAAATATAGATGACATATATATCCCTATGTAGTGCCCCCAAAATAATATCAATCTTATTTTCACGCAAATATCATTATCATGCACAAGTGTAGTTGAAAACGTGCACAATTAATTAGACTTACAAACCTTGTTGCAAAAAAAAAAATTAAATTAGGCTCACAATACCACTATATTTAAATTATTATTTATGTTATTGAACAACACTTCTAATGGATCGAAGTTTGTAAAATAGCAAGCATGTATTATTAATTCATTTGAAAGCAAGATAAATGGTACAGAATTGAGCCTTCGAGGAGGTAAGTAACCTGTAGTTTAGCCATAGTTCAAGTATTACATAAGGAATGTGTCTCAATAATAACAAACCAACACCATATTATACATGCCTAATAGCAATTGAAAAAAAAAAAAAAAAAACTTACAACTCAAGTCTTACAACTATGGGAAACAAATGATTCTTCCAAAAATGTCAAGTCATACAACTCCTTCATGTCCTCGACTTGCATTCCACTCATTAAACATTTGTACTATCAAATTTTGTCTCCATGTCATCCAATGATCTGGCCTCTCAACAATATCAATTGTTTCCACATCTTCAATGGCGTTAGTAACTTCATCTAACTACACCTCGATTGGATCAATAGCCATTTCTCTTCTTGTCAAGTTGTGTATAAGGCAACAAGCTATGATTATTTGACCTTGCATACTGATTGGATAAAAAGATGGACTCCTAAGAATAGCCCACTGTAATTTAAGGAGATTGAAGCATCTTTCTATGACATTTCTAGCTTAAGAATGCTTCAAGCTGAAGTACTCCTCAGCAAAATTTGGCATACAACCTGCTGTCCACTCGGATAAGTGGTATCAAGTACCTCTATATAGAGCAAGAAAGCCCTCCCCATTCGTGTATCCATCATCTACAAGATCATAATTACCTAATAACAAATAATAACATCATTAATTGTCTTATAATCGTCAATACATACATGAAAAAGAATGCAACAAATTTATAAAGGCTTATCTAACCAACGAGAATCTTCGGACCATTTGGTTTAACTAAAGCATCTCAAAGCATTATAGAATTTGCTGCGGAGCCTTTCCATCCAGGTAAATCATATATAAATCTCATGTCATGTGAACAAACTCCTAACATATTAGTCGCTACCTCGTCCTTTCTATTTCGGTACCTCGGTTTATCAACCTCCGAAATCCATACCCTAATGTATGTGCCATCTAGTGCTCCTAAGCAACTCAAGAAACATGAAATTAATGAAATAATCTTAATTTTAAAGTATTAAATTAAACCATGCAATGGTGTAAACATACCTTAAACCATTTCCATCTCTCTATCGCGACCAAAAATTAGGCTAACAGATTATCAAGTTAATTAAATTAACTAACCTAATTCAGACCCTCTCAAGTTTTACCTAATCGCAACTTAGGTTCAATTCATGAAAAATATTCAATTAGAGCCACCACAAATCATTTCACGGAAAGTTGACTAGAAATCTTAATAAAATAGCGGGAGAATTATTTTATTTCTGCGTACCAGAGAAAAATGAGTTCGGGGACTTGGTTACATTAATTGGAAAAATTAATACCCTTTCGGTACCAATTTCATGAAAGATCTCTTTTTGATTGATCGATGTAAATTGATTGATTTAGGAAAATGTGACATGACCATGTATTATGCGAAAATGGTTTGATTTTTTTTAGTATTTTTGGCGAAAATAAAAAGCACTCAAAAATCAATAAAAAAAACTTGAATAAAAAAAAACCCATTATATACCTTTTAATTTCTAATTTTTTCAAAAACTCACTCATCCCCAAAGATATGGGTTAAAGAAGAATTTTTATCCGTTATATCCTCAAAGATTCAAGCCAGTATGCGGATAGGGGTATAAAACAACAACATCCCTTTTGTCAAAGGGAAAAAACACGAAATTTTATATTAAATCACCATCCTATTTCATAAGATCATGGCCAAGGCATATAATTTATTTTTCGACGGGACAAGGCACATGGGAGCACATATTATGGGCATGTTTGTTTATAAATGTGCAAACTTTATAACAAGCAAGCAATCAAACAAACATGACTAAAAATAAAATAAAAATGAGCCAATTGATTTTAATTTTCGAAAATTTGCAAGGGGTGGCCGAAAATGTGATGTGAGGGCCCTGTTTTCCTCATCCAAAGTTCGAAATAATTTGAGAAAATTATCCTTAAGAATAAAAAAAATATTTCAGATAATTCTCAAAGAAATTGGATATTGTCCAACTGAATTCAAATCTTATCTCTAATCAAATAAATTCAGGAAATTCATGAGAGATAAGACAAGACCAATCCACATGCTAGAGATAAGCATTCAAAGCAAAGGATTTATCCGCAACAAATTCGATATTATCCAATTTAAATATCCTCAAAGATTAGACAAAAGTTCAGTTTATTAGACTTCATCTATAACATAGAGATAACATCGGGAAATCGCAAGATAACACAACTCAACCAATTTAAGTGATAAAATTCAAAAGCAAGCATCATCTATCCACATGAGCAATTTGGCCATTGAGAGTGAGAATGCCGAAAATTAATTCCTGTTCCACAAAGATTTTTCCATTTTTCAGTTCGTCCAATTTGATCCAAAAAAATTGTTGAACAAAATTCGAGAAAAGATTTTTCCAATCAATTTAATTAATTTTCAAATATGTGCATGCAATTCAACTAATTTTATGATCAAATTAGTCTTGTTCAAGGAACACGGAATTTTCATCCTAAACATAGCAATTTTCGGTTTACCCATGGATTTGGTAGAAAAGGTTTAATTTTCCCAACTTTCATTGCAAATCAAGTGTGCTCGTGACATTACAAGAACATCAAAGCAAGTTTCCAAGTGAACAAGAATGAATTGGCAATCAAAAGTTGATAAGAATTGCCTTTCCAAGCTAAATTCCAGCACGCGCACTAGCTGTGTATGTCGCCTAGGATAGCCCTTTTTGCTCAAGATGAGTTCCGGATTCACCCAATCTCTAACAAAAGATAAGTAGCGATGTTAGATTTGCAATAACAATGAAAAATAAGATTGAATCAACCTCGGAATGGGGCTGTTTTGCGGCTGGACAGCAGGACTTGCGGTGGCCGTTTGCGAAGTGGATGGAGGGGGACGGTGGTGCTTGGCTGTTGACGGTGAGTGTCGTTGATGTCATGAGAGGGAAAGCCACTGGTTGTGCTCGCCGATTCTCGGTAAGGGAAGCAATAATATTGACCAAGCTTCAAAGAAACCCTTTTTTTGTGTCTGATCAATCCTTCCTATTGCTTCAATAGTTTGACTCTTCACACATGATTGGGCTGGGAGGAACTCAATGCATCAGTCTTGGACAAGTGGAAGCGTGCATCTTTCCTATGTCAATGCGACTTGTGGATGTCTCTACCGAGCACACCAAGAAGACTAGGCTTCGATGATGGTATCGGCTCGGCTAAGGTTCGTAGTGAGATCTTGACGTTAAGGAGACTCTCGGTTAGGGCAATGGCGAAGTTGCTTAGAGGAACATAAGCCTCGATAGATGGATGCGCTCTACCGACTTCTTTGGATGATCTGCAAAAGAGAGAACTTCACAGCATGGACTAATGTGGCCTCGTTATCCCGATAGGCAGCGGAATTTGAAGTCGCCTCGTGTTGGCTTACAAGCTCCCTGCTTTTCCTATTATTTTTTTTATTGTGCCATGTACTTCTGTGAATGGCCTGGACAAAATAAAAAATCAAAGAATGAAAGAGCAACGCAGATATGTGATACTCAAGAAGGATCCACTCCCCTTTTCTTTTCAACATGCCCCCTCCTTTTGGCGTTACATGCATATCAATATAGTTGCAGTAGATGTATCCGTGGAGAAACCTTCGACTCGCCTCTCAATGTCTTTCTCCTCTTCTCTTCTGCAGCCCTCAAAGCTGTGTGTGCATGACCCTTATTGGCGAACACTACCGAATATACCATGAATTACCGAGGGAACTTCGGAAGTGCAGAGAGATCAGAAAACAATTCCGCCTGTGTCTCTCCCGTAGCCGCGCACTTAATGAATGCCCCCCTATGGCCGTGTATTACAATGAAGTGTCCTTTTTCAAACCTTAGGCTTAGCTCTCTATTTATAGACTAAGAATTTTCTAGTCCTAGTTGAATAAAGACTCATCATCGACCTTGGATTAAAAATTCTGATTTTTGAGAGTCCGATCTCTTTAAAACTCTTCAAAATTTCAGCCACAAATTGGAATCTCATTGGGCCAGGCGAATTTTATGTGAGTTCGGGCTATGCCGGGCTCTTTTGGGCTCAAATCGAGCTTTGACTAATTAATTAATTAATTAAAAGCCTTGAATAATTCAAATAAGGAAAATGGGCTGAATTAAGTTTGAAAAATAGGTCTAAGCTCTCTTGTAAAATTCGGCACACCTCCTCTTATGCTTGATTGGAAATTTCCAACTGAGTCCGGTATGGTCGCATGTCAAATTAAGTTCAATTGCTTCACCTATGGCTTGAATGAAAATGCATGACTAACAGAAAATAAATATGCTATGCATGGGAATTATTTTGCTGTGAGAACTATGACTAATTCTCATTTTATGCTTAAATAAATGAATTCCTAAAAATCAAAATTTATGTGTCAACACTCTCGTTGATGCATCCATCCGGAATTGGTTCCAGTGAGACAAGAAGAATACTATGCATTCTTATCACCGCACTTAAAACTAAGTTAAAATACCTATTTA
Source organism: Rhodamnia argentea (assembly GCF_020921035.1). NCBI lineage: Eukaryota > Viridiplantae > Streptophyta > Magnoliopsida > Myrtales > Myrtaceae > Rhodamnia > Rhodamnia argentea. The sequence continues at coordinate 11,131,502 of NC_063155.1, forward strand.
TTGTCACCCCAAACCTCATAAATCCGAACTAGATGACGCAATTTTCACATGATGAGCAAGTACATGTAGGAACATTACCACTCGTTCTTCTACAATTACAAGTCCATCTTCTTTTAACCTACCAATTATATGTACCAACTCGCATAGTAGAATCAATGTATGTCTATCCATCTTAAGTTATTCCACACAATTCAAGTCACTGCTGTTAATGAGGTTGTCAAGGTGATCTAAATGAGTATGGCTTCTACCATATGTACAATCCTTCAATATATGGTTATGGTAGTGCCTTTCAAAAGTAATGGACAACACAATCATGTACATCGTACACAAAAACAACATATGTAGGTTCATCTCCTCTAGTACAATAAAAATGCAAAAACACTAGGCAAGTACAAATTGACAAGTTAGATAATAGTTAAATCATCCAAAATAATATCTTTTTCAAATCAATAGATTTTCACATAATCAATCCATGATTATTGCCGGATATACGCAAACGCAAAGGAAACGAACTAAAGTTGACATGTGAAGTCCTGGAAATTCATAGTTTGTAAGAGACTGAATTCAATAAAAAGGACAATTATTGGATTTTAGTCGGCGTAAAATTTCGGATCGCAAGGACGTAAGTGGCAAATTTTGGACGGTTCCCAAAATGTTGTTCGGTTTAGATTAGGTCTCGAAAATCTTAGTCGCCACGTTTTAGGATTTATTTCCTCAAGCCCGAGCCTATTCTTGACCGAGCCTAACCCGGGAAAATTCAATTTTTATTCTCGGTCAGTTGAGCCAAAAATCCATTTAGTCCCGAATTATTGATTTACCATTTTGCCCCTCTTTCATTCACTAGAAGACAAGATATTGAATATCTTGTGCGCCCCACTTTTGGTATTTTTCCCCAACCACCAGTCAAGTCAACCGGTCAACCACCCCACTCTCATCTCTCTCTCTCTCTCCCTCTCCCGCGCGCTTGCTCCCCTTCCTCTTCCAGTTCCTCATGCGAACCCCCTCCTCCGATCGAGCCTTTCCTCCTTCTTTTTTGGCGATTTTTGTGCGACAGCCACCACCCTCCACCTTCATCCTCCTCCTTCTACCACTTCTTGCCGCCACGACCACCATTCCAAGCGCCATGCGTTGTCGGACAGCCGTGGAACGACCCTCTCGCGCCCATGCTTTATTTCGACGTCTGTGGGCTATTGCAGCTGCGCCCGCCCTTGCCTCCGCTCCCAGCTACCACCTCACCACCCCTACCAACCCTCGGCTCTTGCCTCGACCGTCACAAGCCGCCGTGGAAGCGGCGGAGCAGCCCAGTAGAGCCGACGCCTTATTCTGCCTCTATTCTACCCCAATCTCTGTGTGTCATTGTTCTGGCCCCTTCCGCTGCTTGCCGACCACCCTTAACCGTCGCCCGCAACCTCCTGTTATCCCTCAAAACTCGCGAAAGCTAGTCGTTGCCTGTGGAGGCCGTGAACCACCCCGACCAGCCTCCCCTATTTTAACGTCGCCCCTGCCTTATTTTGACCCCGAGCTACTGCCTAGTCGCCTCCGGCGGTGTCCAAGTGCCATCGCCACCACCTCCAACCAACCCGAAAACCTCCAACCCTAGTTGACCTTTCCTCTAGCCTTGGACCGCCCAAAACTCCACAAAATAGCCCCATTTCCACTGTTCCGGCCGTTGCCTTGTTTTCGCCCGACCACTGTTCACCACCGGCTGCCATTGTCCCGGTCTCTGTCTCGAACCTCGTGTCACTGCCCCAAGGTGTTGCCACATCCCGCAAACCATCCTTGAGCGAGTTGGAAGCCCGGAGCTCGAGTTGACCGCAAGTCGCCGAACGTCACCGCCGAGCCGAGTCGAGTTCATTGTCATCGCCACCCCGAGTTGAGACTGTCTAGGCTAATTTTAAATTAGTGAGTTAGCCCCTAACTCTCGGTTAGGATGCTAATTGCGTTCGGAATTAGATTAATTGGCTAGCTAGGGTGTTTAGGTAGTTTAATTACGGTCGGATTAGATAGAAACGTGGTTTAGGCTAAATGACCATAATTAGTTAAGTCGATCGATTAGCTAGATCATCTGCAGCTAATGGGTGATTAGAATTGATTGTGTTGATTGATCGCGAGCAAGCGATATGGCGTAACCGAGTGGACGCTTAATTGTTGATTGGATTGGACCGCTGATAGTTCAATTTTATGAAATTGGATTAGTATGTATCATTGGATTTGTGGAGCATGTCTGGCTATTTATCCCGATTGTTGCTTGCTCGGATGTTGTGGTTGGATTGTTGGATGTTGTGGATGAAAATTGTGGGTGTCAATCCCACGTTTTCTAGATGCAAAGTCTGGTGGATAATCTACGCATTCATGCAAATCGAGTGAAATCCAACCGCATATTTTAGCATGAAAACGGCCTGGTGCCAAGTCTTTGATCATGACTGCATGAACATTCAGCTAAGTATAAAGATAAGAAATTGACTGATTGTTGCCGGATGTGCTTGAGTGGTTACTTAATGGTTGTTCCCGACATGATCGTGCCATGTCGATCGGAAGTGCACGACTTGTCGGATGCACGTCAATCGGTGTCGTTGGGTTGATCGGATGCTGGTCGCGACTTGTAACTGACCGATGCTCCTATTGGAATGCCTACTATATCGTGTCGTGTCAATCGGAATTACATTGGCATAGTAGTCGCCATCGCCGAAGTAATGGGACGATGCCTAGTCCCATTAGTAAAGTACCAAGTGTCTACTATATCGGGCCATGTAGCCTCATATGTTAATAATTGGACTTCATGTGGTGTCCCATGTGTGCAAGTTGATGTGATACCTTGCCAGTTGTTTGTCTCGTTTGATTGTTGATTTAAGTCAAGCATTGCATTATGCATGGCCGAGGACTTGTAAGTTACATGTGGTTGAATTATGTGTTTGATGCTTTGCGGATTCTTGGTAGGTTAATCCGAGCTAATCAACGCCCTAGTCGGGTTTAGACATTGACTCATTGAGATTATTCTCACCCCGTCGTTGTTAACCATTTTTAGGTCCCAAGTGATGGAACCCGTGGATGTTAGAGCGGGGTTGTTAGAGCAGATTTTGAGAGTAGATGAAGGCTTAACCTTACCCAACCGTGTACTTTTTGAGGTTCTAGTGAGCTGCCCCAAAGAATGGGGTTATTTATGTCTTCTATAGCTTAGTAGAGTTAAGACTCATATGTCTTTTACTTTATGAAATGAAATTTTCTTTTGTGAATAACTTTCATGTCTTTTTACTACTTTACTATCCCACTTTGGTTGTTGATTAGGGAGTTCACGTTTTCGCATGCGCCGTAAGTGTATAGGTCGATAGTGTGCCCGAGACGCTATCCTTCGTGACCTGTGGCGAATTGGTAGGGATGTCGCGGGCTCGGGGATCGGGGTGTGACATCCCCGTCCAAGGTGGTATTACAGCAAGGTCAGGCTGATCCATCCGGTCATGTTTTAGAGTGATAAGGAGCGTTGGGTTCTTGGGATAGTTTGTGGGATTGAAATTCCGTGCATATATTTGTTATTAAAGTTTTAAGGCTGTATGCCCGAGTACTCATTAGTGTTGCTTCGGGGTGAGCGGGATCCCGTATGGTACCGCAAGCAGAGTGGTTTGTTAAGCTAGTTAGATCGGGGTTCATAACGGTTGAGAGCAGTCTTTGGGATATCTACGCCACTAAAGGACAGAGTAGTATCTGTTATAGGGTGCTCTAGGTGTAAGTTTATTATATGTGGTCACATAGAGAAGATGGATTTGATTGTGCAAGAGTATAAACTAGGGAAGTCCAATGCGGTGGCTGATGCGCTAAGTTGGAAGGTGGAGTTAGCCACCGTGAATCGATTGAAATATCCTCCGGTCGAGAGAATCAATGAGGAGTTTATGTATGACCCCGCTGCGAAAGCTCTTCTTAGGTATGCTAAGGAGGACAAAACTCAAAGGTTCTGGTGCGAAGACAACCTGCTTTATACCACGGGGTGACGACTAAAGCTGAAGAAGGTAGTCTTGTGAGAATGTCATGATTCGAAGTGTGCGGGTTATCCTGGTGTCCATGGTACTATGGCATTGGTAGAGGATCAACATTTCTAGACTCACATGCGGGGATGATGTGGAGGCATATGTATAAACGTGTTTGGTGTGCCATCATGATAAACTGGAGCAAAAATCACCAGCTTGTCTCTTGGAGCCGATGCTAGTTCCGGAACGTCCACGGGAGAGCATTTCTATGGATTTTATTGTTGGGTTGCCCAAGTCTGAAGGATATCGGACGTTGATGGTCGTAATGGATCATTTTTCTAAGTATGTGACATTTGTGCTGGTGACAGAGAATTGTCCAGCCGAGGAGGTTGCTAAATTGTTCATGAAGCACATCATCAAGCTCTGGGAAGTTTAATGAACCATCGTGAGCGATCAAGACCCTCGGTTCACTCGGAGATTTTAAACCGAGCTCTTCAAATTGTTTGGAATGGACTTGAATTTCTCTATAAGTTTCCATCCGCAAACGAATGGGAAAATGGAGCGCCACACAATGAGATTAGGTTAAACTAATCGATGTAACCCAATTCGCCTATAATCTACAACGTAGTGAATCAATCGGGAAGAGTCCATTCGAGGTAGTCATGGAGCAACAACCGCTCACACCCAGCGTGATTGTAACAGGGCATAAAGGAAGTAGCCCCACCGCGCATAAGTATACCACGGAGTGGCACGAGAAAGCTAATCTTGCTCATACCTTACTTTATAAAGAGTCGAAACGCATAAAGAAGTAGGCGGATCGGAAGAGATGACACGTGGAGTATCAAGTTGGAGACTAAGTGCTATACAAGTTACCGGTGCGGTACAAGGGCGTCCACAAAGCACTACTCCGACAATACAAGGGGCCGTTCCGCATCGTCCAACGGGTCAGCAATGCAACATACAAATTGGAGCTCCCGACCAAGTTGAAGATTCATCCGGTGTTCCATGCAAATATACTTAAACCATTTCATGTGGATAAAGAAGACCCGGATCGAGGCAAGTCGTAACGGGTGCCGTTTGGAGCTAAAACCTCATACGATCGAGACATCGACTACATCGTGGGGAATCGGGTTGTTCGGAAGCGGTATTGCATGCCAAAGAAGAAGTATCTAATCCGATGGAAAGGGCTTCCCGAGAGGAAATCTAGGTGGGAACTTAGCGAGTCTCTATGGCACTTCCAAAAGCATATCGAAGCCTACCTTGCGGAGAGAGCAACGAGGGCGTTGCCAGAATAGGTGGGGGAGAATAACACAATCCAGGAGAATTGAATCATCCTCGAATTTTTATGCCACGACGGACCGTGGTCTTTCAAAGAATAATACTCTTTAGGATTCTAGACAGATTGAGGGGCAGGCGTTATGGAAATTTCTCGTTTCTGTATTATCGCGGGTAGTTAGGAGTTGGCTTTCCCTGATTTGTACTCTAGCACATAGTCAAATTCCACTAGAAAATCCTGCTAACAACTTGCTTCGGACTCAACTTCTTTTGCGTCCTGGAAATAGCTCAAAGCAACATTGTTCGTCCTCATGACAAACTTTGAACCCAATAGAAAGAGACACTAAGTATGAAGACAATATGCTACGGATATCATCTCCTTTCTTGAATGATATAACTCCGTTCGGCCTCATTCAATTTTCGTGACTTGAAAGCCATAGAATGTCCGTCCCGCATTAAAAAACCCCCAATAGCATAATCGGAGGCATCGGTTTCTACCTTATATGGCTTCGAATGGTTAGGCCATTGCCATAGGCCAATCGATTCAAGACTTGATCCTCACTCAACCCATGCGACCTTAGGAACTCCGCTCCCTAAGTCGGCCTTAACCAGCTCAACTCACAAGACTCCAAAGAGAGAAGTTACGTATACTCTATTACTCGTGAAAATGAGATGATACAACGAGGAGGAGGAAGTCCCCTTATATACAAGTTCTTGTGAGATATCGTCCGTAGATCCCTCCTAGATCTAACAGTGGAGATTACATCTCCCCAACTACCATCTACCCACGATAAATACAGTAACAAGAAATTTCCATATCGCCCGCCCCTGGATCTTCTAGAATTCTCTAGGGTAATCTTCCTTCAATGACCATGGTTCGTCGTGCCGTAAACCCACTTGGGTGATTTAATTCTCCCGAACTATGTCATTCTCTCCCACTCAATCCGGCAATGCCCTCGTCACACTTTCCACCGGGCATTTGACACGGTCCGGGAGAATTGAATCACCCAAGAGGTTTTCGGGTACGAAGGACCGTGGTCTTTGAAGATGGAATACCGTAGAGAATTCTAGAAGATCCAAGGGCGGGCGATATAGGAATTTCTCATCACTATATTTATCGCGGGTAGATGGTAGTTGGAGAGATGTAATCTCCACCGTTAGATCTAGGAGGGATCTACGAACGATATCTCACGAGAACTTGTATATAAGATGACCTTCTCACCCTTATTGTAACATCTCATTCTCACGAGTTATAGAATTTATAGAGCTTCTCTCTCTAGTTTCTCTCTCTAGAAGTCTTATGAGTTTGAGTGGGTAAAGCCGACTTAGGGAGAGGAGTTCCTAAGGCCGCATGGGTTGAGCGAGGATTGAGTCTTGAATCGATCGGCCCGTGACAAGTGGTATCAGAGCTAACATCCAAGCAACCGTAGCCAACATTCATCCAAGAGGCGTGATGGATGCTTCCGGTGTTATCCGTGTCCAAGAAGAGTAGGTCGCGGACGAACAAAGGGGAAAGGCTGCAGAGGTAGTGGACAAGTCGAAGAAAGATCGTCCCAACTCTAAGGAGGTCATGGAGAACTTGGAGACCCGTCTAGTGCAAATGGAACTTACGCTAGCGGAAGTCCAAGGCGCGATCGGGGATATAGCCAATGACACCGATGGAGACGAGTCGGACAAAGGGGTACTCGAGGTGGAAGTCCAAGAGCTGAAGTCCGACATGGGAGAGCTTTGAGGGGAAGTGTTGGGCACTCTGACGTGCACCACCGATGAACTGCGATGACAGAACAATGACTTGCGGGCCTTAGTAGAAGCTATGTGCGGCGAGCGGGATGCGGTCAAGACGAGACTTGACCGGGTAGAGGCAGCACGCGTGAACGGGATAATTACGGTGTAACCAACCCCACGAGTGGACGCCCCGAAGCCTAAGGAGTTTAAGGGCTCAAGGGTGACCAAGGACGTTGACAACTTCCTATGGTACATGACCCAAGACTTCCAAGCGACGGGAGTCACCAACGAGGAACCAAAGGTTAGTACTGCTGCTATGTATCTTATAGAGAATGTTTTAGTGTGGTGGCATCATAGGATGAACAATCGGGTAGGTGAACCGATCATGTCCTGGGAAGCGTTCAAAGCGGAGTTTCGATGCCAATTTTATCTAGCCTATGCGGAAGAAGAAGCCCGAGACGAGCTTCGTCGCCTACAGCAAAAGGGTGGAGTTCGTGAGTATGCGAAGAAGTTCTCCGAACTATTGCTGCAAATCCCTTCAATGAACGACAGGGAAGCCTACCATCAATTTGTTGGTGGATTGAAACCATGGGTCAAGAACGAGATCAAGCGTTATTATGCGGAAGATCTTGCATCGGTAATGTCTGTGGTAGAGACCATGGTGGAATTCAAGCCGGCTCCTACGGGCAAGACGGACTTTCGTCCAAAGAAGAGCTTGGGTGGGGGAGATCGTGACAAGCCTCACCATCCGAGCATGAGGAAACAGTTCTCCGTCCCTCTGAAGGCAAGGACAAGTCGAACAGTAAGGATCGCGGGAAGAAGCTATTCCAAGTCAAGTGCTTCATTTGCAAAGGCCCACATTTTGCCAAGGATGGAACGTCGAAAGGCCGGACCGTGGCCATAGTCAAAGAACATGAAGAAGCCACGAAAAGGGAGGAATTGGAGAAAGAGGAGACGTGACTCGAGGCGTTGCAAATCCTCAACACCATCAAGTCTAAGAAAATCTACAAGTATAAGGGCTTGATGTTCGCACAAATGAAGATCGACTATACCACGATAAAGGCGTTGGTGGACACTGGAGCGTCCGATCTCTTCATCGTGGAAGAAGCTGCAAGGAAGCTAAACCTCAAGGTCGAGAGAGGAGGTGGTTTCCTTAAGACGGCAAACTCCAAGGAAGTCCCGATGGCTGGCATAGCCAGGGATATGGAGCTACACACCGACCAATGGACGAGCAAAGAAGACTAGAGGTAATTCCTATGGATGATTACGATATGATGATAGGTTTGAAATTCCTAGACAAGATAAATGCTTTGGTTATCTTGTTTGCCGATTGTATTTGTATTCTGGGCGATCGGAATCAATGTGTGGTTCCCGTGACTCGTGGGTCAAAAAGTAAGGTCTTTTTGGCCATGCAACTAACTAAAGGAGTCAAGAAGGAAAAAGAAACCTTTTTGGCTGTCTTGAGGACGGAAGATCCTCAAGTCGATGTAAGAGATGTTCCGACGGAAGTGGGCGAAGTCCTCGAGTCGTTCAAGGACATCATGACGCCCGAACCGCCGAAGAAGCTACCGCCACGAAGGAAGGTGGATCATAAGATCGAGCTAGTACCTGAAGCACGATCGCCCGCCATGGCCTCGTATCGCATGGCACCCCTTGAACTAGAAGAGTTAAGGAAGCAACTCAAGAGTCTACTCGATGTTGGCTATATCCGCCCATCAAAAGCTCCGTTTGGTGCCCCGGTGCTCTTTCGGAAGAAGCGGGATGGTTCATTAAGGTTGTGTATCGATTTCCGGGCATTGAACAAATTGACTATGAAGAACAAGTACCCGATCTCATTGATCGCGGATTTATTCGACCAGCTTAGTAGCGCACGCTGGCTCTCTAAGTTGGATCTTCGATCAAGTTACTGCCAAGTAAGGATAGCGAAAGGGGACGAACCGAAGACTACATGCATCACACAATATGGCTCATACGAATTCTTGGTCATGTCTTTTGGCTTGACGAACGCCCTGACCACATTCCGCATGCTGATGAATAAGGTATTCCATCGGTTCTTAGATCAATTCGTAGTAGTATATCTAAACGATATTGTCATATACAGCAAAACGTTGGAGAAACACCTCGAGCATATCAAGAAAGTCTTCCAAGTGTTACGGGAGAACGAACTGTTTGTCAAGCGCGAAAAGTGTTCATTTGCGCAACAGTGGTGCCTTTCCTTGGGCAGATCGTGGGGGAAGGACGGGCACCGATGGATTCGAAGAAGATTGAGGCGATCACGGAGTGGGAGCCACCAAAGAAGGTACTTGAGCTTCATTCCTTCCTTGGTCTAACCAATTACTATCGGCGGTTTATCAAGGGCTATTCGAACATCACCGTTCCGTTCACGGACATGCTGAAGAAAGACTAACCTTAGGAATGGGCGGAACGATGTCAGAGGGCTTTCGAGCGGTTGAATAGAGCGATGATGGAGGAGCCCGTATTAGCGCTGCCGGACCACTTGAAGCCATATGAGGTAGAGACTAACGCTTCTGATTATACGATTGGAAGTGTCTTGATGCAAGATGCTCACCCGGTAGCTTTCGAGTCACGCAAGCTCAACGAGATAAAGCGAAGATACAACGTCCAGGAGAATGAGATGACAGCTGTGGTGCATTGTTTACATATATGGCATCATTACTTGCTGGGATCCCAATTCATCGTTCTCTCGAAGAACCCGGAAGACTTTCTTGATTGCTTGATGTGTTCTTCCAACGTCCCGATGTATATCACAATGTTGTCCGGATAAACCACAACGAATTGATCTAGAAATGGGTGAAGGACGTTATTCATCAACGTGCGTAACGTTGCTGGGGCGTTTGTCAAGCCAAATGGCATGACCAAAAATTCATATGAGCAATAGCATGTGATGTGTGTAATCTTCGGTTCATCCCCTTCCGTAATCCGTACTTGGTAGTTACCCAATTGAAGGTCCAGCTTGGTGAACCAACGTGCGTCACCAAATTGGTCGAATAAGTCTACTATAGAGGGATCGAGTACTTGTTCTTTATTGTCAGCTTGTTCAGCGCACGGTCGTCAATACACATTCTCGGTGACCCGCCTTGCTTCATTTGAAATAGTACCGGGGCACCAAACGGAGCTTTGGACGGACGGATATAATAGGCATCAAGCAAATTCTTGAGTTGCTTTCTCGGCTCTTCCGGTTCGAGGGGGCCATGCGATATGGAGCCATGGCAGATGGCCATGCATCAGGCACTAACTCGATCTTGTGATCTACCTCTCTCTAAGGCAGTAGTGTTTTCGGCAGCTCGAGAGTATAACGTCCTTGAATGACTCGAAGACTTCGACTACCTCCATCAGAACATCCTTCCCTTGGATTTGAGGATCTTACGCTTTCGGGATGCCAAGAAGGTTTCTTCTCGCTTCTTGACTCTTTTACGCAGTTGCATGGCCGAAAGAACCTTATTCTTCGACCCAAGCATCATAGGAACCAAACATTGGTTCCGATCGTCCGTAATACAAATACAATCGGCAAATGGTATAACCAGAGTGTTTATCCTATCTAGGAACTTTAGACCTATCACCATATCGTAATCATTCATAGGAGTTACCTCTAGGTCTTCTTTGCTTGTCCACCGAGCGATGTGTAGCTCCACGCCCATGGCTATGCCGGCCATCGGGATTTATTTGGAGTTCACCGTTTTAAGAAAATCACCCCCTTTCTCGATATTGAGATTTAGCTTCCTTGTAGCTTCCTCCGCGATTAAGAGGTCGGATACTCCAGTGTCCACCAACGCCTTTATCGTGGAGTCATCGATCTTCACTTGTGCGAACATCAAGCCCTAGACTTGTCCATTTTCCTAGACTTGATGGTGTTGAGGTTTTGCAGCGCCTCAAATCGCGATTCCTCCTTCTTCAATTCGTTCCTCTTTTTGGCTTCTTCATGTTCTTTGATGATGCTCGTTATCCGCCCGTTCGACGTACAATCACGGGCAAAATGCGGCCCATCGCAAATCAAGCACTTGACCTGGAATCGCTTCTTCCCGCGATCCTTCCACTTGACTTGCCCTTCGCCTTCGGAGGGGCCGAGGATGATTTACTCTTACTAGGGTGGTAGGATTTACCACAATCTCCCCCACCTATACTCTTTCCCTTCGGGTGGGAATCTGCCTTGTTCGTTAGAGCTGTTTTGAATTTCACCATCGATTTGGCCACGCCCATCGCCGATACAAGGTCCTCTACGTAGCAATGCTTAATCTTGTTATTCACCCGTGGCTTCAGTCCACCAATGAAATGATGGTAAGCCCCTTTATCATTCATCGAGGGAATCTGCAACAATAACTCCGAAAACTTCTTCACGTACTCCCGGACTCCACCTTTACGTTCTAACCAACGAAGCTCGTCACGAGCTTCCTCCTCTATATAAGCCGAATAGAAGCGGCGTCAAAATTCCACTTCGAACGCCTCCTAGGTCGTGATCGGCTCACCTCTCCGATCATCACATCTACTACGCCACCAAACTAAGGCATTCTCAAAGAAGTATAGAGCAATAGTACTCACCTTCAATGCCCGATCGGTGATCCCTATCACTCAAAATACTGATTCATATATGATAGGAAGTTATCCATGTCTTTGGTCACCGTTGAGCCCCCGAACTCCTTGGGCTTCGGGGCATCCACTCGTGGAGCCGGCTGCACCGCGATTACCCCGTTCAAGCATGCCACCTCAACTTGATCAAGTCTCGCCTTAATCGCATCCAGCTCGCCGCGCATAGCCTCTATTAAGGCCTTTAAGTCGTTGTTTTGCTGTGGTAGTTCATCAGCGGTGCACGTCAGGGTACCTATCACCTCTCCACGGAGCTCTTCATGTCGGACTTCAGCTCTTAGACCTCCACCTCGAGCACTCTCTTGTCCGACTCGTCTCCATCGGTGTCGTTGGCCATATCCCCGACCGCGCCTTGGAATTCCACCAGCACAAGTTCCTTTCGCGCTAGACGGGCCTCCAAGTTTCCCATCACCTCCTTAGAACTAGGACGACCTTTCTTCAACTTGTCCACTACCACTACAGCCTTTCCCCTCCGCTTGTCCACGACCAGCTCATTTTTTACACGGGTAACACCAGAAGCATCCATCACGCCTCTTGGATGAATGTTGGCTACTCGGGACTAGTTGTTGGCTTTGATACCACTTGTCACGGGCCGATCAATTCAAGACTCGATCCTTGCTCAACTAGTGCGATCTTAGGAACTCCGTTCCCTAAGTCAGCCTTAACCCGCTAAACTCACAAGACTCTAGAGAGAGAAGCTTTGTACACTCTATTACTTATGAGAATGAGATGATACAACGAGGGGGAGGAGATCCCTTTATGTAGAAGTTCTCGTGAAATATCGTCCGTAGATTCCTCCTAGATCTAACGGTGGAGATTACATCTCCCCAACTACCATCTACTCGCGATGAATACAGTGATGAGAAATTCTCATATTGTCTACCCCCGAATCTTCTAGAATTCTCTAGGGTACTCTTCCTTCAAGGACCACGTCCGTCGTGCCGGAAACCCTCTTGCAATTTATTCACATCGTACCCTAGGGATGGGGTTAGATAGTGAATTTATATATTATGAAATTTGTCGGTCCGATCCCAAAGTTATGGGATGGGGTAAACAATTTCATTGTGCAGATGACATTGTACTTCGGGGGTGAAATCAAATAGTCATACATAATGCACATATTTCGAGGGGCTAGGTACAAGGGAGTATGTATTATACTCAAGGTAGATTACAAAAATATTTGAATCGGACTAAATATATTAAAAAATGATTTTTGGCTTGCTATGGTAGGTGCCCAATTTTAAAGGGGATAAGCCCCTATCCACAAATGATTCACATATCTTTTAAAATAGTAAAGATTATCTCTAAGAATTTTCAGAATAATTAAGATAATTCCTTGATTCTAAAAATATACTTAGAATTTCCAATTGAGATATGCTTGAGATTTCCAAAAATATGAATCAAACCATGAGATATTCTCAATATTCCGAAAATTCAAATTAAGCCATTATCACGTTCAGATTAGATTAGCCTAAACGAAGATTATCCCCGGTTCACCCCAATATTCACATCCATTCGAAATAGGAAATAAAATCGAGGCGAATCAAATTTTTACCTAATCTGAAAATGATTTCTGATTTTGTTTTCCTGTTTGAACCCGGATGAGATTTCGCGGATGATGCTGGAAAATCTTGGAGTCTGAGCTTCGCAGGGACGCGCACGACTGGATTGGCGATTGCTTTACTTCCGGACGCAAGCTCAACTCCTCAATGGCTCACGGAAGCAACAGGTTCGTGGGGATGAAGATACTGCTTGGTTGTCTTGGTCAACCTTGATTGCCTGATGACGGACGACCCCGCCAGCGAGAAAAAGGCAAAGCAAGGACCAAAGGAAAAATAGATTTGCCTTATAAATTAATTGAGAAGAAACCAATCTCACCACTTTATCACGTTAATTCCCATGCTGTTCACCAACTGTGCTTTTTGTCTTTTGTGACCGTGCCCTTGAGTGATATCTTCCATAATCTGTACACGTCCTCTTGTATGGCCGAATATGGTCTTGGACCAAAACCAGAATTTCCGATCGTTCCGCGCACGAGCTTGGATTTGCGCCGCCTATGTTGGTGTGTTCTTTGGGGCGAAGCTGTTTGATGCGGAGCTCGCCAGTGGCGATCGATGCACGCTGTTGGAATCGTGGCTTCATCATCGTGGGGCTCCGCCTGTGCGTCGGGCTTGCTAATAGCACACGGTGGTTATCGAAATCTGACATTGAAGTTCGTTGGTTTGCTTGGTGGAGTGGAAACCGAGATAGGTCGTCCTCATGGGCATCCTTCGTTGACTTCAAACTTTATCTATTTTTCATCAGATCTCAAAACTTGCGTTCTCAATTGAAGGAGCAATGGCACATCAGGAGTGGTGGTGGTGTTACGGGATGCAACGGCTAGACTTCGCCGGGAAACCTTCAAGCACAAGCTAAAAGAAACTCGTCATATGCAGCGTTGCGTTGCACAGTAAAAATCAAAACCGAAGAACCCAAAAACAAGAAAAGAAAACTTCCCTTTTTCCTTGATAGATGTCGTGTGCAGCCAAAGGAAAGATGTTTTTCTCTTTTTTTTCCTTGTCTTCTCTCTACCCCTCTATTCAGCCGTGGAGAACCTCAGCTCCCCCTTTTGTCGCCCCGAATCTCCATTGTCCATATGACCAGAGGGAGAGGGATACGCCTCTTCCACTTGGCGGCCCTCCAATATGCCCTCTCTTTCAATTGTGTGGCCTCCTCTCTATCCGTGCATAACAATTCTGAATAGCCCCCTCTGTTTGTGAAGCATAAGCATGAAAATTAGGTCAAGTTGGGGGTTCTAACTTATGACTCTTTATGAAATAGACCCCGAATCGCAAGATCTTTTTTAATTAAGGCCTAACTTAATTAAGTTCAAAACCTTCAATTAAGTCTATCCATTGCCGGTCCGATGAAAATGTGAATGCAATGTATGCTAAAATAAATATGAAAACTAAGTTAATTATTTTTTGTAGGAACTAAAGTTTAATTCTTGATTTTTATGCAAAATAAACGATTAAAAGAAAAAGTCCAAATTTAGGTGTCAACACTCAGGGGCGACCAATTCGCCCGGACAGTGTCACATCGCCCACTCGTCACCCCGGAGCCACAAAGCTTCACTCACAAGGGTACGCAAGTATAAGAGAACCTGGTCCGTGATATTAGGCTCTAATGATAAGATAAAAAGTTGAATCCTGTTTTTGTTAGAGCAAACATTGTGGAGATAGATATATATTTGAAAGAAGAATCACTAGATTTCCTAAATTCAGCTAGAGTTCAAGAAAATGTCTGCCCATTTCAGACTAGGTGGTAGAGCGAGATTGCAAATATATCTCTATAGTGGAACCTTATCCACTGAAAGTCCATGTATTTTTCTGCCTGCATCTAGATTTCGAAGGGAAAGAAAAATATGACATCTTCTCCTATTTACATTTCAAGTTTGTGGTCGGCCCTCAGTGTAATATCTTATCAAAGTAAAGAGTAAAAGACCCTCGGCATAATGAACTTCGATCCAAGCATAGCTTGGCCATCAATGTATTCATATAGTGTCAAAGAATTGCAATTAGAACTGTTCAAGAGCTCAAGAGCTGCAACAACGCAGTAGACAACAGAAAATCAATCTGAATCAGAAAGAGTTACAGAACAGAACAGCACATGATGCTTCCCCGGCTTTCCTCAACTTGCACAAAAGGGAAAAAGAAGGCAACCCACGACAATGTAAAGATTTTTTTTTTAAGAAAAGATTCTGACAAAAACAGTGACAAATGCCAAACAGTAAAAGTGTGCCAAAAATCAAATCCTCCCACCATCAAAAGGTACCTCTTCATCTGAACCAACAAGGTGCAAATAACTGAGAGAGAGAGAGAGGGTTACGAGCAACTTCTTGAAGAAAGAAGGGCGACGCTTGCCCCGCTCCATGGCCATCTTCGTTCCATGGAAGGTGAAGGTTTGGAGATAACGAAAAGCCCCTTCAAATGCGAAGTGTTTGCAACGAGACAGTTCTCTCTCATTATGACTCGCACTATCAATTGATTTCTCGAAAAGGGACGCTTCATGGGGAAGCCCAAAGATCAGGAGAAATGCTTTGATGGAACTCCACGCTCGAGACAGAATCCAAATAATACTTGTTAATCACTCAATTTAAAAAAATATAATTACTCGTATTATGTTTAATTAGTACGTTAAAGATCAAATTACTTTTGTATTATATATAAAATCAACAAGTATTTTGAGATCACTCGTTAACAACATCTTTGTAAAAATTACTAATTTTTTTCCATACCAAAGATTGAAAAACTATTCTTCAAATATTTTGTGTCCAATATTTTGATATTTTCTATTGATCTTAAATTAGTTTTCATCCATGTGTGATGCCCAAGTTACAAATACAAATCTTACTCTTCAATTATAGCACCTGCAGAAGTATGATTCAATTATTATTATTATTACTATTGTTTCAATTTGTAATAATAAAACCATTTAATTTTTTTCCAATTTATTCAAATTATTCACTGTGAAAAATAATATTTGGTTACTCCAAACATTTACGTGTTATTTAACATCATTTTTACTAAACAATTCGTGTTCTTTATACATGGCCATCATACTTTTTGTTTATGTCGGTGTTCTGTAAAATATTTCGTTCATAAATTAAATTCTAGACATTGATATTAACTACTATGAACTAACGAAAGCACTGCAATATTTATTTGTTAATTTAAGACAAGAAAGGCACTACTTATTAGTCGACCTAAGAAAATTCTAATTATTCAAAGACAAAAAAATCCAGAAGCACTAATAGCTCTCATGATGTGATATGAGAGGCATAACTATGAATGGCAATGATATGCGGCTGCCATTAATTTGCAAATAGCATGTCTCAAAAAATCAAAGGCACCAGTAGGATTTATTACTTTTATGATGAACAAGTAAAAGACATAGGTTCTTAGTTAAAATAGTCTTTTGGCTCCAAAGTTTTATCTTGTTGATACAATGTCAAAGCTAATCAAAATCGACTTTTCTATCGACGAAAAGCAAATAGTTTCTACTTTCTAACTTATATATACGTTGAGTTTTGTTTTAGAATAACTAATTTTATCCATAGTCATCCATGTAAAAATGTTCGTTCTTTCGAAAAACACAAAAACAATTTATACAAACACAACCAAACAGTCACTAAATTGTCATGAAGAACTTAAATAACCTGTCGATTCTTATTAATCTTATCATCTCTTTAGGCTAGGCCCTTTTTTTCGTGTTTCCTTTTGATTATTATGCATTCCTTCTTTTTATGTAAATGATAGACATGTCCGCAAGGTTGCCAGGTCTGACTAGTATTTCAAGCTTAGTTCGAGGGTCCCGCTCGGGCCTCGCTAATGGATCATCTCTACTAATTAATTCCAAGAACAACAAATTATCCTATAAGTAGACAGGGTCAAAAGAGGACTAGAACAACCTTCATAAACATATTGAGCATTGTAAATGGCTTGAAGAGCTCCAATTATTAAATTTATTATTGAACTTTCTGTAGATATTGGGTTAATACCATTAAAATCCATAACTCATACCCGGACTTGTTTTAAGGATGGCTTGTCTTTATCATTGATCTTACTAATTTATCTCAAACTACCATAAAAAAAAATTAAAACTGATGCTCATGATACATTCACAACATATGCCATAATAAAGAAAATGAACCTTTTGAAGAAAAAGATGTGTTTAAGACAAAAAAAAAAAATTTGGGAACCAGGGAGTTAGACCCAAAAAAATGAATTCTTTGATCCGTCCAACAGCCCCCCATTGATAGATACCGAGAGATCGTAGATTGGGACCTCTTTTGCTGATCGCGTTGTACATTTTTTGAATTATATCACAAAATTTATTCTTCAACCCGACAAGTAACAAGGAAAGTTTGTACATAAATTGAATAATGGCGAGAAAAAGGACACTAAAAGTGTCATAACTTCAGTACCATGCTCAATTCAAAAATAAAATGATCACTTAAGTGCCTATTGAAAAAAACAAGGAGGCCAGATTGGAAAAAACCGCTCTCTCATCTATAGCTTTGAGGAAATAGTCAAGCATGAGTATCTCTTTCAACTTTCACATATAAGGATTCCCAAACATCGAAAAACAATTTGTCGACGGCTGGGTTTATAGAATCGCATACACATGAATTATGTTAATTGACTAGTACACAATTTAAGTTTTCTTATAAAAAAAATTACCAAAAAAGTCCTAAATCTATTTCAATTTTATCAATTCAGTCCTAATTTTTTTTTTACCAATTAAGTTCTAAAATTCTTGAAATTGTGCCAATTCGGTCTACTTTTTCGGTTGGCGCTAACGTGATAATTTTTTAATAATTTTTTAATAATTCTTGAAAATTTAATTTTTTTTCTATCTTTTATTTTTATTTTTTCTCTTTTTTTTTTTTTTCCTTTCCTACTACTATTGTGGCAGGCAAGTTGTGGCTAGCAAAGGTCATCGGAGCCCATCAAGCACCGACAAGGGCTTCACAAGGAGCGGCCGCGGGCGAGACCACCTTTGCCCACGGCCGGCAAGGCTATGGCAAAGCTACCCTCACCTATGGCCATGATGGCCTCACCCCGGCTGGGCGGGGGCCACAAAGCCTTTGCCGACCATAGTAGCAATAGGAATAAAAAGAGAAAATAAAAAAAAATATTATTAAAATTGTCCACGCTATCATCGATCGATAAAGTTGACCGAATTGACATAATTGTAAAAGGTATAGGACTCAATTGATAAAATAAATAATGATTTAGAACTGAATTGGTACAATTATCATAAATTTAGGACTATTTTTGTAATTTTCCTTATTTTGTTCAATGAACACAGGTATTGTGTTTCAACAATACGAAATGGTTAAAAAAAATTCTTGTTGCAACATTTGAGGAATTTTATGTTAATGAGCGTTTTTGAAGTGCTTGTTAAGTGATTAATTGACCTAATTAATGGATTTGGCCAACTCGAAGGTTTGTCCTAAATGAGCGGACAGCGGACTTCGCCAAGAAAATTGGCTTACATGGGCAAGCGCCGCTTTTGACTTGGGCCCAATGGTTTTCTTGGGCCGGGCATGGGCAGGATTGCTTGGGCCAATGTCCAACTCAATCCACCCATTTGTTTGTTTGAAAATACGGCCATCGGAACTTTAACGCGGATTGAGTTGGTTCAGCCTACTCCCATATTTTCTAGAGGTGAGCTATTCTAGGTTTCAACAAAATCTAGAACTTATACGCCGGAATCGATTTGTTATTTTTTGGAATCTGAAACCTACAATATTAGAGGCTCTATGGTCTACCTAGGTTTTACATGTATTTTTAATTGTACTATTCTAGTGATTTACTACATCTATTTACCATCATTTACTGTAACAATCTACTAACTATAACTCATATTTAGACACGCAAAGAGTATGAAACATTGAGAAAGTAAACGTCTCAGTCATTTATTAGGAATGAAAATTCAAACCAATGATTTCAGATTACATATTCATCATCAAACGCCATAGAATACTTAATTCCACGAAGACATAGAATAAAAAAAACAAAAACAACACTTGCTTCGGGTTCTAGGTTTCGGGTTCCCACTTGGAACTTGCCCGCCGGAGTCGGTTCCATAATTTTTAAAATTTAAAATCTACCATGCATATCATAGTACCTACCATATTTCCACCTATTTGGTTCTCCGTTCTCGATTATACCTAGAACCATGCTTACCCTTAATATTTCCCACGAACTTCTTAGGGAGTCATATGTAGCATAGACACAGAGTATCAAGATAAAAATAACTTAATCAAAAAGAGATTTTCCTATAAATTTCCCACATAATTTTCGGCAGAAGGACATCTCAAGTGCTAATATTTATGTACGGCACTCACTTTAGTTTTAATATTTTTTTGGATCGGTTAAGTGCCAATTTTTTTGAAAAATGGTTATTTAAGTGCTGACTCCGGTAAGGTTGCTGGAAATTCTCGTCGTTGGCACTAAAGTGAGTGTTTTTTCTCCAATTTGGCACCACAGTGATCTTTTTTTGGATCACTTAAGTGTCATTTAAAAAAAATGATTATTTAAGTGCCAACTCCGGTGAGGTGCAGGAATTTCTTGTCGTTGGCACTATAGTGATTGTTTTTTCTCCAATTTGGCACTTAAGTGAACCAAAAAAAAATATATTGGCACCAAAGTGAGCTTCGTACACAAATATTAGCATTTAAGGTGTCCTTTTGCCCATAATTTTCAATGTAGTTTTTGTTTGTGATTATGTCTTTTATTTAATTAAGTATTCTATTATGTAAACAAATCGTGTCAAAGTTACCTGCTCAAACAGTTCTGAGCTTTCGACCAAAAAATACAAAAATAAAAAGAAACAGTTCTGAGCTGCAACAAAATAGATTTGTACTGCAGTTTACGAAGCCATTTCATGTTTCAAAAAATCACAGCTAATTTTCACGCCTCCCAAAACTGAGTATTGCCACTCCCTTATTTTCTTCACTCGGAGCTTGAAACAACTCTGAAAAGTTTTCACTCCAAACGGTTCAGCTTCTCTCCCTCTACTTTTTCTCTCTTCATCGCTGACGTCGTTCACTGTAAGTTCAAGCGCTCTCTCTCTCTCGCTCTCCCCGTTCGTCTCCCTTTCACCAATGCCTGTGCCTACGGAGTGACTCGCTGACTTGGGTTTACTGTGGTTTCTCTATCTTTTTTTTACCTTAGTATTCTGCTCCTTGATAGTTAGGAATTGGAGGAATACACGTGAATCAACTCGATATCCTATCATCGTTCATATTATGCCTCAGTTACATTTTTAACGTTCGAAGAATTCGATCTGAGTTTGGGTTTGAACGTGTTGGATCTCCCTCGGAGGAGTTTGGGTCTGTTTTTGCATTTCTTATTTTGGCCATAGTCCGTTCTTATCAGAAAATTCTTGAATAAATATGATGATAAACATTCGAATATAGTTGCTGATCTCGTACTTGAATTGTCAATGCTTTCTGTCCAGTGATTTATATCCATGGGAAACACAAGACGCATCATCAAACGTTTGGGTAAACGAGTGGTGCAGGTAAGCTACGAGTTAGAAGAGAAGGTTGAGAAACAACGCAATGGTCGCAAGCTACACTCTAATTCAGGGACTGCAAATGTGAACGCGTCAGGTAATACCTACCTATGTATATTGCTCTGAAGTTCTGCATCATGATATACTAATGTGGTCCAAGTATTGGTCTGGTTTGATAGTGTTTTATCCTTCTTTTGATATTTTTAGAATTTACTGTCTGATAGATTCCTCTAGAAAACGAAAGCGCGGGTTCACGCGTCTTCCGGGTGTATGGAATCTTCCTCCTGGGAAACGCATCAGGGTTCTGTTAGGGAAGAAAATGCAGCCTATTGGAGTTGAAGGAGGTTTGCTCGGGGAGTTTCTCGGGACCATTGCTAGAAATGGCGAGTTGGCACCATTGTTCACAACTTGGAAGCAAATTACTGAAGATATGAGACATGCTATGATTCGGATTGTAGAGGTTGTTAGCTAGTGTTCAGACAAAATTCCACTCATCATGTTATAAAGTATATAACATCATTATGAATTTTTCTTTTTTGTAGTCCAAATTTGATTATCCTCGTATACCAGCTATGGAAAAATGGATTCTACATTCCATAAACTCTAAATGGAGAAATTGGAAAAGCAATCTAAAAGCTGCTCACTACGATAGCTCTCAGCCATTATCATATCATCTGAAGCATCTTCCGGAAAGGGTGAGAAGAGATCAATGGAAAAATCTTGTCGCTTTTTGGAGTTCAAAGGAAGGGAAGGTATGAATCTCGTTCTAGCATTGTTTTAATATGACTTGTCCACACAAAATGGACTTTTGTTACCCGATTAGTCAATGCCGGTTTTGTGATTTACCTTTGTTGTTTTATTTGCTGCAGAAGCTGAGCAACATAAATAAGGCTAATAGAGCAAAACAGAAGATACGGCACACCTTAGGGAAAAAAAGTTTTGCAAGGATAACAGCAGAAAAGGTACTCTTGTGTCTCCCCTTTCTGTTTCCCTAAAGGTGGTATTTATAATGTGAAATCAATACTTTCTCTTTAGAGGAGATTGTCGTATATCTTTGCACATAAGTCCAGAGTTTTTTCCCACTTTTTCAACAATAAGCTTGTTTTAACCGCAGTTGTGATAGGAAGAAAACATGATTGTCTATGTTGTTAGCACCTGCATTGATATGTTGTTCTTCCTCCAGCTTGGTGATTTGGATTTTCTAGTGACATTAGAATTATCCATAACTTGATTTCAGGTTTATCTAGCTTGCAAGGACCACCATCATCATTCATGAATGATCTATACAGCAGCTAGAGCTGTAAAGTAAACTTGAGATTATGAAACCTGTACAGATTTCTATAACTTAAACCATCATACATGCGTGCACACTTACCACAATGGTTGCAAAGCCATTCAATATAGTTCATCTAATATCGACCAATGTTATGCAGTCTTGGCAATGACAATATTGCTACTACGATGCACAGAATTTATACGGTTATATGAGCAGAAGCCGAACGGATCAAGAATAGAGAGCGAGCTGGAATGAATAGTCTAAAATTAAAACCCAAAAAGGCTAATTTCCTAGTGTGTGTTTTCATATGGTTTCGGTGGATGGCAAGTCATATGACAATCATCAAGGAAAAATCATAGAAAGGAAGGACGTGATTATTTTTTCAATTTGATATCTTTGGACTTCTTTTCCTGTTTCACTGGACATTGGGAAATAATGAATGCCTTTTTGATATGGTTCGTTCAATTATGCTGACTAACCAAGCTCTGTCACATGATGCGTCGAATTCAATGAATTGCCTCTGTTAATAGGAAGCAGAGTTAGGAAGGGAGCTAAATCGTGTTGATTTGTTCATACTTAGTCACAAAAGAAAGAAGGGCAAGAAACCGGTGGATAAGGCTGTTGCAGAGGCTATTGTACGTATTTATGAGTTCAGCTGACAATTGCTCCCAATAAGTACTAAAATCAGTAGTTTAAGAAGTTCTTCATGTTATTAAACTGCAGGGAAGTATGAATGACCTCGCGGAGGTATATCCAGAACTTTGCAAGAGCGATACCCCCTTAAATGAAGATGTTGTTTCTCTGGTGTTGGGAAAAGAGAAACCTGGACGCATCCGATGCTACGGCATAGGGCCATGCCCAAAAGACTTCGGGGCCTCCAACTCTAGTTGTCATCCAAAAGAGAAGTTAAGGTCTGAGAATGGAAAAGATGAAGAGATTCACAAGTTAAAGGAAGAATTGAAAGCAGCGAAAGAGCAATTGAAAACCACAAATGGAGATGTACAAGAGTTACAGGCCCAACTGAAAAAGATGTCCAACAGAGTAGAGAAATTGTCAGCATACTGCAGACTTTAAGTGGTCTCACAAGATCTGGACATGGTCAGCAATTCATGAGACATGGTATGCAGCTAATTTCATTGAATTCAACATAGTGAAAGGT
Source organism: Rhodamnia argentea (assembly GCF_020921035.1). Lineage (NCBI taxonomy): Eukaryota > Viridiplantae > Streptophyta > Magnoliopsida > Myrtales > Myrtaceae > Rhodamnia > Rhodamnia argentea. The sequence continues at coordinate 11,154,564 of NC_063155.1, forward strand.
GTTTTATTGACTAAATATTGAGTCACCTGGATGTTGGGGACTAAGGTGGATTAAAAGGGAATATTGGTGGATAGGCTTGAAACTTGAGTTTGCTATCAGGATTGCTTTGATGAATAGCTTGAAAGAGGGTTACAAATGTAGCGTTATGTAACCATGCTTTTCCTTTTTGCTGTGATTACATTGTGTTTTGGGTTTACTTCTATTGCGTTATGCCTTGCTCTTTTCAGTCTTTTTGAAGAGTACAAGTGATTGCCTTTATTAACCACTGCTGTGTTGTTTCTCTTTCTTTCAGTGTTTCGAGATAGGAACTGTTGAGCTCTCTTGTTCTTCTCTGTATTGATCTAGGAGTGTTCTAGTAACATTAATTTGAAGACAAGTTGAGATGTTGCCGGTTCTGGCAATCGAGAGTGGTTGAGGGGCACAGTCAAATGCTTGGAAATGGTCACTGTTAATGTACTGCTTATTTAATTTACCTAATGCCATTCGCTGATTACATTACAGGACCTCTATTTTTTGCCCCTCAATGGATTTCTTCTTCTTCTTCTTCTTCTTCTTCTTCTTGCTTTTAAGTTAGTCTTCTATTTCGCAATGGATTTCTCGAGTTCAGTGGGTTACAGCAATGATTGTGATTTGTGAACTCTGCATTTGGATTTATGGCATTTCATTATTTATTGAAGCGTTTGTTTGTTGCTTTGGCGACTGAGTGTGTGTCAATGGACCTCAGCATTATGCATTTTGCAATTTAGTGAATGGAGCTCCTCTATCCACGTCGCTGCATTTTTTTCAAGTGATGGAAAATGTGGTTGGCCACGTCTTGCTCGTTCTGTTTTAAGGAATTAGCTTTTTAGAGCAGTTAGGTAATATCTCTTTTAGGTTTTGATATGCTTTACATATTAATTGTGAGCCCCTCTGTCCTTCAATTTTATTACTTTCTGTGATCTAAACTTCTCTTAAATCTCTCTCTAATCCAAATTATGAAGGTTTAACTGTAGGATGTTTAAATGATCACTAAAATGATATTGTGTGCTGGTTTTGTGCCCATAATGCTTTGTCTACTTTGACAAACTCATTTGATTGTAGGATGACCATCATAATAACACGCCAGAAAGATCTCCAAACATCATTTTGTGCTTTCAATAGTCAAGTCATGAGCCATGCCCTAAGACACGATAGAAGTCGCATGAGCCAGTTGATCTGGCATTCCCTTACTTGTGTGGTCTTAGAAATTGCTTACCAAGTCACACTTTCTCATCACAAGGACCGTAGTGTGAGAAACACTAGAGGGAGAATCTCTGGAAGTTCTAGTGCTTGTGAGATTATACAAATGAGGGGAAGGGGGCCCCTATATATACTATCACAGCCGTAGATCTTCTTCCAATATAATGGTAGGGTTTCTATCTTCCCAACTAACAACTACCCGCATTAATTATAAAAATTCTCTGGAATATTGTACATTTCTTATATTGTCCATCCCTAAGAATATTCTTGAGAACTCGAGAAATATAGGAGGTTCACCTTGTCTTCTTGGATCATTCACGGTCCTTTGTATATTGAAAACCTCCAGACCGTGACATCTCCCCATCATATTGGGCGACGCCATCATCCCATCTTAGGCATTGCAGGCATCAATTTGCTTCTTGAATTTTGCCAAAGAGCTTTCGCAATTCCCAACTTGCTTCACTCTTCGGTAGGAAATTCTAGATCGAGTTCTTCAAACTGTGAGGGTCGGACCTCAACTTCTCCACGAGCCTACATCCCAAACCAATAGCCAAATGGAGAGGGTGAATGCACTACTGGAGTTTGACACAATATGAAAACAATGTAGAAGGCTAAGGCGTAAAGCTAATCGATGTAGCTCAGTTCTCTTATAGTAAGCCCATGGGCAAGAGTCCTCTGGAGATCGTGAACAGGGGGTTGATACGTCGATATGAAGGCCCATTTCGAGTGTTGCAGCGAGTCAAGAGGGTGGCATACAAGCAGGAGCTCCTATCAAAGTCAAAGGTACATCCGATGTTCAATGTGAGTATGCTTAAACAGTTTCATGCACATGAGGAAAATATGGACTGAGGAGAATCGCACCTCTTTTGGTAAAAACCTCGTATGACTGAAATGTTGATTCCATCATGTGGATCGAGTCATACAGAAGAGGTATTGCACGCTGAAGCAAGAGTATTAGATCTGATGGAAGGGTCTACTGTAGAGTAAAGCAAGATGAGAAACCCCAGAAGCTCGTTCACAATTAAAGAAGCAAATTGATGCCTTCCATGCCGAAGATGCGACAAGGGCGTCGCCCAAATGTTTTCAACATACAATGGATAGTGGATAATCTAAGAAGACCGGACGAATCTCCTGCTGGAGCTTCTCGAGTTCTCTAGAATATTTTTAGCAATAGGCAATATAGATTTCAAAATTATTTGTTATACATATCACATGTGTGCAGCCACGATTCAGGAGTGACAACCATCAAGCTCTCCAGATTATAGGTCCGTCTGGACACAATACCCTCAGTAGATGATATAAGGTCTTGTTTTATTTGAGGGGTATCTGTGATGCAAAGCACTTCATTATAGCCCCCAAATACTTGTTATCACTTCAACTTTCAATCCAACCGAATAACCACACTTGATATCACTTGGACAAACTTCTGGGCTTTTTCAGTAGAATGACAGTTTATAACCTTAAATTTGTAAACCACGAAAATTTGTAACCCTAAATTTAGTAGGATAATGACTCAGTAAAATATACAGAGTCATAAAATGAATCAGTCGGCAAAGTAACTATTTTCTAATTTTTATGAGCCAAAGTGCATCATTCATCCAAAGAGAGATTTTGGGTCTACCTGGTCCTCAGATTGCGTTCTTGGAGCTCCATCAACTCCGCGACTCCCTTGCGAAAACATAGATAGAAGTGAGGGATTAATATACCATTAAAAATTATCAACTAGTTTCTCATCACACAATTGCATCAATAGCCATTTCTTTTCTTATCACATCCTATCCAGTGCTATCTTGACTCAAAATCCAGAAGACCAAACGCATAGGGTATTAATACTAGTAAAAATTTCATGGATTTTGTCATATCCTATCCACTGTTTAGTGAACTGCGGATTGAAAGTCGGATATTCTCATATCATGTCCTATCCATTATTTGGTAAAAACTGTATATAAATATAGATGACATATATATCCCTATGTAGTGCCCCCAAAATAATATCAATCTTATTTTCACGCAAATAACATTATCATGCACAAGTGTAGTTGAAAACGTGCACAATTAATTAGACTTACAAACCTTGTTGCAAAAAAAAAAATTAAATTAGGCTCACAATACCACTATATTTAAATTATTATTTATGTTATTGAACAACACTTCTAATGGATCGAAGTTTGTAAAATAGCAAGCATGTATTATTAATTCATTTGAAAGCAAGATAAATGGTAATGTAATTGAGCCTTCGAGGAGGTAAGTAACCTGTAGTTTAGCCATAGTTCAAGTATTACATAAGGAATGTGTCTCAATAATAACAAACCAACACCATATTATACATGCCTAATAGCAATTGAAATAAAAAAAAAAAAAAAAAAAACTTACAACTCAAGTCTTACAACTATGGGAAACAAATGATTCTTCCAAAAATGTCAAGTCATACAACTCCTTCATGTCCTCGACTTGCATTCCACTCATTAAACATTTGTACTATCAAATTTTGTCTCCATGTCATCCAATGATCTGGCCTCTCAACAATATCAATTGTTTCCACATCTTCAATGGCGTTAGTAACTTCATCTAACTACACCTCGATTGGATCAATAGCCATTTCTCTTCTTGTCAAGTTGTGTATAAGGCAACAAGCTATGATTATTTGACCTTGCATACTGATTGGATAAAAAGATGGACTCCTAAGAATAGCCCACTGTAATTTAAGGAGATTGAAGCATCTTTCTATGACATTTCTAGCTTAAGAATGCTTTATGCTGAAGTACTCCTCAGCAAAATTTGGCATACAACTTGCTGTCCACTCGGATAAGTGGTATCAAGTACCTCTATATAGAGCAAGAAAGCCCTCCCCATTCGTGTATCCATCATCTACAAGATCATAATTACCTAATAACAAATAATAACATCATTAATTGTCTTATAATCGTCAATACATACATGAAAAAGAATGCAACAAATTTATAAAGGCTTATCTAACCAACGAGAATCTTCAGACCATTTGGTTTAACTAAAGCATCTCAAAGCATTATAGAATCTGCTGCGGAGCCTTTCCATCCAGGTAAATCATATATAAATCTCATGTCATGTGAACAAACTCCTAACATATTAGTCGCTACCTCGTCCTTTCTATTTCGGTACCTCGGTTTATCAACCTCCGAAATCCATACCCTAATGTATGTGCCATCTAGTGCTCCTAAGCAACTCAAGAAACATGAAATTAATGAAATAATCTTAATTTTAAAGTATTAAATTAAACCATGCAATGGTGTAAACATACCTTAAACCATTTCCATCTCTCTATCGCGACCAAAAATTAGGCTAACAGATTATCAAGTTAATTAAATTAACTAACCTAATTCGGACCCTCTCAAGTTTTACCTAATCGCAACTTAGGTTCAATTCATGAAAAATATTCAATTAGAGCCACCACAAATCATTTCACGGAAAGTTGACTAGAAATCTTAATAAAATAGCGGGAGAATTATTTTATTTCTGCGTACGAGAGAAAAATGAGTTCGGGGACTTGGTTACATTAATTGGAAAAATTAATACCCTTTCGGTACCAATTTCATGAAAGATCTCTTTTTGATTGATCGATGTAAATTGATTGATTTAGGAAAATGTGACATGACCATGTATTATGCGAAAATGGTTTGATTTTTTTTTAGTATTTTTGGCGAAAATAAAAAGCACTCAAAAATCAATAAAAAAAACTTGAATAAAAAAAACCCATTATATACCTTTTAATTTCTAATTTTTTCAAAAATTCACTCATCCCCAAAGATATGGGTTAAAGAAGAATTTTTATCCGCTATATCCTCAAAGATTCAAGCCGGTATGCGGATAGGGGTATAAAACAACAACGTCCCTTTTGTCAAAGGGAAAAAACACGAAATTTTATATTAAATCACCATCCTATTTCATAAGATCATGGCCAAGGCATATAATTTATTTTTCGACGGGACAAGGCACATGGGAGCACATATTATGGGCATGTTTGTTTATAAATGTGCAAACTTTATAACAAGCAAGCAATCAAACAAACATGACTAAAAATAAAATAAAAATGAGCCAATTGATTTTAATTTTCGAAAATTTGCAAGGGGTGGCCGAAAATGTGATGTGAGGGCCCTGTTTTCCTCATCCAAAGTTCGAATTAATTTGAGAAAATTATCCTTAAGAATAAAAAAAATATTTCAGATAATTCTCAAAGAAATTGGATATTGTCCAATCGAATTCAAATCTTATCTCTAATCAAATAAATTCAGGAAATTCATGAGAGATAAGACAAGACCAATCCACATGCTAGAGATAAGCATTCAAAGCAAAGGATTTATCCGCAACAAATTCGATATTATCCAATTTAAATATCCTCAAAGATTAGACAAAAGTTCGGTTTATTAGACTTCATCTATAACATAGAGATAACATCAAGAAATCGCAAGATAACGCAACTCAACCAATTTAAGTGATAAAATTCAAAAGCAAGCATCATCTATCCACATGAGCAATTTGGCCATTGAGAGTGAGAATGCCGAAAATTAATTCCTGTTCCACAAAGATTTTTCCATTTTTCAGTTCGTCCAATTTGATCCAAAAAAATTGTTGAACAAAATTCGAGAAAAGATTTTTCCAATCAATTTAATTAATTTTCAAATATGTGCATGCAATTCAACTAATTTTATGATCAAATTAGTCTTGTTCAAGGAACACGGAATTTTCATTCTAAACATAGCAATTTTCGGTTTACCCATGGATTTGGTAGAAAAGGTTTAATTTTCCCAACTTTCATTGCAAATCAAGTGTGCTCGTGACATTACAAGAACATCAAAGCAAGTTTCCAAGTGAACAAGAATGAATTGGCAATCAAAAGTTGATAAGAATTGCCTTTCCAAGCTAAATTCCAGCACGCGCACTAGCTGTGTATGTCGCCTAGGATAGCCCTTTTTGCTCAAGATGAGTTCCGGATTTACCCAATCTCTAACAAAAGATAAGTAGCGATGTTAGATTTGCAATAACAATGAAAAATAAGATTGAATCAACCTCGGAATGGGGTTGTTTTGCGGCTAGACAGCAGGACTTGCGGTGGCCGTTTGCGAAGTGGATGGAGGGGGACGGTGGTGCTTGGCTGTTGACGGTGAGTGTCGTTGACGTCATGAGAGGGAAAGCCACTGGTTGTGCTCGCCGATTCTCAGTAAGGGAAGCAATAATATTGACCAAGCTTCAAAGAAACCCTTTTTTTGTGTCTGATCAATCCTTCCTATTGCTTCAACAGTTTGACTCTTCACACATGATTGGGCTGGGAGGAACTCAATGCATCATTGCTGGACAAGTGGAAGCGTGCATCTTTCCTATGTCAATGCGACTTGTGGATGTCTCTACCGAGCACACCAAGAAGACTAGGCTTCAATGATGGTATCGGCTCAGCTAAGGTTCGTAGTGAGATCTTGACGTTAAGGAGACTCTCGGTTAGGGCAATGGCGAAGTTGCTTAGAGGAACATAAGCCTCGATAGATGGATGCGCTCTACTGACTTCACTGGATGATCCGCAAAAGAGAGAACTTCACAGCATGGACTAATGTGGCCTCGTTATCCCGATAGGCAGCGGAATTTGAAGTCGCCTCGTGTTGGCTTACAAGCTCCCTGCTTTTCCTATTATTTTTTTTATTGTGCCATGTACTTCTGTGAATGGCCTGGAGAAAATAAAAAATCAAAGAATGAAAGAGCAACGCAGATATGTGATACTCAAGAAGGATCCACTCCCCTTTTCTTTTCAACATGCCCCCTCCTTTTGGCGTTACATGCATATCAATATAGTTGCAGTAGATGTGTCCGTGGAGAAACCTTTGACTCGCCTCTCAATGTCTTTCTCCTCTTCTCTTCTGCAGCCCTCAAAACCGTGTGCATGACCCTTATTGGCGAACACTACCGAATATACCATGAATTACCGAGGGAACTTCGGAAGTGCAGAGAGATCGGAAAACAATTCCGCCTGTGTCTCTCCCGTAGCCGCGCACTTAATGAATGCCCCCCTATGGCCGTGTATTACAATGAAGTGTCCTTTTTCAAACCTTAGGCTTAGCTCTCTATTTATAGACTAAGAATTTTCTAGTCCTAGTTGAATAAAGACTCATCATCGACCTTGGATTAAAAATTCTGATTTTTGAGAGTCCGATCTCTTTAAAACTCTTCAAAATTTCAGCCACAAATTGGAATCTCATTGGGCCAGGCGAATTTTATGTGAGTTCGGGCTATGCCGGGCTCTTTTGGGCTCAAATCGAGCTTTAACTAATTAATTAATTAATTAAAAGCCTTGAATAATTCAAATAAGGAAAATGGGCTGAATTAAGTTTGAAAAATAGGTCTAAGCTCTCTTGTAAAATTCGGCACACCTCCTGTTATGCTTGATTGGAAATTTCCAACCGAGTCCGGTATGGTCGCATGTCAAATTAAGTTCAATTGCTTCGCCTATGGCTTGAATGAAAATGCATGACTAACAGAAAATAAATATGCTATGCATGGGAAATTATTTTGCTGTGAGAAATATGACTAATTCTCATTTTATGCTTAAATAAATGAATTCCTAAAAATCAAAATTTATGTGTCAACACTCTCGTTGATGCATCCATCTGGAATTGGTTCCAGTGAGACAAGAAGAATACTATGCATTCTTATCACCGCACTTAAAACTAAGTTAAAATACCTATTTATTGTCACCCCAAACCTCATAAATCCGAACTAGATGACGCAATTTTCACATGATGAGCAGGTACATGTAGGAACATTACCACTCGTTCTTCTACAATTACAAGTCCATCTTCTTTTAACCTACCAATTATATGTACCAACTCGCATAGTAGAATAAATGTATGTCTATCCATCTTAAGTTATTCCACACAATTCAAGTCACCGCTGTTAATGAGGCTGTCAAGGTGATCTAAATGAGTATGGCTTCTACCATATGTACAATCCTTCAATATATGGTTATGGTAGTGCCTTTCAGCAGTAATGGACAACACAATCATGTACATCATACACAAAAACAACATATGTAGGTTCATCTCCTCTAGTACAATAAAAATGCAAAAACATTGGGCAAGTACAAATTGACAAGTTAGATAATAGTTAAATCATCCAAAATAATATCTTTTTCAAATCAATAGATTTTCACATAATCAATCCATGATTATTGCCGGATATACGCAAACACAAAGGAAACGAACTAAAGTTGACATGTGAAGTCCTGGAAATTCATAGTTTGTAAGAGACCGAATTCAATAAAAAGGACAATTATTGGATTTTAGTCGGCGTAAAATTTCGGATCGCAAGGACGTAAGTGGCAAATTTTGGACGGTTCCCAAAATGTTGTTCGGTTTAGATTAGGTCTCGAAAATCTTAGTCGCCACGTTTTAGGATTTATTTCCTCAAGCCCGAGCCTATTCTTGACCAAGCCTAACCTGGGAAAATTCAATTTTTATTCTCAGTCGGTTGAGCCAAAAATCCATTTAGTCCCGAATTATTGATTTACCATTTTGCCCCTCTTTCATTCACTAGAAGACAAGATATTGAATATCTTGTGCGCCCCACTTTTGGTATTTTTCCCCAACCACCAGTCAAGTCAACCGGTCAACCACCCCACTCTCATCTCTCTCTCTCTCTCTCTCTCTCTCTCTCTCCCTCTCTCCCTCTCCCGCGCGCTTGCTCCCCTTCCTCTTCCAGTTCCTCATGCGAACCCCCTCCTCCGATCGAGCCTTTCCTCCTCCTTTTTTGGCGATTTTTGTGCGACAGCCACCACCCTCCACCTTCATCCTCCTCCTTCTACCACTTCTAGCCGCCACGACCACCATTCCAACCGCCGTGCGTTGTCGGACAGCCGTGGAACACCCCTCTCGCGCCCATGCTTTATTTCGACGTCTGTGGGCTATTGCAGCTGCGCCCGCCCTTGCCTCCGCTCCCAGCTACCACCTCACCACCCCTACCAACCCTCGATTCTTGCCTCGACCGTCACAAGCCGCCGTGGAAGCAGCGGAGCACCCCAAGAGAGTCGACGCCTTATTCTGCCTCTATTCTACCCCAATCTTCGTGTGTCATTGTTACGGCCCCTTCCGCTGCTCGCCGACCACCCTCAACCGTCGCCCGCAACCTCCCGTTATCCCACAAAACTCGCGAAAGCTAGTCGTCGCCCGTGGAGGCCGTGAACCACCCCGACCAGCCTCCCCTATTTTAACGTCGCCCCTGTCTTATTTTGACCCCGAGCTACTGCTTAGTCGCCTCCGGCGGTGTCCAGTTGCCATCGCTACCACCTCCAACCAACCCGAAAACCTCCAACCCTAGTTGACCTTTCCTCTAGCCTTGGACCGCCCAAAACTCCACAAAATAGCCCCATTTCCATTGTTCCGGCCGTTGCCTTATTTTCGCCCGACCACTGTTCACCACCGGCCGCCATTGTCCCGGCTTCTGTTTCGAACCTCGTGTCGCTGCCCCAAGGTGTTGCCACATCCCGCAAACCATCCTTGACCGAGTTGGAAGCCCGGAGCTCGAGTTGACCGCAAGTCGCCGAACGTCACCGCCGAGCCGAGTCGAGTTCGTTGTCATCGCCGCCCCGAGTTGAGACTGTCTAGGCTAATTTTAAATTAGTGAGTTAGCCCCTAACTCTCGGTTAGGATGCTAATTGCGTTCGGAATTAGATTAATTGGCTAGCTAGGGTGTTTAGGTAGTTTAATTACGGTCGGATTAGATAGAAACGTGGTTTAGGCTAAATAACCGTAATTAGTTAAGTCGATCGATTAGCTAGATCATCTGCGGCTAATGGGTGATTAGAATTGATTGTGTTGATTGATCGCGAGCAAGCGATATGGCAGAACCGAGTGGACACTTAATTGTTGATTGGATTGGACCGTTGATAGTTCAATTTTATGAAATTGGATTAGTATGTATCATTGGATTTGTGGAGCATGTTTGGCTATTTATCCCGATTGTTGCTTGCTCGGATGTTGTGGTTGGATTGTTGGATGTTGTGGATGAAAATTGTGGGTGTCAATCCCACGTTTTCTAGATGCAAAGTCTGGTGGATAATCTACGCATTCATGCAAATTGAGTGAAATCCAACCGCATATTTTAGCATGAAAACGGCCTGGTGCCAAGTCTTTGATCATGACTGCATGAACATTCAGCTAAGTATAAAGATAAGAAATTGACTGATTGTTGCCGGATGTGCTTGAGTGGTTACTTAATGGTTGTTCCCGACATGATCGTGCCATGTCGATCGGAAGTGCACGACTTGTCGGATGCACGTCAATCGGTGTCATTGGGTTGATCGGATGCTGGTCGCGACTTGTAATGCACCGATGCTCCTATTGGAATGCCTACTATATCGTGTCGTGTCAATCGGAATTACATTGGCATAGTAGTCGCCATCGCCGAAGTAATGGGACGATGCCTAGTCCCATTAGTAAAGTACCAAGTGTCTACTATATCGAGCCATGTAGCCTCATATGTTAATAATTGGACTTCGTGTGGTGTCCCATGTGTGCAAGTTGATGTGATACCTTGCCGGTTGTTTGTCTGTTGTGACTGTTGATTTAAGTCAAGCATTGCATTATGCATGGCCGAGGACCGGTAAGTTACATGTGGTTGAATTATGTGTTTGATGCTTTGCGGATTCTTGGTAGGTTAATCTGAGCGAATCAACGCCCTAGTCGGGTTTAGACATTGACTCATTGAGATTATTCTCACCCCGTCGTTGTTAACCATTTTTAGGTCCCAAGTGATGGAACCCGTGGATGTTAGGGCAGGGTTGTTAGAGCAGATTTTGAGAGTAGATGAGGGCTTAACCTTACCCAACCGTGTACTTTTTGAGGTTCTAGTGAGCCGCCCCAAAGAATGGGGTTATTTATGTCTTCTATAGCTTAGTAGAGTTAAGACTCATATGTCTTTAACTTTATGAAATGAAATTTTCTTTTGTGAATAACTTTCATGTCTGTTTACTACTTTACTATCCCACTTTGGTTGTTGATTAGGGAGTTCACGTTTTCGCATGCGCCGCAAGTGTATAGGTCGATAGTGTGCCCGGGACGCTATCCTTCGTGACCTGTGGCGAATTGGTAGGGATGTCGCAGGCTCGGGGATCGGGGCGTGACATCCCCGTCCAAGGTGGTATTACAGCAAGGTCAACCTGATCCATCCGGTCATGTTTTAGAGTGATAAGGAGCGTTGGGTTCTTGGGATAGTTTGTGGGATTGAAATTCCGTGCATGTATTTGTTATTAAAGTTTTAAGGCTGTATGCCCGAGTACTCATTAGTGTTGCTTCGGGGTGAGCGGGATCCCGTATGGTACCGCAAGCAGAGTGGTTTGTTAAGCTAGTTAGATCGGGGTTCATAACGGTTGAGAGCAGTCTTTGGAATATCTACGCCACTAAAGGACAGAGTAGTATCTGTTATAGGGTGCTCTAGGTGTAAGTTTATTATATGTGGTCACATAGAGAAGATGGATTTGATTGTGCAAGAGTATAAACTAGGGAAGTCCAATGCGGTGGGCGATGCGCTAAGTTGGAAGGTGGAGTTAGCCACCGTGAGTCGATTGAAATATCCTCCGGTCGAGAGAATCAATGAGGAGTTTATGTATGACCCCGCTGCGAAAGCTCTTCTTAGGTATGCTAAGGAGGACAAAACTCAAAGGTTCCCGTGCGAAGACAACCTGCTTTATACCACGGGGTGACGACTAAAGTCGAAGAAGGCAGTCTTGTGAGAATGTCATGATTCGAAGTGTGCGGGTTATCCTGGTGTCCATGGCACTATGGCATTGGTAGAGGATCAACATTTCTAGACTCACATGCAGGGATGATGTGGAGGCATATGTATAAACGTGTTTGGTGTGCCATCATGATAAACCGGAGCAAAAATCACCAGCTTGTCTCTTGGAGCCGATGCTAGTTCCAGAACGTCCACGGGAGAGCATTTCTATGGATTTTATTGTTGGGTTGCCCAAGTCTGAAGGATATCGGACGTTGATGGTCGTAATGGATCATTTTTCTAAGTATGTGACATTTGTGCCGGTGTGAGAGAATTGTCCAACCGAGGAGGTTGCTAAATTGTTCATGAAGCACATCGTCAAGCTCTGGGAAGTTTAATGAACCATCGTGAGCGATCAAGACCCTCGGTTCACTCGGAGATTTTGAACCGAGCTCTTCAAATTGTTTGGAATGGACTTGAATTTCTCTATAAGTTTCCATCCGCAAACGAATGGGAAAATGGAGCGCCACACAATGAGATTAGGTTAAACTAATCGACGTAACCCAATTCGCCTATAATCTACAACGTAGTGAATCAATCGGGAAGAGTCCATTCGAGGTAGTCATGGAGCAACAACCGCTCACACCAAGCGTGATTGTAACAGGGCATAAAGGAAGTAGCCCCACCGCGCATAAGTAGACCACGGAGTGGCACGAGCAAGCTAATCTTGCTCATACCTTACTTTATAAAGAGTCGAAACGCATAAAGAAGTAGGCGGATCAGAAGCGACGACACGTGGAGTATCAAGTTGGAGACTAAGTGCTATGCAAGTTACCGGTGCGGTACAAGGGCGTCCACAAAGCACTACTCCGACAATACAAGGGGCCGTTCCGCATCGTCTAACGGGTCAGCAATGCAACATACAAATTGGATCTCCCGACCAAGTTGAAGATTCATCCGGTGTTCCATGCAAATATACTTAAACCATTTCATGTGGATAAAGAAGACCCGGATCGAGGCAAGTCGCAACGGGTGCCGTTTGGAGCTAAAACCTCATACGATCGAGACATCGACTACATCGTGGGGAATCGGGTTGTTCGGAAGCGGTATTGCACGCCAAAGAAGAAGTATCTAATCCGATGGAAAGGGCTTCCCGAGAGGAAATCTAGGTGGGAACTTAGCGAGTCTCTATGGCACTTCCAAAAGCATATCGAAGCCTACCTTGCAGAGAGAGCAACGAGGGCATTGCCGGAATAGGTGGGGGAGAATAACACAATCCAGGAGAATTGAATCATCCTCGAAGTTTTATGCCACGACGGACCGTGGTCTTTCAAAGAATAATACTCTTTAGGATTCTAGACAGATTGAGGGGCAGGCGTTATGGAAATTTCTCGTTTCTGTATTATCGCGGGTAGTTAGGAGTTGGCTTTCCCCGATTTGTACTCTAGCACATAGTCAAATTCCACTAGAAAATCCTGCTAACAACTTGCTTCGGACTCAACTTCTTTTTGCGTCTGGAAATAGCTCGAAGCAACATTGTTCGTCCTCATGACAAACTTTGAACCCAATAGAAAGAGACACTAAGTATGAAGACAATATGCTACGGATATCATCTCCTTTCTTGAATGATATAACTCCGTTCGGTCTCATTCAATTTTCGTGACTTGAAAGCCATAGAATGTCCGTCATGCATTAAAAAACCCCCAATAGCATAATCGGAGGCATCGGTTTCTACCTTATATGGCTTCGAATGGTTAGGCCATTGCCATAGGCCAATCGATTCAAGACTTGATCCACACTCAACCCATGCGACCTTAGGAACTCCGCTCCCTAAGTCAGCCTTAACCGGCTCAACTCACAAGACTCCAAAGAGAGAAGTTCTGTATACTCTATTACTCGTGAAAATGAGATGATACAACGAGCAGGAGGAAGTCCCCTTATATACAAGTTCTTGTGAGATATCGTCCGTAGATCCCTCCTAGATCTAACAGTGGAGATTACATCTCCCCAACTACCATCTACCCACGATAAATACAGTAACAAGAAATTTCCATATCGCCCGCCCCTGGATCTTCTAGAATTCTCTAGGGTACTCTTCCTTCAATGACCATGGTTCGTCGTGCTAGAAACCCACTTGGGTGATTTAATTCTCCCGAACTATGTCATTCTCTCCCACTCAATCCGGCAATGCCCTCGTCACACTCTCCGCTGGGCATTTGACACGGTCCGGGAGAATTGAATCACCCAAGAGGTTTTCTGGTACGAAGGACCGTGGTCTTTGAAGATGGAATACCGTAGAGAATTCTAGAAGATCCAAGGGCGGACGATATAGGAATTTCTCATCACTATATTTATCGCGGGTAGATGGTAGTTGGAGAGATGTAATCTCCACCGTTAGATCTAGGAGGGATCTACGAACGATATCTCACGAGAACTTGTATATAAGATGACCTTCTCACCCTTATTGTAACATCTCATTCTCACGAGTTATAGAATTTACTGAGCTTCTCTCTCTAGTTTCTCTCTCTAGAAGTCTTATGAGTTTGAGTGGGTAAAGCCGACTTAGGGAGAGGAGTTCCTAAGGCCGCATGGGTTGAGCGAGGATTGAGTCTTGAATCGATCGGCCCGTGACAAGTGGTATCAGAGCTAACATCCAAGCAACCGTAGCCAACATTCATCCAAGAGGCGTGATGGATGCTTCCGGTGTTATCCGTGTCCAAGAAGAGTAGGTCGCGGACGAACAAAGGGGAAAGGCTGCAGAGGTAGTGGACAAGTCGAAGAAAGATCGTCCCAACTCTAAGGAGGTTATGGAGAACTTGGAGACCCGTCTAGTGCAAATGGAACTTACGCTAGCGGAAGTCCAAGGCGCGATCGGGGATATGGCTAATGACACCGATGGAGACGAGTCGGACAAAGGGGTACTCGAGGTGGAAGTCCAAGAGCTGAAGTCCGACATGGGAGAGCTTTGAGGGGAAGTGTTGGGCACTCTGACGTGCACCACCGATGAACTGCGATGACGGAACAATGACTTGCGGGCCTTAGTAGAAGCTATGTGCGGCGAGCGGGATACGGTCAAGACGAGACTTGACCGGGTAGAGGCAGCACGCGTGAACGGGATAATTACGGTGTAACCAACCCCACGAGTGGACGCCCCGAAGCCTAAGGAGTTTAAGGGCTCAAGGGTGGCCAAGGACGTTGACAACTTCCTATGGTACATGACCCAAGACTTCCAAGCGACGGGAGTCACCAACGAGGAACCAAAGGTTAGTACTGCTGCTATGTATCTTATAGAGAATGTTTTAGTGTGGTGGCATCATAGGATGAACAATCGGGTAGGTGAACCGATCATGTCCCGGGAAGCGTTCGAAGCGGAGTTTCGATGCCAATTTTATCTAGCCTATGCGGAAGAAGAAGCCTGAGACGAGCTTCGTCGCCTACAGCAAAAGGGTGGAGTTTGTGAGTATGCGAAGAAGTTCTCCGAACTATTGCTGCAAATCCCTTCAATGAACGACAGGGAAGCCTACCATCAATTTGTTGGTGGATTGAAACCATGGGTCAAGAACGAGATCAAGCGTTATTATGCGGAAGATCTTGCATCAGTAATGTCTGTGGTAGAGACCATGGTGGAATTCAAGCCGGCTCCTACGGGCAAGACGAACTTTCGTCCAAAGAAGAGCTTGGGTGGGGGAGATCGTGGCAAGCCTCACCATCCGAGCATGAGGAAACCGTTCTCGGTCCCTCCGAAGGCAAGGACAAGTCGAACAGTAAGGATCGCGGGAAGAAGCTATTCCAAGTCAAGTGCTTCATTTGCAAAGGCCCACATTTTGCCAAGGATGGAACGTCGAAAGGCCGGACCGTGGCCATAGTCGAAGAACATGAAGAAGCCACGAAAAGGGAGGAATTGGAGAAAGAGGAGACGTGACTCGAGGCGTTGCAAATCCTCAACACCATCAAGTCTAAGAAAATCTACAAGTATAAGGGCTTGATGTTCGCACAAATGAAGATCGACTATACCACGATAAAGGCGTTGGTGGACACTGGAGCGTCCGATCTCTTCATCGTGGAAGAAGCTGCAAGGAAGCTAAACCTCAAGGTCGAGAGAGGAGGTGGTTTCCTTAAGACGGCAAACTCCAAGGAAGTCCCGATGGCTGGCATAGCCAGGGATATGGAGCTACACACCGACCAATGGACGAGCAAAGAAGACTAGAGGTAATTCCTATGGATGATTACGATATGATGATAGGTTTGAAATTCCTAGACAAGATAAATGCTTTGGTTATCTTGTTTGCCGATTGTATTTGTATTCTAGGCGATCGGAATCAATGTGTGGTTCCCGTGACTCGTGGGTCAAAAAGTAAGGTCTTTTTGGCCATGCAACTAACTAAAGGAGTCAAGAAGGAAAAAGAAACCTTTTTGGCTGTCTTGAGGACGGAAGATCCTCAAGTCGATGTAAGAGATGTTCCGACGGAAGTGGGCGAAGTCCTCGAGTCGTTCAAGGACATCATGACACCCGAACCGCCGAAGAAGCTACCGCCACGAAGGAAGGTGGATCATAAGATCGAGCTAGTACCTGAAGCACGATCGCCCGCCATGGCCTCGTATCGCATGGCACCCCTTGAACTAGATTAGTTAAGGAAGCAACTCAAGAGTCTACTCGATGTTGGCTATATCCGCCCATCAAAAGCTCCGTTTGGTGCCCCGGTGCTCTTTCAGAAGAAGCAGGATGGTTCATTAAGGTTGTGTATCGATTACCGGGCATTGAACAAATTGACTATAAAGAACAAGTACCCGATCTCATTGATCGCGGATTTATTCGACCAGCTTAGTAGCGCGCGCCGGCTCTCTAAGTTGGATCTTCGATCAAGTTACTGCCAAGTAAGGATAGCGGAAGGGGACGAACCGAAGACTACATGCATCACACAATATGGCTCATACGAATTCTTGGTCATGTCTTTTGGCTTGACGAACGCCCCAGCCACATTCCGCATGCTGATGAATAAGGTCTTCCATCGGTTCTTAGATCAATTCGTAGTAGTATATCTAAACGATATTGTCATATACAGCAAAACGTTGGAGAAACACCTCGAGCATATCAAGAAAGTCTTCCAAGTGTTACGGGAGAACGAACTGTTTGTCAAGCGCGAAAAGTGTTCATTTGCGCAACCAGTGGTGCCTTTCCTTGGGCGGATCGTGGGGGAAGGACGGGCACCGATGGATTCGAAGAAGATTGAGTCGATCACGGAGTGGGAGCCACCAAAGAAGGTACTTGAGCTTCATTCCTTCCTTGGTCTAACCAATTACTATCGGCGGTTTATCAAGGGCTATTCGAACATCACCGTTCCGTTCACGGACATGCTGAAGAAAGACTAACCTTAGGAATGGGCGGAACGATGTCGGAGGGCTTTCGAGCGGTTGAATAGAGCGATGATGGAGGAGCCCGTATTAGCGTTGCCGGACCACTTGAAGCCATATGAGGTAGA